>NW_024881328.1:42273014-42633014 GCF_018691265.1 Tyto alba | reverse complement strand
GGTCAAGATAAAGACAGTTTAATAAGTGAAAGGGCCAAGGGCGTTGAGCTGCAAAGGCTTGGCTGAAGAGTGTTGCAAAGCAGAAGGGAGGAAGGAAAAGCTGTGAAGAAAGAAGGCGATGGCAGGCCATCTCTGAATGGAAAGCTGCTCCTGTGGGAGCTGCTCAGGGAACAGCAACGGGGAGGAAATCTCTGGAGGTACATGAAAACCAGGGCTCCTCCGGAGGGCTCTGCAATGCTGGTCACAGTATAACAGATATTTTAATAATTGTGAAAGTGATTAAAAGGCAAATTATAGGTTGTGGGGAAGTCACAGTCTGCCTTTTTTACAACAGCATAACTTAGCAAAAAGAGTTCCTGCCAAGGACTGAGAATATATTCATATATCATGGCTGAGCAAATAGTGTCTCACAGGCTGTGCTAATGAAAGGCTTCAGCAGGGACGAAGCAAATCTAGAAGAACTTATTACAGACTCTGAGCAAAAAGGGATCATCTCTGTGTTTACTGAGGGTCTTATCGGGTTGGACCATGGGATTTCTGTGTGATTATAATGACGTGGAAGTCTGGGAAGACACCAGGGAGGAGGTTGCACAGGGCTTGGATTTGTTTCTTGAACTCTCTTACGCTACCCAAACCTGAGAGTGCCCAAAAAACTAGGGGCTAGAGCAGAAACAACCCCAGCTGCAGCCACGGGACCGGCTTCTCCTCTGGGACCATCCTGAGGGGGGCACAGCGGCCACGGCAGCAGCGGTGCGGGGCTGGCATCACCCCCCGTGGGTCCCCCGGCTCTGGGCAGCAGCACGCGGCCGACGTGCGCTTTGCTTCTAAAAAACCGTGGGGTTTGGTTCAGGGCTGGGGGGGGAACGGGGGGGAATCACGATGTTGGCCATCCCGGTCACCTGCACGGGGAGCTGGGCCCTGAGCATCCTGGGCAGCCCCTCCCGGAGGAGTGGGCAGCACGCTGCATGATTCCAGCTTAAAAAAAAAAAAAAAAAGAAAAACCAAAAAAAAAAAACCAAACAGATTTTTATCTCTGAAAGGAAAACAGATGGGGCTGGAGATGAAGCAGGGCCCGGAGGATGAGCACGGGGAGGAGCAAGGCTGCCTGCAGTGAGGCCCCGGTCTCGGCTGGCTGCAGCAGCTCGGGGCTGCCCTCCTGGCCGAGCCATTGCTTCTGCTTTGCATCTCCCAGCCTCCACGCAAGAAACACCCCCCGGGTAAAAGCGAACCTCCCTTCCCTCTCCACATTTAAAGCACATCAAATGCCCCACTAGCAATAACAGGATGCAGCGGGACAGGTCCTGAAAAAAGGTGGTGGCACACGTTGCTTCCCTACTGCAGGGCCTCCCTACCTGGCCAGGCTGCTGCTCCTCTGAATGGAGTGTGCTGGGGGGGATAAACAAAACCACCCCAAAAGTTCACTCCTGCACTGCATGCATGCCAGCGGTGGGGAGATTTCTTCCTGTCCAGCTCTGATAACACAGACAGAGCCTTGGTGTGCGCCAGCCACACACAGGTGCTCTTCATCTGCTTTATTATGGGTCTTCTGAGTTGTTTTCATCTATTTTTTCATCAATTCATTCCCCTGCTCCAAGGGGGAAATGTTTGGACTCTGCAAATGCAATGCAATTTGGAGAAAAAAATAAATAAGCATTTTTTACTGTGCTTAGGGGGGTGTGGGTATGGACAGCATCATGCATTTGTACTTGTGCACTATCAAGGCACGATTATCAAACGGTCAACAGTTTCAGAAGGCCTGCAGGAACAGGAGACCTGTTTCCTGTTAAATCAGGAAGGGAATGGGGAGCAATTTCTGTGCTTTAAAGGTAATTAAATGGCCAGGATCCTTGAGCAAGCTTTCAGAATTTCAGTCTTCAGTTGCATGGTTTAGTTTGAAGAAGGAAAAGGGGGGGGGGGGGGGGGGGGGGGGAGGAAAAAAAAAAAAGTAAAAGCACTCCTTCCCCACTGTAAAGAGCAATTTCTGAAATCCTCCCCAATCCCCGTGAATAATACAGCCAGCTCAAGCTTAGCAACCGCCTTTTAGCTGGCTGGGTTCATTCGGTGGTGAGCGACAGGAATTTCTGGAGCCTGTTTATCCAGGAGGTGGGTCTCGGCGCTGATGAGGGTCCCCGCCTGGCTTCCAAGCCAAGCCCAGCCTTGGTAGGGCTGCGCTGGGTCTGGTCTCAAATTGTTTTTCTCTGAGCTCCGGGAGAAGGAAGATTGCGACCAAAGCGGGGATAAAATATGTCTTTGGGAAAGGTGGAGAGAACTTTTTTTTTTTCGGTGAAAGGGGAGGAAAGTTGAAGCGGAGACGGTGGAACTGCTCCGCCGAGAGAGCCCCGGGCGTGTCCCAAGCCCATCAATAACCCTGCCAAGCCTGGGGAGCGCCGGGTGAGCGCTGGTGCAGCCAAGGGGAGAGGGGCTGCAAAGCCACCCACACCCCCCCCCCTTCCAACCCCAGCTCTTTTCAGCCCCGGTGCCACGGGGATGTCTGCAGGCTGGGGCAGCCAGGTCCCCAAGCCCACCTCCCAGGGATGCAGCTTGGCAGGAGGAGGAGGAGGAGGAGGAGGAGGAGGAGGAGGAGGAGGAGGAGGAGGAGGAGGAGGAGGAGGAGGAGGAGGAGGAGGAGGAGGAGGAGGAGGAGGAGGAGGAGGAGGAGGAGGAGGAGGAGGAGGAGGAGGAAGAGGAGGTGCGCACGATGCTGCCGAATATCTGCAAACTCAAACCACAGAGTGGCTTCCCATAGCTCTGGCTGGAACCTGATCAGGGCTGCTTGGTTTCCTCTGGGCTGATTGATGATGGCTTCTAATATGTTGATATACTTTTCCCGTTGTAGGGGACGGCTGATGCTTAGCATGTGGTTGGTGAAATGGCTCTGTGTTCGGCGGTATAACAAATTGGCTTGGCCAGGTTTATCTGTTGGGCTTCATTAGGGACCTCTGTTGCGCCAGATTCTGGGGGTGCTGAAAATGAGACTTGAATTGAGTTATTCCTTGCGGGTTGCAGGCTAATTCTTCTTTCATCTAAAGCCTTTTCATATTTGACCTCTCTCCCCCTTATCTGCGACGGGTAATTTGATTTGCACTGTTATTTCAAAACAATTCCTTTTGGTTCCCTTTGTGAGTCGAGAAAGGCAGGACTTAGGACTTAAGTATCCCAGACTGCTTCCAAGCTCTGTTTTGAAGAGGTTTGGAGGGGGGAGGGAAGGAAGAGCAATCCAACCAGAGCGGTAAAGTATCTGCAGATTTCATTAGGGCTCCTCCGAAGCACATCTCGGATTCACTCTCTGAGAGAGCTGGCGCGGAGGCACGATGGATCACGCCACGGGCTGTCAGAGCCCTTGTTCCTAAGGATCCCGGCTTAACGTGCTGGTGCTGCTGGTCTGTTTAGCAATTTATTCCTGGTGCAGCGCCACGCAGCTCCTCTAGTTAAACCGTGCTGGCATGTGTTTCTGGAGGGAGGAAAATAACACACAAACACGCAACTTCGTGGCTCCCAACCTCCCCTTAGACAAGAAAGACGGCGCCTTGATTTTTTTTTTTTTTTTTTTTTCTGAGTTCACTGGCAGGGCGGCTGGCAGGTAGCTCGCACAGCCCTCGCCCAAGGGGAGCGGGCGTTGCCAGCCAGGCTGTCGGAGCAAAGCCCACTCCAAAACTCTGAGGGCCACCCCATCGGCGTGAAGATGCTGCGGAGACGACTCTGAGAGCAAATGACCTCCCAAAAACAGGCAGACCTCCTGTCTAAATATCTCAAATGTAGAGTAATTGCTAAAAAAAAAAAAATAAAAAAAAAAAAAAAAAAAGCAAGCTGCAAGTCACCGGCAGCTTGCAGGAGAATTGAAGGTCAATGTTGAACAGAGACAAATTGCATGGGCAACCCGCAGAAATTGGGAAGAGGGCTGGTGTTGAAGGCAGTAGGACACCTCTGGAGATGTCCAGGTAAGAGAGTTTTTGCTCTTGCCTCATCTCCCCTGTCCTGCCTCAGGACAAGTTTCTTTTTTCCCCTTGCCCCTGTCTGAAAGGGGTTTTGCCTGACTCATCCTCAGCTTTGGGACCTTGGGAAATTGGAGTTTCAGAGCAGAGCAGCTCAAACGCCAAACAGAGGAAATTAAAAATCACTGCAAAAATGCTGTGAAAAATGCATTGGCTGACAGTGCACAATGGCGGCTATCAAAGCAAGAAAATATTTCTTGAGAAACTTAAAAATAATCTCCCAGTTTTGGTTGGGTTCGTTTGTTTATTTTTTGGTTTGTTTTTTTATCTTGGGCAAAATCAAAGATAAGATTCAATACTCAAACAAACCCTTCATATTCCAAGGTTGCTGGAAAAGTCAAGTGGAAAGGGAAAAGGCACATTGACTGCCGCCAAAACCATCTGTTGGCTTGAGCAGCCTCACACTTGCCCTGTTGGGCAGTTGGTGAGAGCCAGTATACAGTTCACGTGCTTTTCAAATTTTTAGGTGAATTTTCTTCTTTTCCAGACAACTTGGATTTCACTTGGAACCTGTCTGGCAGGATTTGGCTTCCAGCCTGCTTGGAGCCGGGGCCCACGGAGATTAATGACATGGAAAATGAGGAATGCTGACCGTAAAACTCTGAAACTGTGGGAAAAAGGCAGCTTAGAGACAGCCGCTGGTGAGAAGGTGTGTGGCTTGTTTGGGGACGGTGTTAGGAGAGGCAAAGGCTCCGGTAGTTCTTTCGGGGCAACAGCCTCGTATTTAACAAGAGCGTCTTAAAAACGGCCTGACAACCCCTCTCATGAAGGAGCTGGAGTGCCTCGAGTACAGCAAGTCCTTTCCTTCCCCTCCTAAAGGGTGCGATCCAGGTTTCCGCGGTTGAAAAATGTGTTCATGAAAATACGGGCCAGCATGGGATCAGCCAGAAACGCAAGTCTCTCATTTCCCCTCCTGCCGCTGAGAGGGCACGTCCCTGTCCTGTTCCTCAGCTCTCCTGCCTTACCCCCGCTTTACCAGAGCTGTGACAGGCATCCTTCATCCCTCTCTCAGGATTTTCTGGTGGTACCAAAGCTCCGTACCGGGGACACGCTGCTTCTCCTTGGGATGCTGAAAACCTCCACTTCGGTGCGTCTTGGCCACGCGTTCAAGGTCGAACTGGTGATGGGACGGAGGTCCTCCTCGCAGTTTGGATTGGCAGGGGGTGTGGGGCTATTCGGGGTGCCTCAAGGAGCAGGATGCAGACGGCCCGGCCGCGTTGCCTCAGCTGAGGAAAAGAGGTGCTGGTGGTTGCCGTTCCTCCTAGGTGAAGGAGTCTCTTCAGACCGGCTCCACCAGGTCTCCCAGCTGCAAGGAGGGAAAGCGAGCCATCTCCCTGGCACAGGCCACAACACAAAGTTGCGGCTCCAAATCACCTCTGGTGTAAAGCTGATAGGAAAGAGTTTAGTAGGCAGGGCTGGAAGATACCAGCCAGTAAGGGTTCCTCTAACACCAGTCACGGGAAACCAGCGCCCTTGTGAAGCCACTGCCATTTGGCAGTCATGACAGTCTTGCTTTTCCTTGAGAGCTAAAAGAGGAAGACTGCTGAAATTCAGGTTCAAAAACCTCTCTGTGTCCAGACAACCTGTTTTCCCATGGGAAGGTCCTGTGGGTAAAGTGTGCATCCCTTCAGCGGGCCGGTACAGTTCAGTCTGAGCAGGCAGAGAGGAAACCCGTGGGTATTACATCTGAAATTTTCCATGAGCCCCTGGGTCATATGAAACAGGGCTACGTGAGGCCGTCTGGACCCCCTTGCACCCTGGGGTAGGGTGGGAGCTACCCTGGATACCCGGCCTCAAGTGCCTGCCTGTGTGTGCGTGGGCTTCACCTTCTCCCAGATTTTGACTGCCTTCCTTGCAGAACAGCAATTCTTGGTTATAAAACAGGGTGATCTACAGAAAGGACCCAGGAAACCCTTAATCAGCAGGAGGTGACATGTTCCTCCACAGTCTGTGCCCAGAATCAACATTCTAAAACCTCTAGGCAGCAGGAGAGATGCCTGTACTGCCAGCTCCTGCCAGACTTCTAGCTAAACAAAAAAAGAGAGTCCTTCAAAAGTGGTAGCTCTAGGAGCCTTTCTTCATTACAAAATTCACCTAGAAATGCATTTTAGGGCTTCTTGTCCTAAAAGAAAGGGCTTGGTGGCCTCTTACTGCAGGAGGACAGCTTGGCCATGGCCATGCTTTGTGCAGGAGGGATGTGAACAATGAAGCCGAGCCCATCCCTGCACACGTGCTGCTGGGTTTAGCAGCCTGGTGCCGTCCAGAGAATGCAGCTCTGCTCTTCAGGTGGGTTTTAATCCATGGGATGTGGTTATTTCCTGAACTCTTGGCCGGGACAGTTGCTTCTCCAAAAAACAATTGCAGCTTCAAGGGAAATGTGTTTGCAAAAGGAAGGAAGATTTGAGGTAGGTGCAGCAAAGCTGAAGGAGGGATACACGGTTTGAATATGGGATGAGGGAAAAAGGGATTTCCACCTGTTTGTGTGTGATTTTCTCCTATGAGACGGATGAAATGGGACTGCAAAGCCACGCATCTGAGCCGGAGATGAAAGAGCACCAGTGCCAGGGCTCAGGTTGTGCAACACGCAGCTGCTCGAAGGCATTTTGTCACTTTGTGCTCAGGGGGTTCAGTGCTTGTTGTCTGCCCGGGGCAGCTGTGTCCTCATCCCATCATCTCAACAGAGAGAGAAAAACTCATTTCTCCCCCTCTCTTCCCAGCAGCAAGCACAGCTCCGAGCACAGGCAGCAGTGGTGGGGACCAAGTCCATACCTGGCTCGGAGCAGATGATTTTTCTTTTTTTCTGCTGTGGTTTCATTCCTCTGAGGTCCCTGTCGCGGCTGGTCCCCAGAGGCTGCCCCTTCTCCAGCACTAACGTGGACCCATCCCTGGGAGGAGAGACAGGTGTGTGGTGATGGGTACCCCTCTAAACCTCCCACCTCTGCTTCTCAGCATCCTGCCTCGAGACGGGGCGGTGCATGTAGGCATGAGATAAATCAGTGCCGCAGAAGCTTGGAGACCAGTGATTTAGGATGCCGGTGCACATCCCTTTCTGATCGTGACCCTGTGAAGGCAGTCCATGCCTGCGGTGGGGGAGGAGGGACAGGACCGTTTGAAGTCCAAACCACCCGCCTCTTCTTTTCAGCCCTTTCAGCCAGGGCTGAGCTTGATTGAATTAGCATTCCCCAGCTGGAAGCGGGGTGAGGGCAAGCTGGCCACCCGGCTCGGTGGTCCTGTGGTGCAGGTTGTCTGCCATAGCCCCCCCAGCACCCGTGGAAAGCAGCACCGTGGAGCATGCCCACCCTGGAGGGGTTGGCTGTGGGCTTTGGTCCTTCAATTATTTTCTTTAACCCAACCCAGTCAAAGAGTTAAAAAAACCCCTGTGAGTAGGGAAGATGAGGATGAATGGGTCCTTAGATGGGGAAAGGTGGAAATCGCTTGGAAAAAAGAAAAAAATATATATGTTTATATATGTATATATATATTATATACATGAATATATATATAAAAGACTGACCCAGCCCTGAACTTTTCTGGCAGGGAAGGTAAATTCATGAGGAAATATAGCACAGCCTGCAATTCCTCATTATATCAGTGGGAGCGACGTTACCGGGGCCAGTAAATCTGCCAGATGGCAACAGGGGGGATTAGGTGGGAAGGTGGGACCCGCAGAAGGGTGTTGTGTCTCCCCTCCCCCAGCTCCTGCTCCACCCCCACCTTCTTCGTTAAGGAATGTTAATCATCCTGGCTCGCAACGTGCTGTTGGAGGTTTGTTTATAATAAAATCTTTATGGTGCTTAGGAGTTTGGGTTTTTTCCCTTTCCCTCTCTCCATTGAGGGATGTGCAAGGCTTGGGAGGGATGGCAGCTCAAAGCAACGACCCCATAGGTGTCCCTGGGGTCTCTCCAGCTCCAGGAGACTTGAGGTGAGGAAACTCCCACGGGTGGATCATATGGACTAAAATTCTCACCGGCATCGGGCTGCGGTTCCCGGCTTGTTAACCGTGACGCATGGTTTGGCATCACATGGAAGCATCAGCGTGGCTGGGATGAGGTATCGGTGGGCCACCTCCTCCCCCCACATTGCTCTGAGCATCCTGCAAGCCCTTGGTGGGCTCCCGTTTCCTCAGCGGGTGGCTTTTGCCATGCTGGGGTAAGCTGGGCTGGGCTCAGGCTGCAGCCAGCCCCCCCCGGCTCCGCATGCCTTAAGGGCGCCCATCCATCTGCCGGAGCATTTTCAAGAAACTTTCAGAAACTTAATCTCTCCGAGATGACTGCTCTCATTTAGGTTAGTCTGCAAACAAGGAATGGGCTCAGAAGTTATCGGGAGGGCAGGGGAAAGGAAACAACCAGACAGATACATGCCTCGTTAATCCCAAAAGCCTCATTTGCTTAAGTAACCAGACCAAGTCTGCCAGGTTAGGGTCGGTCCCAGCTGGGTGTTGGCTGCCCCATGCTTTGCAGTACTTCTGACACATCAAGGAAAAGCCTTTTCAACAAACGCATCAACAAACAGAGCAAAATACAAGATTAAAAAAAAAAAATATCAAGTGACTGGCAGAGAACCCAACTGGCTCCTTCATCCCGGGGCTTGTTTATTTTCTGTAGTTAGCGAGGTTGTCCTCGCCGCTCCATCGTTCCAGGAAAAACCGCGGCGCGGTCCTCCATCCCCGACCTTCCTCCTGCTTCCCCTTCAGCCTCCGTTTCCTCCTCTCCCTCCCCGGCATCCCATGTGAGCCGTGAAGGACGGGCCGTTTCTCTTGGGGGGGAGGAGGAAAAAACCAGTGCTTCCCCCAGGGCCCACGGAGATTTCTTGTGAGTGTTTACAGGATTCATCCTGGCAAAAAGCAAACAGGCCGGGCTGTGCCAAGGTATGATGTCACGGGACTGACGGACTCCAGAGCTGCTTGGACAGATCGGGGAGAGATAAAAGGGGGGAAACTGTCTGATTAGACCAGAGCTCCATCCGATCACCTTGAGAAGATATATGGAGTAATTTTGGGGGGTGAGGGGGGGATAATAAATGCTGCCGTCCAGAAAGGCAATGCTTTGAGCTACCATAACCAAGCTGGACCTCTTCAGAGCCTGCCAAATTGCACTACAGGGCATGTTTCAGTGGCCTAAGGGGGATGCATACACACGAGCCAAATATTGACCCATTTGCTCGGGGTAAAGCCAAGCAACCCGCTGCTCAGCTGCAGAGCTCCCTGCTTCCTGACACAGTTGTTGATAAAAGCTTTCCTATGCGCGTGTGTGTGTGTTTGTGGGGGGAAACAACGGGACTTGTCAAGCAGGGGAGCACGTGCAAAAAGCCAAGCGTGAAATCCTGCTTTCCTTGCAGCTGCCTTTCCCAAGGGGCAGCCTCAAAGCCCGTGTTAGCAAGGGGAGCGTGCTGGGGGAGAGAAGCGAGGACAGCGATGCACAGGCACAATGCTTTCTGGAAAGTGGCATCCCAAACCAATAGATTTTTTTTTTTTTTTAAATACCCTGAAAAGCCATTTTACTGCATTGCCTCTTCTTTCAGCTAGCGTGTCTTTGCTTCTGCTATGTCGGTGGTGCAAAGAGGCTGCTCCTAGGCAAACCCCCACACACATTTCCCAGTGCCGTAGTAATGCTGTATTAATTGTATAGCCCTCCCTGCCCACCACATTTCTGCAGTTGAACTACTAAACTTCATTGCGGGTCGGGGACTCAAGTCAATAAAATGTAAAATGTGGCTTCCCAATAGCAAAACCATAAATATTCTTCGTGTCACAGGACTGGCACTAAATTTCCTGTATATAACGTACATCTCCACCATCCCCAGCATTTCCCAATGACTTGTGTTGCACTCCAAGAGGAATGCTTGGGCTGGGTCAAACACACTGAGACACACACTAAATTATTTGGAGAGGGGGAAAAAAAAAACAGTGCACCTTGAGGACTTCCAGACTGAAAAAAAAAATAAAAATTGTTCAACCCTTTCTTCCAGTTTTTTCCACATGGAAATGTGCTCTAGTCAACACAGGCCTTTTATTTAGGGCTCGTTTGAACTTTTTTTCATTCGTATATTTTTATGATACCAACAGGAAAAGGAGAAGCCCTGGTGCCCAAGCTCTGCCTAGGTGAATACGTAGAGCAAGACCTTGCTTGCCGAGTCCCATGGTGAGAAGAGTGTTTGGATGACCTCGTGGCTTTGCCATCTCTGATGAGGGACCACAGGGATCTAGGACCCTGCTGAAGCCAAAACCAACCACAGTGAACTAATCAAAACGTATGGTATAGCCCATGCATCTGTCCGGGAAGTGTTTCAACCAGCCACCCATGATACATTTGCAGCACTGATTTTTCAGAGCCTGCAATTACCCATCAAGTCCAGTCTGGGTTTCATCATCCAGCTTAGTTTACCACCACCCCCTCTCCCCCCTAAAAAAGGGCTGATCCGGGGCATTGCTGCTGAACCAAGGGTGACCTATGAGGTGCAATAGTCTCTTACACGATGGGCTTTTGCACTGGATTTGAATTTATTTGCTGCCACAGAACATTTCTCACAGGAGCATCCCAGCTGAGAGCACAGCCTCATTGCACAGAGTTCAGGCCAGGATGGTGGGGAGAGGCAACCTGTGCTCCAAAGGGTTCAAAAGAGAGGAGAAACAGACATGGGAAGGTAAGCCCTGTCGTCCCCAACTTGCAGGTGGGGAGCTAGCATGAAGGTGTCATGAATGGCAGGATGAGCTTCATCCCACTACAGCTGTGTGTTCATCTATCTCCACTCGTCCTCCAGGTTCCCTCTTGAATCAACGGGAGCAAACCAGCACCTCAGAGGGCCACCTGTCATGTCAGGCTTAGGTCGTGACCAAGCAACCTCTCTCTGTTAGCTTTGTGACAAAAGGCTCAGACACAACCCTGTGTTCAGAGGCATGGGCAGTTGTGTGGCCTGAATCCCTGCTGTGGAGCTGAAGGATGCCACCTGAAATGCACAGTGAGGTTCCTCTTGCACATCACTCTTTCTGTTCCTCCCATGCCAAAAATTTTGTCCTTTGATGTGCTTGTGGAGCACCTTACTCTCCTTTGTACCCAGAGCCCAGTGTTTTCCCCCGACAAACGGGGCATTCGGACCACCCCAACGCTGGGAACGTCATGAAGTTAAACTGAGCTATGCCATACTGCAGTGGTTAGAGGGTGATATTGCTCATAGGGCCCAGGCAGCAGAGCCTCGAGGAACTTTGCATGACAAATAATGAAACGTCAGCAGCATCAAATGGTTTTGATCATTTGTCAGCCCCACGATGACTGATAGGAGGCAGCGTGTGCGTGCCTGCAGGCAGTATTATCATGGGCAACGCAGAAATTAAACATCCCGGTACGCAATGGGAGCGTTGGTAGGGATTGGGTCAGGCACCAAAGGTGTGGGATCCCATGTTCCCTGGGTGTTTCGGGTGCTAGAGAAGTGCTGTAGGCAGCGGGACACTGTCTCCCAGCCCAGAGCAGAGGACTGCCCCACTTTTGTGTGGCCCAGTACCGGCGTCGCCTGTTTTCCCTGTCATACTTGTGGTTGGGAATCTCAACGGCAACCTGAGAAAACATTGGTCTCCTTTCTCTGGTAACCCAAACTAAATACTGGGAAATGACTAACTAGGGTTGGACCTAATCCTCTCTCATCAGCACTCTGTCCTGCAGCTGCAAGAGCAAGGAGGGAAAACTGGAGAGGGTAGGAAAAGGGAAAGCAGAGCAAGCAGCATCTCCAAAAGCCTGGATGTTTTTCCACTGTGGCTGACTGCCTGCAGGCAGTGACTCCCCACCGAGAGGAGAACATCAGCACAGGTGTCACCGTGCCCTGTGAGGAGTCAACAGCTTTTTCCTCAAGCTCCACCACGCTCCCGGTCTAGGAGAACATCTGACAAACATGTCCAGGACACAAGTGGCCCTTGGCCTTCCTGAGAACCCCACAGCAAGATAACAGGGGGACCAGGAGGACATGGGGTTGTGGTAGTGGCCTCTAGTCCACAGTGCCTGTGCCCTGTGGGTGCTGTTGGACATCACTGGGCAAAGGTGAGTGAAGGGACCCAGATGGCCTCCTGTAGCTCCTGAGTAACCCTTTCCCTGCTGTAGCAATTAGGAAGGCTCAGCTGAACCTTTTCAGGGGGTTGCAATTTGCTTTTCAGCATCCTGAGGGGTTTTGAAGGTGGTGTGGAGAGAGGGAAAGCCCTCCTACCCCATCTATGGACAACATTATGGGAATTTGCAAGTGGTCTGCTTTCTACTTATTTAATGAACTTCAGAGGTGATATGGATTATGGAGAGCAAGCTGTGCTGACGTGCTCCAGGTCAGCACCAGAATCTGCTTTAGGCAGGTGGCCAACCTGTGGCCTGGAGCCTCCTTCTCCTCGCTGTCCCGTGTCTCCTAGGTGGTGACACAGGAGAGGCGCCGCCAGAGCCCAGGGACAGGAGGTGCTGCCCCGTGGCACGAATCAGAAAGCAAGGAAGATGTAGAGAGCCCAAAAGCACAGAACCCGTGATGCTTCCTAATGGAAAACTGCCAAATGGATGTTACCAAAATCTTGTTATCTCAAAACTCTAATTTTCCAACAGGAAAACGGTTTATTTCATCCTTAGAAGATCTCACATGTTTCTAGGCAAAATTGTCTGTATATTCTTCACTTAGGAGGAGGACGGGTGGAGGACACCCAAGGTTTCATGCTCTCCCGGGGCTGTGGTGGGTTCCTCTTGCCTGAAGGAATGCTCCTGTCTGTCCAGTGGTTGCTCCACTTCCATGGCCTCCCAGAAAACATGAGTCTTGCAGAGCAGCTTGATTCTTATCTCCACAAGACGCCTGCCCCAGATTCGCAGTGCAGGATCGCCTGCTTGCAGGGTGTTGCAACCTCTCTGGAAAGGGGCCGAGGCATGGGTGATCACATACCTTTTGAATTAGGATGCCTTTAACTCCTCCTCACGCTGTCTGTGCTGTCCCGTCTTTGCACTTCGTAGCTGTTTCTGCAGCTCCCCAGCCTGCAGTTTGGTTAATTTTCCCTCCCCAGGGGGAGAACCCCAAGGGGCTTCATTCCCCAGCCAGCATCGAAACAGCCCTCTCTGAAGAACAAGCTTTGACATCCCACGTGGCTCCTCTATTTTGGAGGTTGCTCCAGTAGCGTGCTGGTGCCCTGGATGATGGGGAAATCCTCCTCATGTGGATGCTGTGAACTTGAGAGTGTGGTGGACATCCATACCCTGCCCAGGACTGCAGAGGTCCCCAACCCACTGACATCTATGTTTCCCAGGAGGACGCAATAAGAGGAAATCATCTCCTCAACTAGTTACCTTCCACCCCCCTCTAGTGGTTATGGAGCCAGTTGGGTCTATGGTGGAGTCAGGGAGGCAGAGGGGAGCATGGCGTTGCAGAGTAATGGCTTGTTAATCCCTTGTTTAATCGTTAATGCTATCTGAAGGCCACAAGATATGTTCCTGCTCAGGTCTAGAGAGATGCACGCCCACGCGACACATCCCCGGCCTTGCCAAGCTGCAGTCTGAGCCGCAAGCCAGGGTGGTGGAGATGGGGGGTCACACCCCGCAGCTTCCTTCCTTGCTTTCTTGAAAAAAAAAAAATATAAATAAATTTAAAAACCAAGTAATCATCTTTTCTCCCTAGATAAATGAAACTACGATCGGCTACACGGCATTAAATCTGTTGTTCCCATCCCCCCCACCTCTGTCTCAAGCCTGTAAGATTATGGGGTTTCGGTTTTATTCATGGGCTGAACCAATTCAAACATGTGGCCGAAAGCCTGGAGAGGAAAGATGTTGTTAATCTGATGCTCTGGCTTTGGTTTCTGATGCTGTCAGCTTCTCGGAGAGTTAAAAATGAGTAGATGAGAATGGAGCTGAGATGGGATAATAAATATCAGGCAGGGACCCCCCTTAGTTTCTCTGCTGTTGCCCCAAGAGACGTTTCGGAGCTGGCGGTAATCATTGCTGAGCAAACATCTGTGTGTGTGTGTGTGCGTGTGTGTGTGTGTGCACACGCATCTCCTCCTTGCTAAATATTTCACAAACAGAGGGGAGGGAGCTCCTCACCGTGCAGGAGCCGAGTGGGACACCTAAGGCTTAACGCGGGGTCTGTGACTCTGTTTTTTGCCTCTGCGACCCATCAGACCTGGCCACTGTGCTACCCAGAGCTGGTGGGCTCCATCTGTGTCTCTGCAAGACCATGGTTCCAGCACTTCAGCTTTCAAAAGCTTGGTGGCAGGGTGTTAACAGAGGCAGGGGCATGTAGAGAGCCCCTAGCTCCTACCCTCTTGCGTTTCACCACCTGGCAGATTTTTTTTTTTTTTTTTTTTTTTTTTTTTTTTGAGGTGCCAAGGAGGAGAAATGTCCCTCCTTGGGCAGACCTCGCTGACATCTTCCCAAGGGCATCTCTTCTGGGATGGTGGCATCCCTGCCTCTAGGTGATGAGGTTGGCCCTAAGGTTAGTATCGTTTTCTTTGAGGGAATCAACTTCCCTACCTGCATGGCGCCGGAGATGCTGGGGAAATCCCAGCCCCAGAGAGGCACCCCCACAGCAGAGTACCCCCCCACCTCTCCGCATGCCCCCCAACCTCCTGGTGGGGGGCTTCCCTGCCAGCCCTCCTTGGGAACAGCCCGGCCAGCACTCCTTCCCTGCCCCGACCTTTCTCCCAGCAACGGGTCCGGGGACCATCGTGGTTGCCTGAGTGCTGAGATTCCTCTTTTTTTCCCTCCCCCCCACCCCCCTCCCCCCTTTGGAAATTGGGAAGTTTCCAACATGAGTCACTGTCCGCCTCTTCATAATTAGCGCGCTGGGAGTTGCAAGTATGACTTTGGTGTAGTCTACTAGAATTAATCAAAGTGTATCTTGCGCATTTAAATTCAGTAAAACCATCATCCGGCCAAATCCCTCCTGACTGGCACAGCCCTAGCCCCAGTCCTCTCTCCCTCTGCTCTTTCCTCCCTTTTTTTTTTTTTTTTTGGTCTCTTTTATCCTACCCTTTTAGCACTGTTTCCCACAAATGCTCGTAACCTCTTTTCCCCTTAACTTTGGCAGAGCCCTTCTCAGGGAGGTTTATATTTTTGTGCAAGTTTTGCAGCCCATTTCCTTGTGTCCATGTGTGTCCACCCTGTGGTCGGGTGTTGGGAAGTTGGTTCTTCGGGCTTTGTTTGTTTGCTTCACAGGCTTTTGACAGGCTTAAATAAGAGAACAATTTTACCATTTGACAATAGGAATAAAAACAAGTGACCCGCCCTAGTGCCTCTTTCAACTCTCTGTTAAAGCCTCTTCATTTTAATTGATTTCAGGAGTGACCAAACTTTTTAAGGATCAAAAAATGTGATTTGGGCATTTTTCCCCTCCCTGTTGGCCATCTTGTTGTATAATAGCCATATGGGTGGAAGACCTCCAGTTGCCTTGTTGATGTAAGCTCTGTGCATGGTGAAGACCGTCTCCAAAGCTCTGCCTGGGGCTGCACGTTGGAAAAGAAGCCCCCCACCTCCAGCCTGCTCAGGCTGGGCCCAGAAGGTGGGATGCTCAGTGGTCACGGTACCGGTGTCTTTTAGAACAGTCTTGAAGCTGTGTGCTCAGACTGGTCTCGGAAGGGAGGGGGCGAGCCAGATCTGATGGTGGGGCTCACCGAATGAATTTGCTTGACCCTTGTCTTGCTGAGATAAAAACTTCAGGTTTAATTCCAGTTCAGCACCATCTTTACTCCACGATTTGCATTTGCGGGCAATGCTTGTCTGGGGAGATAGTGTTGGAGCTGCAGACACCACAGAGGGGTTCTTGTGCTGCCTGCCATCACCGGTCCTCCGTGTCAACAAATACCTGAAGGGTTATTTGGAAAACCCAGCGGGGCTCTGCGATAGGAGTTTTGGCTTAGTAAGTTGGGTTAGGGGATAAAACCAAGACCAGAGCCCAGAAGGCTGAGACTGGGAAAGGTGAAAGGTCCCATCAGAGGAAAAGGACAGTGCACCCATGGGTGTATGCTCCCCACTCCCCACAGGCTGGTTAAATTGGGCAGGAGAGCAGCCACTGCAGGCAGCTTCTCCTTCTGTGCACTGCACCACGCTCCCTTGGAAGGGATTGCCGTAGGCTTTGGACTACGTGGTTCTACATCCTACCTCACGGCAGCCTCTCCTAAGGTCCCGCGGGGGGGACAAGGCACGCGTGGTCATTAACTAAACACGCTTCTCTGCCTGCTCTCTGTAGCTGGAAAGGGCAGGCAGAGCCTTGCCGTGCTTGTCCAAGGTCTTGGACTGAAGACCTCACCTCAAAAAGGCAAGGACTGCTTGCAAGAAGGAAGCTACAGTCATCCATTCCCCATCTCAGACATCTCCCGAGAGAACCGCGCGCCGTGGGTTAATGGCGTAACTATGTCAGAAATGTGTTGAAAGAGAATATAGGTTTTCTTTCATGCAGAGAGTCGTGCTGCTGAGATAAAAGGCATGCTGCAGAAGAGGCTTGATTTGGGGATTTAGCAGTGCAGGTAGGAATGCTGAAAGCTCGGGGCGGGTGGGGGGCTGGTCTCCATCCGGTATTTTTCCTTGTAACAATGAAATGTTTCTTTCCTGGAAGCGGAGTACAGATTCCCTTGTCTTTTGATACCCACGGTGCCTGCCGTAGCTTCAATTCCTCCCGGATGACTGGCAAGTTCTTAAAGACAAACTTCCGAGCTGTACTTTTGCATTCCCTCTTCATTTTACTCGGGTCTGGTTTCAGTTCTCAGGATACACACGGATATATGAGCACTGACTTTTCTAGCAGCAAAATTTCAACAAGTTGAAATATTGATTTGGGATGAACTGAAAAATGAAATGTTGGAAATTTCTGACAAAACAAAATTAAAAAAAGAAAAAAAGAGAAGATATATTCTTTGTCAAGTGAGACATCTGAGTCAGCCTGAAATGAAATATTTTACTTGGACACTGACAGTTTTATATTGTACAATTAAAAAAAAAATAAAGTAAAATAAAATAACTTTTGAATCAAACTCCTTTCAGAGTTTTCACTTAGAAATACTTGAAATATGACTTCCTGATTTTTTTGTCAGATTTTGTTGTTGTTAAAACCAACAACTTCATTAAATTCTTGAAATAGTTGTATTTTTAAAACTATATCTTTAAAACTATCACCCACCTCTGCTTACTCTGACTCCAAAGCCCCAGCCAGCAATCCCCAAGTAATTAGCTGCTCTCTGCAGCCTAGGAGCTGCACATCTGCAACCCAAATTTCACCTGTAGGTGACCGTCAATAAAGTCGAGGACAGAATCTGAGAGTCTAGGAGTTAATGAAGAGGAAGATGGGTTTTGGCACCAATTTGGGAAAACATCTCAGTCCAGCACAGGCCTGTAGCATGTGCTTAGATGCAAGTGTACGCGTAAGTCCTATTTGGCACGTGTTTGAAGTGCTTTCCTGAGTCAAGGCCTTCAGTTTCAACCTCCTAAAAAGTTTTGGCAAACCATGAAATGTGCTTAAAGACGAGAAATGAAAACACGTCGTAGTTGGCAATAACCTTTCAGTTTTGAGGGATGTTCGTTTTATAGGTCAAAGACATATGGGAAAAATTCATACATTTCCCAAATAACAATGCATAGCGTTGGGAACAATTTAATCTGAAACAGCAACGTGGGGTTGGGTCATTAATGAATCTTGGATGCAGTCATCCACATGCTGCAAAAACCCGGCTGGAACGGGGCGCCAGCTCGCTAAGGATGGATGCGCCCTGATGGATCACCCGCCGAATGAGATCCCACCTGCACCTACAGCCTGATGGCCCAACCCACGACAACCAGCGCCGTGCAAGTGTGGGTTGTCCCCCCTGGGTTGGTGTCAGGGTTGAACGCCAACCACCTGCGTGTCCCTCACACCTCGTCCAAGGAGGTCCCGAGCGGCCAGCTCTTCCCGAGCCAAGATCCAGAGCAACTCCGGAGCCATCCTGGCAGAGGCAGCGCGCCTGCGAGTGGAAAGTCACTCTGCTCCAATGCTCCAAGCGCTCTGCAAAGACCTTGGCAGCGTGAACTCATTGGGGAGCCAAAAACATGACAAGGGTGGACAGGCGTAGCGTGTGTGTGGGAGGTGCAGAGGTCGGTACGGAGACACGACTGCCTCCTCCAAAGAGAGGGAGGCCGAGCCGTGCCTGGACAGGGTCCTCACGGGCTTCCTCCTCTTCTTGTGGGAACCAAGCTCCTGCGTGTGTGTCCCCCATCCCGGTAGGAGTGAAGCGTTGGGTAGGGGCAGGTTGCTCTCCATCGCAGCGGATGGGGTTTTGGAAGGAGCCCGTCGGAGTTCAGTGCTCTCTTCTGCAAGATAATGGGAACATCCCAGCCAGCAGGACTTGGCTTGGGATTTTGACTCTACAAAGGAAACCCCAGGCTCATGGTTCGTTATCCCCCCCTGCTCGTCATTTGGCTCCGTTTCAGATCCAGCCTGTAAAATGCGGTGGAAAAATTACATGAAGGAGCTTGATTGCACGTCCACTGTGTCAGTTGACCCCAGAGTGACAGGGCCCCATGGACCCTTTATTTTTATCCTGGGCTGGGATTGCTTTTCAGTTTTGCAAGAGAGTTGGAGGTTGGGGACTGTGTGACTTCCAGGACAGGATGCAAGCCCAGAGCAAAGAACCCACCCTCTGCCACCAGCCAAAATCCACAGCCTGATTTTCTTTCAGGTTCAAGAGTATGTTTGTGTTGGTAGACCAGACAGTCCTGGAGATCCTGGAGGGGATGATACACACATGATTGTGTTCCAGCCCTGTTTCCAAACGTGAAAGCCTGAGTAAGGTAGAGTGAGTATCACTCGCAGCTGGGTTTCAGCCTCTGAGCCTTTGGACCAGAGATCTTAATCTCAACTGCTGCTGCTTTCATTAAGGCATCACCTGGGGAAACTCCCTCTGATGATCTGCTGTCAGCACCAGGAGATGCCCTAGGGTAGATAAGGCGCAGGTGGCATGTACTTTTGCTGTTACTATATTTACTCAACCTGCTGGAGGAAGCAGCGTGGTCCCACTTAAGCCCGTCGATATCATTAGGAGGGAACTAGGCTTAGACCCTGGCTTGGACAATGCCAGATTTGTCCTTTTCCCAGTGTTCTTCCTCCTCCTCTTCATTGCAGCTGTATCCACACGATGGCACCAACCCACAGGCACCGTCCTTTGCGCTGAGCAAGGCTGGGGAGGTGAGGATGACCTAGTCAGGGGAATTTTTCCCTAACAACCCTGGCCGAGTGGGCTGGAAAAGCAGAGCCAGCTGAGCTGGGTATGACCCCCACCACTTGTGCTGGGTGGGAGATGCACGCGTTTGCTCCCGGTTGAGGGGGGATTTATAGGTACTGTTGTCAGCAAGTTCATTATTGGTTGTGATGGGCAGTCGTTCCCGTTGATTACGTCTCACAAGGGCATAAATAAAACCACTGGGCCACGCAGGGCTTGCAGCAACTGCTGAGCAGACATCCACAACAGTTTGGTCCCTGGCCAGGTTGACACAGGAAGATGCTGCACCCCCAGCCCGATCTGGCGTAAGACTTCGGAGGAGTCAAACCCCACGGCTGAGAAATCCCCCTCTGGTTTTGAACTGTCCTTTTCCAGTGTGGTCGAGGAGAGTTGAGACCTAGCTGAAACCACCGAGCATGTTTTTAACCGTGACTGCCCCCCCACCCCGCCGTGGGATGTGAACCTGGAGCTCCGGGGCAGAAAGCGCGTTCAGCCCCAGGAAGGGTCAGGTTGTCTCGGCGGGCTTTTTGCAAGCAGCTGTGAAAAGCAGCTCCTCGCTTTCAGCAGGATTTGAGCCCCCAAATCCCTTAACCTCTCTTTGAAACTGGCTGCCTAAATCACCTCCTCCTTGCATGGCAGGAGCTGGTTTCTTCTTTTCCCATGCCAGCTGGGCTCTGAACATTCCCTCAAAACAGGAGGGTGCTGCCAGATGAGCAAAGCACCAAGAACCATCACTGGAAAAAGTGCAATAAGAGAGTGCAGGATTTGTAAAGCAATAGCAAGGCTGAACCTTTTGGAAGACTCAGAGCTGTCCACAGCAGCAAAGGGCAGAGGGGTCTTTGCAGCAAGCGCTGTTCCTCTCCGGGACATGTGGTTTACCGAGGAGAAACACAGATGCTTTACACTTTGGCTCGTGCAGTTTGGTTTGCTCTTTAACACGGAGCTTTAGCTGGACTCTAGGACATGAATGAGTGCAAGCAGCAAACCTGAAAGCCATCTGCATTTTCTGCTTTCTTTCTTTGTTTTCTCTTCAAAGCGAAGTAAACACGTGCATTTCTGACAGTGGGGTTTGGTTTTGCACTTTCCAGCCCCCAGCGTGTCAAACGGGGGCTGATGCTGTGGGAACACGGATGGCAGAGCCATTAAAGCCGGGCAGTGGGACTGCTGGTCTGGCGAGAGACAGACGTGAGGTTTCACATCTCTGCCACCTTTATTTTTCTAGCAGTCCTGACTGGCACTTTGTAAACTGAAGCACAGGGCGGGATACTGGCCAAAGCTTCCCAAATAGCTTGGGACTCGGGGTAATAAGGAACTGCCCTCTGGTTTTGGGGAATGAAATATCCCTCTTGTTAAAGAGAATGTGGGGGGGGGGGGGGGGAAAGTCAGCTTGGTGGTACTAAATGAAAATTTATGAGCCAAGCTCTTTGAGGAGGAAGGTAGAGGGAGGCGATGGTTTTGTTTAGAAATGAAATCATCGGCTTCGAGCCTGACCTTTGGCTTCTCCTGACCCCAATACTAATGAAGGGGAAAGGGTCTGGTCGTATAAACATGTCACAGCATGAGGTTCATGGGGGGTAAGATCTGATTACAGCTCAGCAGAGCTGTACCAGAGGTAGCCGTTCCCAGTCCACGCTGTGCTGTGGTGTGGTGCTGGGGCCGGACTCCCCCCATCCCGCCTCGGCGGCTGCCCCTGACAGGGCTGGGGACCTGTGTGCTGCTGCCTCCTTTCAGAGAGCTTTTTGCCTTCAGGCATCGTGCTCTTTCTCGCCTAATATCCTAATGTCACCCATGGGGGGGGGAGGGGGGGGCGGGACGCAGACAGGGGAGACCCCCTGCACCACGGGACCTGGAGGGTAGGGCAGGGACACATCCACCCAGGGCTTCGGTCCCGCTCATCCCAGGTGGTTGCGCTCAGGTGTGCAGAGTGAGAGCTCTGCACATCTGAGGGACAATTTGAGGCATTTCTTGCAAAGGACTAGCAAGAAAGAGAAATTTTTACTACCATAAAATACCCTCTCGCTTCTTTAGTGGGGACATATTGCCTCTGCAGCGTTTGCAAAAAAAAAAAAAAATGTTGGCGGTGTTGATTTATATTTTAATGCAGTATTAACAAGTATGGGCTTACAAAGGCAAAGAAGTCCCAGTGCAGAGAAACATAATTTAGCATGAATGAAGCTATAAGCTGAGAGCAACACTTGACACATAGAAAACGGGTCTGAGTTGAAGCCTGAATGAGCCATGCACCTCCACGCTGAGGTATTCACGTGTGGTCTGTAAGAGCAGGCAGGTCTTTGCTTACCTTCGTTCCTGTACTGAATGCTAATCCCTAATCCTCTTCTTCCTCTGCACCTCTCTTCCTTCATCGCTCTCGCTTCATCATGCTCAGGGTTCCTTTTTTTGTGGCTGTGGAAGGTAGTGCTCTGTGTTGTTTCTGCAGAGGGACAAATCTCACCCCACCTCAGCCCACTGCCATAACGGCAGAAGGTTGGGACTCGAGATTTGATGGATCTTTATTTCTCTGCTGGCTTTTAGGCGGTTCAGGTTTCTCCAGTAGCTCAGTTTGTGCTTGCACCCTGATGAGACAAGGATGCTCTGTGGTGGCAACCGGTGACTGAAGTATAAGCCCGAACCCTGGTGTGAGTGGGCCGTGGACCACCAGACATCCCCAGCTTTTTCACCGTGCCCAGAGATGCATGGTGCTGGCACAGGGCACCGTGCCTGGATGTAGCTGATGGTGACGATGCAGCCCCGTTGCTGCTGAGCGAGGGGTCACAGGGAGACCTGCCTGCAGGGAGAGCAAGTCAGGTAGTAACTCATGCAAACATCTCTCCAGACAATTGCTCTGACTTCACGTATCCTGGGAGAAGGTAAAAAAAAAAAAAAAAAAGGAAAATCAATTGGAAGGAAATTGTCTTCCCTTCATGGCCAAGATGTTAAAAACCGAGTGCAGGCACAAGCACACCCATCCCTCTCTGGGGTGGAGCAGCAAATGGCATTCCTATGCGTGCCTGTCCCCTTTCCCAGCAGCGTCCCTCCTGGCATTCCACCCGGGGTGCTTGGCATGCCATGAGGCCATCAGGCCACCATGACCCCTTGGCTCACATCACTCCCACCCAACCGCGAGAAGCTGTCTGAGGTCAGATGTCCTCATGCTCCCCAGGAGCATCAGTGCCCACCAGCTACCACTGCCTGGAGCCATGTGTGCCTCGGGGGGAAGGTGGGGCTGGTGGGGCAGGGTAGTGGCCACAGGGCTGAAGAGGGGCTGGCTGTGATTGTCACTCTTGCATAGAGGAAGCTCTCATGAAACGTGGTCTGCTGGAGACGAGTGGATCGGGATAGAGGTGTCCAGGGGAAAGCGATGGAGAAAAAGCAGAGCAAATACAGAGGTCAGAGGTGATGGATGGATGCCAAAGAGCGGCCAAGTTTAGCCGTGCGTGAGGCTCACGCCCGGGTGCGGTGGATGTGTGGCTGACCCCATGGATGGGGTCTGCCAGTTTTGGCACGAGCCACACCAGCGTGGCGAGAGGTGCTGCGCTCATGGAGCTCCCTGCCCAAGGTTTTGGGTCCATCACCCCACCAGGACTTGCCCTGCCTGCCGCTTGGATGGGGAGCCCCACGCAGCCCCCAGCCTCTGCTGAGCACCCGGAGGGGCGTGGGGGTGGAAGATGCTCAGCCTCACACCACGCACGAGGAAGCAAAGGGCTGTTGGAAAGAGAGGGGTCCGGGTCAAAAACCAGCAGTGCAGGTGCCGGAGCTGAGACCTGGAGCCAGACCCAGGTGGGCCGGGGGATCGTGGTGTGGGTCCCCACTCCCACGGCACCCTGCAAGCCACCGTCTCGCGCATCGCCGGGACCGTACCAGCTGGTCCCTCGCCCGGTTCCTGCTGAGTTTCTACCAGCTCACTAATTTGGGGGAAGCAAGCTGCAGTCTGGCAGGCCGCTCTCGAAAGAGGTTTCTGAAATAAGGGGTGTTAGGAAATTTCATTATGTATCTTGCGGCCATGTGCGAAGCAGGAATGTTTTTTTCAAATAACTACCCGGACAACTCAAAGACGTGATGAACTGCAAATGACCCACGGAGCCCATTGTTTCTAGTAGCTGGTGAAAAAGCCGCAGCGACCGAAGCAGGGATGTCAGACCCGGGTTGAAAACAATGCTGATTGAAGTGGTGGCGGGAAGCTGGGGGGGGGGAGAGTCCCCTTCAGCAGTGTGACTTGGTGTCAGGGGCTGGGGGGGGAACACATGACACCGACAATAAGGAAAAACCCAGAGCAAACCGTGCAAGTCCTCAGCCTCGATCTACCTTTGCATGAGAGCAAATTTCGGCTGGCGTGCCGTGCCGTCGAGCGTGGTGTGAGCACGCCAGCGTTGCGAAGGCTCAACTGGAAGCGCATGCTCGGCTGTATTCATCATCCAGGCTGGATAAGGGAGGCTAACCCTTTTGTAAGTGTTGGCCGGAGGAAATATGACTTATCTTAAAGAAATGAATCATGTTTCAGCAAATGCTTCCTGCAGAAATATTTTTCTCACAGCCTTTGTTTGGGGTTTTGGCAGATCTGGAGTTGCTGGCATTAGCAAAAGCCGTCCCTCCCGCCCACTGTTCCTGGGGCTTGAATAGGAAATAAGAAATAAAGGCAGAGGGTACGTGGAAGGCTAAATCCATCACCACTTCTGCTCTGCGCCTGCAGCAGGATATGAAGCTTAAAGGCGAATTTCAAAGGAGATCCCCGGATAAAGTCAAGGAGAGCTGTGTGCTTGGCTGCTCTCGCAAACATACCTGTGCTGGGCAGTCAGCTTTCAAATCTGCCTTTAAGGCCTCGTACAAATCCCTGTCAGGTGCTGAGGTTTGCTGGAAACGGGCCCCTAGTTCCTTATTTCTTTCCTGAAAACTAGTATTTTGGGAGGGAGAAAGGGGGATATTTCCTGTTTGCATTTCAGAAAACGTGCGGTTCACCCCAGGAAAACAAAAAAGAAAAAACTATGTTTTGACTTGCAAATCAATCCTTAGCTCCTTGTTTCCTTCTGCAAAGGCTTTGACAAGGTTCCTGTCTGTCTGCAGGGAGAGAGCACCATTTGCAAATGTCCGCTGGGGTTTGGGAGGGGAGGGAGGAGAAAGTCCATCTTGATTCTGGAGAAATTCAGATTTTCTTTCTTTCCAATGGTAGGGCATTTTCTGTGGGAAGCCAACTTCATTCCTCTGCCTGGTAGGCTCACCGATCATTTTAAAATAAACCCCTGGGGGAATAAGGCCTTTAAAAGCTCCATTTGCTCCCAGTCATTTTACACAGTAACCCAAGCTGAAGTGAAAGATCTTTATTTAAATATGAATTAAGCTCCAACCTTACTCTTTACTGTGTTATTTTCCTTTGAGGTTTACTTTGATATTATTTCAAAGTCTTGAAGCTAACAAAATGCTGGCCAATATTTAAAGTGACAGGAGAGTTCTGGAAAAAGATTTAGGAGGCAACTAAAGTCTTTCAGTGCAGGGCTCTGAAACAAGACAGGAAATCATAAAAGGGCTGAGTGCACTTTACCATGCTCAAAACAAATTCTGAGACTACAAAGGCGAGTGGAATGGCATCAAAACCACAAAAAGCATCAAAATACAGCTGAAAAACCTACATCAGCTTGAATTATTCCATTAAAACATGGGTGAAATGCTGGTAATGTATGGTGTTTGCTTCTTATTGGGGTCTAGGTGACCAGTTTATGGCTACTAATTTGGTGCTAGAAGTGAGAGAAAGGGTTAAAGATGAGACATAAAGTCATGATTTTGAATGCATTGTGCAGAGAGCATGCCTGAATGATGAAAGGATGGGTTGTGGAAGAGGGTCTTCTGCTGGGCCTGACCTCTCCTTTTGCCTTTCGTGGCTTCCAGAAGTCCATCTGCTGCTGGAGCAGCTGCTGGAAGAGGATTTTGTCTGCCTGAAGAAGATGGAGCAGACCCCCAAGAGAAGAGCCTGCTCCCCCCAGACCACCAGGCCAGACAAGTGGGGCTCAACACAGGGTCCCAGAAAAACACTGCCGAAGCTTTCCTGGGGTGGTGGGCATTGCTTCTCAATATCTGTAATTACAATCTCTCCCTCTCAGTGAGCCCTGTGAAAGGGATCTCCAAAGTCCTTTGAGATCCCTGTCTGGTTGCACCTACCCATGAACAGAGCCCTCATTCAAAATACCCGGAGGCATTTCTGGCCGATGCTGTGAGCGAAGCTGGGCAGGACAGACGGAGACCGTGTCCGTGCTGGAACGAGAGTCGTGCCCTGTGGGGGGGGGGGATGACCACCTGCAGCACTTGGCTCCTCAAGCCTGGCCAGGTGACGTGCGAGATTAGTTCCAGCAAAAATCTCAGGCAACAGCACTTTCGCATCACTTCTGATTTCTGGGTAAAATTTTTACCTCTATGCTTAACCCTGATAAAGGCCACTTTGTCACTACACTTCTTGGCAGCAGTAAACAGAAGATTTACCATTGTTCTGCCCATACTTACGTCTGCATATGGGTGCCCCCAGAGGCTCACGGGCTCCCTCCTCTCCCAGTTTTGGGTGGGATGCAAGCTCCCCTTGCTGAGGTCTCAGTGCTGAGACGCTGCTAACCGACAGAGACCTCTCTTTGTTGTCACCTCCCGAGGGAGGCTGAATTCACCGTCCCAGAAAAGGTGCATGGGTGATCCCAAGGTCCCAAGAACTTGGAGGACTCCAAGTTCACAAGCATCCCTGGGAAAAACTGACAGTGCTCCCCCGTTCCCCGATCCCTCCTTGCTGTCAGTGTGCTCCAGTTGTGTGAAAACGGGGTGGCCTGGGGGGAGGCCAGGGAGAAAAGAGATCCAAAAGGCAGGGACCTGGGGTTTGGATTTGTTCACTGGGGTATTTTTATTATTTTTTCATTTGATCTGTAACAAGGGCTCTAGCTGGAAGTACGAGTGGCAGCTGAAGACTTTTTTCCCCTTTTTTGAAAATGGGGGAATTGGTGGTGCTAAGCTGAGCTGGGATTGAGTGAAAAAAAAAAAAAAAAATAATATCAGTACACTTTACACCACCACCTCAGTGCCTGGCTTCTCTCCAGTGAATATTTTGCTTTGTTGTTAGCTGGACCCCTGCACAAAATAGCATGAGCTGGGTGCTTTCTGTAGCCTTTCATGTACGCAGAGACCAAACAGTCCAGGACCAATATTTATCCAGGCTCTGCATGTGTGTGCGTGCTGCCACGGAGGAGCAACCCTGTTGTCAGGGGGAGCTATCACCTGCGCCTGAGCCTGCTGCATTAAGGGATTATTTTTTTTTTTTATTTTTTTCCTCTTGCTTCATTCTGTTCTGCACAAGAGAGTTTGTCCCTGCCCTTGGGCATATCCCTTCATCTCTCACAGGGCGTTGGGGTTTCATGCAGGGGGGGGATTGGGAAGGACAAATTCAATCACCTTGGGAATTAGGGTGAACGGTGTGATAAACCTTATTGAAAAAAACTCTTACATATGAAAAAGAAAAATCGATATTTCTATGTTATGTCCTGTTACGACAACACAGCTGCCGTTTTAGGGTCTGGGTTTTACCTTTACTTCAGCTTTTTCCTGACTGACCCACGTTGCTGGCTATGGGCTGCAGCTCAGGCAAGACCAAAAGCCTTTTCAGTAGCTGATTGAAACGCGTGTCTCTCTAGTAATCAATTCAAATGTGTTTTCCGTTAAAAATCTGTTATCTGGAGAGTTTACAGCTCTCAAGTTGTCAGGACTTTTTGGAGCGTTTGACAGTCTCAGTTCTCCACTCAGGAACTGAAACCACCCATCCAAGCCCTGTGGCACAGCTGTTTTCTGACTGGCCTCACCAGATTTTACAGTTCCTACATTTTCTGTCCGAAAAGAAAAATATATCATATCTCTGGGCTCCAAATTTACCGCTTGAAAGCCGTTCACCCACAGGAGCCTTGTCTAACCCCCAGAATTCATGGAAGAGGTACCAACAGATGCTCGTGAGCATTTATTTTCCCTAGGAGTTTCTAGTGAACTTTGCAGAGAGAGAGGGATCTTTGATCTACCATGACAGGTCCTTAAATGAATGGGTTCAGCAGCCCCGGCCCTTCGTGGCACTAGGGAAGGCACATGGCAGCCCTGGTGGCACTGCTACAGCTGCACACGTCTGTCCTGTGGCTTGGGTTTGTCTGTCCATCTCCTCCTGGTCCTGGTCGGGTCCTGGGAGAGCGGAGCAGCACACCGGGCTCTTCTGACAAGCCGTTCATAAGGCTGAAGTTGGATTTGGGGGCCCATGGTTGGAAAAATGTCACTCCCTGTGGTGGAAATCGGTCCGGCGCAATCTGGAGCGGCATTAAAGATTCATAAAATTGCAGAAATTAACAGACGAACATGGATACCCTGGGGGGGGGGGGGGGGAAGGGGGAGAAATTCCGCTTGCTGCATGATACGCTGCATCACGACATCTGTTAAATTCACCTTCTTAAATGGTATTTTTGGCTCTGCTGGTACCAAAGGCCCAGACTGAGATGTCATTTACTTTTCAGAAAGTAAGAGCTTCTAATGGATGTGAAGGATTTTACTTTATGCAACTGCGCTTGTTTTAAAATAAACATTCGACGTTCAGGCTCTGAAACCTATCAGGCAATTAATGCATCTGATACACACATGTATGTTCTTGGTTTGGCATGTTAAAATGTTTTTCTCTGAAGCTGGTTTAGATGGAATGACATGATTTATTTTTTAATGGCTTTAGACACCACAGTGTTACATTTTTTTTTTTTTCCCAGAGTCGATTATCCTTCACCATCTTTTCTTTCCCCTCCCAATACATCACTCCCAGCCAATTTCTGAGCAGACCTTTCTTACAAAGACCTGGTTTGCCTCTTGCTTTGCAAAGTCAAGTTGATAATCCCAACAACAAATGCTAAGGCTCCCAAACTGCCTTTGCCAGAGACCTGCCCTTTAATCAATCTCTCTCTGACACCTCAGTGTTGCAGCCTAGATGCTCCCAAGCTAACCAGCGTTGCTGTTAATCCCATTTGGGATAATTTAGCCCCATGCTTCGAGATTTGCCGTGGTTATTCTTTAAGGGAATTTCTTTTTTTTTTTTTTTTTTTTTAAATGAATTATTTTTAACCATGTTATTTATGACCTGGAAATTGAAACCTGGCTTCAGCATGTGTATGACCGAGGGTCTGACAGGGCTCTGCAAAGCGTTGGGGGAAGGCTAGCGCGGGCTAGCAAAGCCCACCAGCTTTTGCTGGCAGGGTGGAAGGTAAGTAAGGAGGAGGAGCAGATCCGCGAGACGAGGTGACCGTTTCTGTATCACAACTGGATTTTGTGAGTTATGCATCTCTCCCAGGCACCTTGTGCCGCGGCCTCCCTGGGTCACGAGCACAGCTTTTCCACCACCCCGTGTTCATGCAGCACCTCGCACAGCAGCCTTTTCTCTTCAAAAAACGCTGGCCCTCAGCATCTCCACCAGCTGAAGGGAAGCATGTGGACCGGCGGGCCCTGCCGTGAGCTGAGATATGCTGCATTTCATTTAATAAAGGGCTCTGCTGAGAGCAGGAGCCACCCGAGCGGAGCGCTGGGGACCACGGTGCCGAAGAGACGTGTGCCTCCTCTGCAGCACCTGCAGCCTGGGCAAACCTGAGCCAGGGGGCAAGTAAATAACCAAGATATGCAGGCAGACATCAGCCCGGAGAAGTGATGCTCGTGCCTTCTGCACCCCGTCCCCTGGGAAACGGCCTTTATCCAAATCGGTGAGTTTTGAAACATTTGTGGGGTGCAAGGAAGCGGCTCAGCTCCTGCTCGGAGCTGCGCAGTCAAGAATGTAAATCTCATACCCCCGGTAGCTGCATGACATCTTTATTTTTATTGGCAAGAGAAGCAGTATACACAGCGACATTGCAGTCTCTTAGCTCGTTAAAAATATCTCAATAAATAAAACAAATAAGCAACATATACACTGGAACAGAAAATGAAAAAAAAAAAAGGGGGGGGGGAAGGGAAAGGGGGAGGGTGAGCGGTAGCAAATCATGGAGCAATAAGGAACAGGCGGTAGAGTGTGGAGGGCAGTCTGTAATCCAGGCTGTACTTGAAACAAATCATGCAGGGAGCTGGGGACACAGTGGGCTTTTTTCTTCTTTTTCTTTTTTTTCTGAGAGCCTTGGTCCAGTTTTGATATTACTGTACAAGAAATCAGATTTTGAATTTTAAAAAATAGACAAAAATACCCCAAAAAAGAATACAGCTAAGGGGAAGTAAAATCCGATCCCAAAGATTTCTCATAAATGTATTCCTGAATTAAGATTTTTCAGAAAAAAAAAAAAAATAGAAATTAAACCAAATGCACAGACAGACACACACAAAACCCAACAACAATGAACAACCAGGAATGTTGCTTCTCTTTTCTCTTTGGTCAGTCGCTTGGGGAGAGATGTTGCAAAGTTTCAGACCGTTAGCTTCGGTGCTGTTTTCTGCTCAGTCTAAGTGCTCCACAAGAGTTCAGAGCGAGGGAGGTCAAGAGGGGTCTTCTGGACCAGTTTACTTGAGGTTGTTAAGGTTTCAGAAGCTACAAACTTGGATACATCCCAATTCCACTTCAGTCTCAGACACTGGACAGTCTGGAGAGAAGGAAAAAAAAAAAAAAGAAAAAAAAGGAAAATAAATACACTGAATACAGGACATCTTTCTGAGCTATGTTGTCCGGTAAGTCCTTTTCCTCTGGAAATCGAGGTTGTGGGTCATGAACAGCCGTAGCCCTGTGTTGAAACCTGCCCCTGGCCCCAGCAGAGTGGAGGCACGGGGTTGATCCGACAGCCAGGTGAGATCCAACGCGCCAGGAGCAGCCCCCGCCGCCCCCGAAGCGAGTGGAGTGGGGAGAGCGGATGCTCCGATGGGCTTTGGAAACCCCACCCACCCCGACTCCCAGCTCCTCCTGCAAAATCAGGCAAACCCTGCTGGAAAGGAACACGCTTTCCTTCCATCCCAGGGTAACAGGTTTATGCAATATCTAAGAACATCCAAAAACAACAACAAGAAAATCGACCTAAACTTAACAACTGCTTTGGCTTCTGGCTGCGTTGCCCAAGTTCAGACTCTGCTAATGTCACAGCCTTTTTTTTTGCGTTCTGCTGCCAAACGGTAAATCTGCTGCAGGTAGGAGCAATGCAGCCATCAAGAATTCCATCTGCTGACAGCAGCACCTCCAGCCCCAAGGGACGCTGGGCTGACCCCCTGTTTTCCACGCGGGTCCTGGCGACCCAACCCTGCCTATCGCCCCTCCTCTGCCCCCTTTATCGGGGTGTGACAAGATGCGGCGATGCAGCAGGGAGCCCTGTTACCTGTGGGGTTTGCTCTGGCCTGCAGCAACCTGCCGCTGCTCCTTTGTGGGCTGGTGGGACAAATTTTTGACCCAGCAGCGCCCTTGGGAGATCCCATCGAACTTGGGGGAGGGATGGCTTCGCAGGCGAGATGCCGTTTCTGCCTTCAGAAAGCCACCTCAGCTCATATATCAAAAAGCAGATATAATTATTTCCTCCCACTAAGGAAAACTTCCATTTAGCTTATTTCCTTTCCTTTCCTTCTCAAAGTTATTAATTATCTAATTACAACCACATTCTGCAGACGAGCTCGGGACTTGACAGGCTGCCCAGGACCACTTAGGAAAGCTTAACTGCTTGGTGTGTGCGAGCGGCGGTGGTTTGTGTATGTGCACGTCTGACAGATGACAGGCTGGCCCTTTCCTAATGCTGGCATTGCCACAGCCCTAGCCGGGGAGGGACACTGGAAAGGAAAATAAAATACAGAGAGGAGGAAGATGCCATGGAGAGATTTTCTGATGTTTTGGTTTGGTTTGGTTTGGTTTGTTTTTTTTTTTTTTAATTATTTTTTGCAGCAAGCAGAAGAAAGGGTGGAGGATATTTGCTGCCAGCTACACGAGCGCCACTGAGCCCTGCTCTTCTCTGAACTTGGCTGCCATGTAAAACAAAATGAGACCAGGTAGAAAGCAGTGCCGAGCTGATCTATTTCCACTGATTTTCTTCAATCCCACCCAAGACTGGAGAGGTCGGCACAAAGCTGCTTTTAGGGCAAAGCTGGTCACGTGCTCTAAAACGACGTCTTTAACCCCTGGTGAGACACCTTGGTCTGGCTGCTGCTCCAGTACGGGATCTTGTTTCTGCTGGTCCTTTCTGGTTTCCAGCAGCTCTTTTGGCTCCAGCCAACTGGAAAAAATGGGAATTTCACAGCAGCTCAGTGCTAACAGGGTCTTTTGGCTTCCCAGTTTCTTCTAGGTGAATGAGCTCGATCTACCCTGTGCCCCAGGGCTCTGGCATGGCTCGCCTGTGCTCCCAGGCTTAACCCATCCTTTCCCATCCCACACAGGGCACCAGGACCAGGGTCATGGTGGGCAGATGTTGCTGCTGCTCAGCCATCTCTTGGCTAATGCCTGGTTATCAGCCACGGCAGGACCAGATGATCTGGCAGGCTATTTCCACTGCTGTTTTCCATGATTGTCCACTGCACATTAAAGCAACTTATTTCAGCTGATGGAGCAATATTACGACCAGATACAGAGGTCACCCAAAGGAAGCTGCTATACCTGGCTATGAAGGGGTTATTCTCCCCATCTTGACAGGTACTCGTGTTTCAGTTCACATCATGTAACATTTTGCTAGTTGTTCTTACCACATATTCTATATAAGATCCACATCAAAGACTAAAACCCCCTCATTCGCAGACCCAATCTATCAGCATGAGAGAAGGAAAGAAGCGCATGAGATGAGAAACACACACGCACTTTGTGACCTACTCCCTCTCTTTCTTCTTTGGACTTTTGGGATGCTGGATGCTGACTGCTTTTGAGAATCTGGTGCTGAGTAGCAATTTCGAAATCACATAAACGGTAACAGAAAGAGGTGGGCATCTGCTTGTTGCATGCAGGAACACACTTTGGTGGTGGGATGTGCGGAAACACGTCCGCTGCTGGTAAAGAAGTGATGAGATGTGTGATGTCTGCACCCAAACTGTTCGTCCTCAGTTACCCCCTCCAGGACAGTCAAATAGAGGATTGCTGTGCTAAAAACCTGATAGCATCCTACGGGGAGCTTAATAAGGTGAGGGGAGTGCAGTGTCTTCTCAGTTTGCTTAGAAGAGTGTTATGCATATTGGACAAATTATACTCTGAGCCTGGCTTGTGATCCTCATGTCAGAAACCTGGCCCTTGCCCGCTGTGGTTTGAGTCTTGCAGGGGGAAGGAGGATCAGCTCCTGGCTGAGGAAGAGGGATAATAACCCAAAACACCTGCGAGCTGGTCTTCCCTCCGCTCCTACCCAGTGCTGCCACACCACTGCCACCAGACCCTTCATGGTGGCTGCCTCCTCCTGCCCCTTGTTTCTGGCGAGCCCACCTTGAAGTGTCCCAGTAAACCCAGTGCCTGGTGCCTGGGCCTCCAGAAGGGCCGGGTCTCATCCCCCCAACTCGTACACCAAAAGGGGAAGCATGGCCCCTCTTGCCTTCAGGAGCTATAAAATGAGTCAGCAGGGTCCTTCTGGCTCCATCCCCTTTCAAATAATAGAGAGATTTTCCATAATGATTTTGTGCTTTAATGGACCCTCCCAAGGTCGTGCCTCATGTTTATGACCCTTTAATCCCAGAGGGGCTCAGCCAAGTGTTTGTCAAAGCCTGCCAAGACACTCAGCTGGTGGCTGCTCCCGTGGCACTTCCCAGCTCCGCTCCCGCAGCCGCACCCACGGAGGTTTCCTCGTGCGCTCCTGCGGGAAGGGCTGAGGGTTTCCCGTGGCAGCTGAATGGTGAGGTATGGAGCTGCTAGGGGATTTATTCTTCAAAGAAAGCAGCAAAGCCCATGGCGGATTTCACGGGGAGGGGACAGAGTTTCCTCCTGGCACTAAGCTGGTGTGGCAGCACAGCAGGGCCTTGCAGAGTTCAGTTTTAATCCCAGCTCACGCACAGGTTTGTTATGTAATTGCTCTCTCTGTGTGTGCCTCAGTTTCCCTGGTTGGGAAACTCCTCTTCCTCTCTTACATCCCTTCCTCTCTTACAGCACATCTGGGATTTAATCAGCTGGTTCCCGTAAGGCACCTTGTGATTCTCCAAGGTATAGCTGAAGGGCATAATACTGCATTATAACAGTGCATGATTGTAGTAACTGGACTGAGAGATGGTACATGGTGAAGCTTGCTGCTGAACATAGTTTCCAAGCATTTCTCTTACCCTGTGGCTTGTAACACAGAATACAGTTGTTATGCACTACTAGATTGCAGAGCCAATGCAGTTTCCTCTGTACAGTGAATGAAGGGCTTGCTGATCTATTTTTTCCTTGCTTTAGGAGCATTTCTCAGCCCAAGAGCAGTGCATGGAAACCACAAGAGCCAAGAGCCGCTGGCTTGATGTAAGATGGCAGCAAGAGCACAGCCCTGGTTGCAGGAAGTTTTGCAACAGGTCCCCCAGGTTTCCGTTTATATAGGATTAGGGTGGTTTTGGTTCCAAAGGGATTGAAATCATGTCCATAACATGACCGAGACTGAAAATGAAATAGGAACTGCAGCGAAACTGTTTGAATTTGTTGGTTTTATTGTTGTTTTTCTTTCTTTTGAAAGGATGCCTTTTCAAATTCTTCTAAAGTTGGGAATGTAAAAAAAAAAAAAAAAAAAGGTCCTGCCCCTGGGGCCCAGCCTCTCTCTCTTTCCACATGGGCTTTGGCCAGCCAAAATCCCTACCAGGAAGGTCCTGGCCCACCTTCTTGCCTTGCATGCGGGGCTGGGGACGGGGTCAGGCAGCGAGCCGGGGGATGAGGGGTGCGAGCGGCGGCGCGGTGCAGCACACACCAGCTGCTCGCCCCGCGCCAGCTGGTCCTGATTTCAGCAGTCACCGAGAAGTTTATAGACTGTTTCCTCCCCCACTTCCCCTTCAGCTTGGGGAAGTAAAAAACAGCGCGGGTCAAAGCCGAGCCCCCAGACCTGCTCAGTGGGCCGGTGCAGTGCAGGGCACACTGCACCTTCAGGCACCTCCGGCGTGGATATGGTTTCTGACCAAGCATCCTTGCTGAAAGGAGTTTGAATGGCAATAACAAATATAAGTGGCAGCAGTGGGCACGCTCCTCACCAAACCCACGTGTGGCTGCTCGGTGGGTCCTTGGCCACCTTCCCCACCAGCCCGCTTTGTTCCAGCAGCTCTGCTACTTTCAGCACTGTCCCTGCCACCGTGCTTTGCCTCCTTTGAAGTCTCCCTCCCCAGACCGCACCTGCTTCTTAAGCATCCCCAGCAACGTTCATTTTAATGGGATGTTAACTTCAAGGGCTGAATTTTTTGCAGGCTGTGGAGGTTTGGAGCGGGGGGCAGCGCCGCTGCAAGGCAGGCTGGCCAGTGATGGGGCTGCCTGGGGTGAGGAGGTAGGATGCAAGCAGAGCAAGCAGCATGGCTGAGCACAGGTGACAAAAGAGCTCTGCCATCTTCCTCCCTGGGAAACAAACACACACTGAGCAAGTAAATGTTAAACCAGCCCACAAGAAAGCACCAAAAAAACTCAGCTGGAGGCCCCCATTGCCACCATCTCGAAACTCATCCTTCCAAAATGAGAATAACCAGAAAGGATCAATATAGAGAAACATACAAGAAGAAAAACCCTTCTCAGGCTATCACTGATCCTTGCCCATGCTGTTAATTAAGGCTTTATTGTGCTAGGGGCTGGCAAGATGTTACGGGCATATTACAGGTTGGATGGGGAAGAAGAAGTGCCCTGTTGAGTTGCATCTGCTTGGAGATAACGCCTGAAGAAGCATGTCAGGCTGTGACCTCTCTGGTTGTTACCCAAGTGTGTATCTTCAGGGCTGGAAAGCTTCTACATATTTATCAAGAGGAGGAAAATGTGACATAGATGAGTTATTCTGGAATAGTCCAACCACCGGGTTCAAGCAATGCTGTGTTGCAACACAAAAGAGGACGCTTCTTGCTTTAGAAATTCAATAAAACGTTTCAGTCGGCGCTAAGTAGCAGCTGCCCTTAATATTTTTTCAAAATAAATAAATGCGGCTAGTTGGGTTATTGCATTATGTCATACCCCCGGTACGCCCGCCCGCCGCACCAGCGCTGCATGCGCCGTGCCCCGTAGGCACGGGGACGGGGAAAAACAACAGCGAACAATGCAAAACGTGACTTGGGGGTGCACGTGTCGGCCCCCGAGCCTTCGGAGAGAAAAGGTCAGCAGGGGCTGGCGTGAATTTTTGAAATGCCAAAGCAAGCGGCTCCAGAAATCGGCTCGTTCTTTTATAGGTTAGGAAATGGCAAGCCGGAGGGGAAGGCGAACCTCCGCATCTTGACTCTCAGGCCAGAAAGTCTGAATTTGGATTATTTCTGGCCATGAGAGCTCTGTCTCACCTGGCTACCGGGACAGTGGGCTGGATGCAACCTGGGCAGGCGGCCTGGGCTCCTGCCAGCATCCCCTGCTCATTTCGCTCCGCCTCTGAGACCCAACTCAACCCCAGATTTGCCAGCCAAGGGGACTGCTACTGAGACTGATGCGGCAGCTTGAAGTGCAGAGGTCTGAGATACCCAGCAGGATCTTGTCGGGGGACACAGAAATCACCTAATCTGGCAAAGGTTGCCATCATCATCATCATCATGGGAGGGTCCCCACATGTGGTGCTCACTGGCAAGTGCGCCCAATCCACCCCTTAACCTTCCTCCTTCCTGAGCTTGGTGAACAGGGACCATCGCTCCCAGATGTCTTGGGACTGACTGCTTTAAAAAAGCATATGGCAAGTATCAATTGTAATATCCACGGTCAGGTTTCTACGCTTCGCCTTCCAGCATCCCATGGTTTTTTATCTGCTCGAAACCTCCCGAAATTTATGTGGCTTGAGCAGAAAATTTTCCATGCCCAGCGGTGATTCCTCTTTCTTGTCATTGTTTTTGTTTTCTGGAGCCTGGGCAAAAACGGTCCAGCTGTTTCGGAGCACGGGGAGAGTGGAAAACAGCCGCGCTCCAAAAACGCTGAAGGCTTCCCTGTGACTGTGTGTTGGAGGCTGGGACGGCAGTGGGTGGAAAGCTGAAAGGCAGCATGCAAATCGCCCGGCTTCCAAGGCGGCGTCCCACCTGGACCTGGAGGAAATGAAGTTTGTTTTGACCTAGTTCTGGGCCTCCCCAAATCGCCTTCCAACTACGCACAGGCTGAGTGTTTCTGTGAGCCGTAGGAAGCCGACCTAAGGCAGGAAGCACGGGGAGTTATTTTGGCTTGGCTTTTATCACGGCGCCGTTAAACTCGCCGCCACCGTGAAGCAGCGGGGATGTGCTAGGTTGGAGATGAGGGGGGTGACGACCAGCAAGTTGGGACATTCACGGCCAAACCAGGTATTTGCTACCCAGGCCAGGTGAAACGTGTTCCCAGCAGAACGCCTGGCTGAACTTTAGCAAACCAGCACGGCACCCTGGCACGGTGCGATGCCTCTTGCCTTCCTCCTGCCCTGAGGAAGCACCCGGGGTCACGTAGAAAGCTGAAGTTAAGGCATGTCCAAGTGCAGGTTGTGCAGGCAGCTTTCCCTCTCTCCTGCCGTGCTTGCAGACCCCCCAAGCCCCCCTCCAAAGGATCCTCTTCACTGGGTGCTGCCCTCCCTCTGCTTGCTTCACCCCAAACCAGCAATCTCCCCGTAGCCACAGGCTCCCCTTTCTAGAGTTTGCAGAGAAGCTTTTGCTCCGTCAGCCAAAAACCGGATGTCAGAGTGACACCAGAGGAATTTTCAAAGGCTTTTCAATTCTGCAATTCCCGTGATGAAATTTCTACATGTAACTTGTATCAAAAGGCTGTAACTCAAAATTAAACACATAGAGAATTTCAGCTCGGTTCGTCGAATCTTTAGGTGTGATTATGGTCTCTGTTCCGTTTAAGGATGGGAGGACTCTATCTGCACGTGTTTTGTTCGTGTTCATGTATGGTTTAATATATGCTTAAATATTTTTATAGCAAAGGCAAAGGAAGAAGGGATATTCTGTTCTGCATATAGCATACATAAAGCTACACTCGCTGCAGGCGTTGGCTGGATCTCTACCAAAGGATTTTCTCAAATTATCTTATGGAGTAGTCAGCTGTCCCCAGAGCCAAAACGGACAGTAACGTATATTAGAAATGGAAAACATTTTTGTGATTTGGATGGCGCAGAAAAAAATGAGACTTTTTCGGAAAAATACCATATTGCTTAGCAGCAGCAGGACCTTAGCGAGGAGGTACCCTCCCTTGCGGAAAAAGCCAGCGTGCGGCAACCCCTGAGAAGGATGGACAGACGGATTTCGGAAAGCCAATTCCACACACCAGCATTTTGGAAAGTGAAACTTGACCACGCCGCAACAGGGAGCCTGGGTGAGGAGAAAGAAGGCAGCAGCGGTGTGAGGTGGGACACCCAGGCTTCGGTCGTGTCCTTGAGCACATCTACCCTGCTGCCCACACATCTGCCTGGGCAGCCAGCTCGTACATACTGTGCAATATTCCCTGGGGATGCCCAGCAAGGGGCTGGGGGACACCCTCAGGAACACGGACAGGGGTGAGTAGCAAAGGTGAAGCATGAAGGGGAAACTGAGGCACAAAGGAACGGCACTTTAAAATAGCAGAATTCCTTGGGTTTTCAGGGCATTTCCCACAACGGAAGGTCAAAATGATGGGGAGGGGGAATAAATTCCCATCCTCGTGGATGTTTTCTGCCCTCTAGGGAGTGCTGGTCCCTGTGGCCGTGTCACAGGCCCCTCCATGGGCCAGGAAAGGAGAGAGCCCAAATGCATGGCCATCCCTCAAGCAACAGAAAAGGCAGCAGGGCCAGCCTGTGAGGCTTTAGAAGGGAGGAAGCAGCGGAGAAAGGAATTCAGATAATTGTGTACATGCAGAGGGGGGAGAGAGGGCCAAAATCAGATCTAATGCTGCGGGTACGGACAGACTGAAACCAGATACCCTGGCTTGTGTTTTTCTGCCTTTGCTGGTATGAACCCTTATCAACCATCCGCTCTTGAAGTCTCCCAGATGAAGGAAAACCACAATTATGTACATCTTACAGCTGGGAAACCATTTAAAAACATATCCCTCGCAGTCGTTCATTCCTGAGCCTCAGGGTCCCCCCCTGCTATCACCAAACGTACCCCTCTCCATCTAGAGGAAAGCCTCTAATCTAATTTTCCCTGGACTTTTCAGACCTTGGACGATTTATCTGCTCGTGGCTGGTCTGAGGGAATATCTCCTCCCTGCGTCCGGCAGCTCCCGGGTTTGTTATCGGGAGCATAACCAGCCGTTTGATGGGGATGTGACATAAGAAAATGGAAATTTAAGCCTTTTCTCCTCCCTCCGAGACTGTTTCTGTCTCCCCAGCCCATCCTGTGCACCGTTGAGGAAGGTCGTTGGCTTGCTTGCACCTCAGTGTTGAGGAAAAATTGTGGCGATGAAAGATCCTAAAGAGACAATGCCAAAAAAAAAGAGAAACAAACGGGAGAGCCTGTGACCCTGGTCCCTCCTGCCCGTGCCTTGTCCTGGCCAGTGGAACAGGACGGAGCACACCTGTGATGCTGGGGACCAAATTGGCTGCCAAAACCATCTCCTTCCTCACAGCTGAAATAAATCCAGGGCGCCTGTGAGTGCTCCTCTCACAGATAACTATCTTAGCAGAGAGAAATGGACTGATTCATTTGCTTTTCAAAATAAGTCTAATGTCATCAAGCAGCCAATATTGATTGAAACGAATGAATAATCTTACTTTTTTTTTTTTTTTTTTTTTTTTTTTCCCCCTCACTCTGCTGCAGGAAGGCTCATTGGTGACCATGGCCACCAATCTAAATAGACATTATCTATGGAGTGGATGTCAGGGCATACTGTCCAGGAAAACCTGCCAGACCTGTAAGATGCTCGAGTCCAGTTTAACAACGCTGCAATGTATTTGTCACTTTACTTTTTCTTTCCTTTTCACCATATTTTTGTCTTTTAATTAAAAAAAAAAAAAATGTAGACAACTGACATTTTAGAAGCGCAAGAGATACCATTTGCTTGCATGGTTCCAGTGCAGCTGACACTGCTGTGTTTACCACAATGGCCTGTATTAAAACTGCTTTATTAATCTATAACTTATGGTTTTATCTATTAACATATTAATCAGCAGTTAGTTGACTGCTTTTCATTGCCACATACTTTACTATTTTGGCGTCTATCGCGCAGCTTCCTTCTTGCACCCATTTCATATTTAAAGGTGGAAAATGAGCTTTCCCCTTCTTTCAGCTTCAGGTGTACCTCTGCCAGGCCAAACTGTCAGAGTAAAAGAGATGTCTCCAGCACCAGAGGAGGCTGTTACCCTCAAAAACAAGCTTAACTCTCCCGCGTGCTCTGAGCTCTATTTTCCCTTAGCGCCTGCTAACCAAGCTGTTGGGCTTTCCTTGGGGCTTCAGCTCCTTTCTTCTTGAGAAGCACAGAGAGACTCTCACCAGGGAGAAGCCGAGGGGCTGGTGCAGCCCCATCCCGGACCTGCGAGGTACCTGCAAGCTCAGAGCTGCTCTGGGAAACCAACTCTGCCCGACACGAAGCGGCATAGCTCACCCGTGCCCATCGATGTGAGGAAGCCGAGGTGGCCCCCGTTCCACCCAGCAACTCGTGGGCTCTACAACTTCCCGTAGGAAAACTTGCCCTTCGGGGCCCCGAAACACCTAGAGAGAGGCACTTCTTTGGCTTGTGGCTGACTGCTCTAGCCCAGATAAAATCAGCCGCCTGCAGCTGGCCTCACCGTAGGGAGGAGAAGCCAGAGGTCTGCAAGGAAGCATTTTGCTGCTGGGACACTCAGAGTTTGTGTGTTACGTCCTGCCTCCCTGCAGCAACCTCTGGGCAGTCAGGAATTTCTGCTCCAAGGTGCTGTGTCCCTCCCTCACCAGAAATGCTAAAAAAAAAAAAAATTAAAAAAAAAAAAGCTTTAAACAGGAAGGAGCTCCCCCCCCCAAGGAACATTTCCCCCAGTCCTGCACTCCTCCACAGCCTGATCATCGGCCTCTGTGGGGCAGTGGGGCTCGTCGCAGCCGGAGGAGGAGGTAAGTTTGTGGGAGCCCCTTGTTAAAATCTTGGCAGCACATCACTGAAAGCACAGTTAGAAATTGCCGAAAGGCGGAAGCTGCTAATGAGCAGTTGGAGCAGGAAAAGGCAGAGCTGCTTCGACGTCTGAAAGGGCCGTCTCAGCTCTGTCCGCGGCTCTGCCCAGCTGCCTCGTGGGTGGCTCGGAAGAACAAGCGCTGGGGGACACCACCAGCATCTCCTGCCCGTGAAAGGGCAAGTGGCCAGGGAAAGCAGTGGCCGGGGGCAACGAAGGACAGGAGGGAGCCGGCCACCACCAGCCCTCTCAGCTAACAGAGCAGCAGAGCAAGCCCACTGCTGTTTCCTTGGGCTCATCTCCCCTCCCCAGAGGCACTCACACACAACCCTGGCTTTTCACAAGAAAGGTGTGGAACAAAGGAGCAGGGAGAGGGGGGGAAAGGCAGGGAATGAGATGCTCCCCTTGGGCAGCTCAAGTGAAATAAATGGGGTATGTAGCGGGGGAGAGGGAGCGCAGAGGCAGACATGTCCTTAAAGAGTGGCTGTGAAGCCCAGGAGGCTCGTGCCAAGGATGAGGGCAGTCATTTCGTGTCTTTCCATGCCTCGTGAGCCCCCCATCCTCCGGCCTCTGTCCTGCTCAGATCGATACGGGCTCCAGCTGCCGGACCACCAGCAATTTTCTGGGCCGGCACTCGGTTCTCCCCGCCCGAAACGCACACCCAGGGAAGTGCCAAAGCCACGGAAACACAGGAATCAGGCAAGGAGGGCAAAGCTGTTGTGGGTGGGCTGTACACTTCTACTGAGATGCCCACAGCAAAAGCCATGTGCAAATCCTACCCTGCACAAATACAGCTTGCAAGATAAGGCTTAATTTATTTCAGGAGACAGTTGCACGACCTCTTAGAGCTTAATGACTTATTCCATCAGCTGGGCTGTGATGACTGACCGTGTATCGGCGCTAAGCTGTTTGGAAAGTAAAATACATTGGTGTTTAAGACAAACATGCTCTTGTAGGCTGATTGAGACTCTCTGAGAGGAAAATATCAATAGGAAGATGGTTCTTCTTCCTCTTGGGAATATGTGAAGACGGTGGCTTAGGGCAGCTGGCGTCGCGTGCTGCTTGGTGTGCAGCATGCCCTGACAATGTCGGTGTGAAATGTGTCTCTGGTCCCTGTCCATCTTGACAGGGATTAAGCCCAACCGAGGTATGAAATGGGCTGTAAAAAACCCCTTCTGCCTCCACACCATTTTAGAACAGCAGAGAGTATTGGACAAAGAGAAACCTTTTCTCCTCCCCTCTGTGTTCCTGCCAAAATAATACAAATTCTAGGAAAAAACACCTTCTCTAAAAATAAATATATACATCTGCAGCTTTATTCTTTTTCCAAGGGAACTCTTTCGGTCTGGCCTGCTCAGCCAGCAGTTTCCTTATAAGCTGTCCTTATTTTTCTTGTGTACAGCAAGTATTCAGCTGCAGTTTGCAAACCTCATGAGTGGCAGCATCCCTCCGGGAAGCAACAACCGTCATTCTCTGGCTCTAGGAGTGGGACTGGGACTGGGCACCAGCAGTTCCTACCCCATGGATGAGACCTTTCCTACCCATTTTCCCAGTTTACCTGTCCCTGCCCTGTTTCGACGAGGTACTTTGGGAGCAAGTCTTGCTGTTTCTGTACATAGCTGAGCACAAGCAGGAACAGCCTCGGCTTTTTTTCATCAGTGCAGCACAAAGACTCTGTAATAATGTTGACTCCTAAGAGTAAATCAGCAAGTGGATGATAGCAGCCATCCATTATGACTGACTCAACTGTGCGGATTAATGCCAGTGGAATTAATAACAACAAAACCACTGCTTTAAAAGCATCTACGGTTTAAACTCCTTATTTAAAATAAAACAAAACAAAACAAAAACAAAAGCAAAAGCAAAAAAACAACCAAAAAAACCTGGGGCCACCCACTAAAAAGCAGAGACAGTTTGCATAAAATCAATGTCATTTCATGGGCTTCTGTGAACAATCCATGGGACAGGTAAGGCTGCTTTATGAACTCGAGGTGCTTTTTAATGTTCGATACAGTCACTGACAAATCACAGCTGAAACACCTGTAGGCCAGATGTGCACAGCTGTACGTGTGCTGCTGCTGATCAATCTTCAGATTACATCATGCTCCAGATGCCTGACTTCAGAAACGCTTGAAAGGCAGAGCTGGAGCAAGCAAACTGCAAGCTTAGGCATTTCTTTCTTCCCGACGGCGATGCCGTGCCTCCTCTGCACGCAACGCCGAGCCCTTCTGTTGTCACCTTGACCTGCGCGATGCAACCTCAAAGCAAATAGAAACTCCAGCCAGCCATCTGGGGAGAGACATTGGCATCCTATAGCCAGGAATAATGCCTCTGCACGATTCATGTGCTGGGGAGGTGGGCTACTTATTGTCCACTCTGCCTTTCTACCACCTGAGACCCAAAAAAACCATCAACACTCGCCTTTGGGTAGGTTTATTCTGGTGTTTCTCCACACGGCAACACACAGCACAGCTTCACCATCTCTCTACAGGCACATGCGTGTGTGTGTGCAAAGGAACGGCTGTGAAAGTCAAGAGATTTTAATTTCGGGTGGATTCATTCCTCGCAAGAAGTATGGCAATTGTGCCTATAAGACTGGGAAGCAAAATTTTGCCTGCCCTTAGAGAGACTTGGAGGTGACTGCTGAAAAAAGACTCGGTTTTTGGTTTTTTTTTTTTGCGTTTGGAGTAGGGAAGAATGTTTTCCCTTTGCTGCACGAAGCTGAAATTTCTCTTCAAAATAGGCGAATAGATGCTGGGGCAAATCCCTGGAAGCTCGGGGGATTTAATCCTCAATTTTTACACTTATGGATCTTTACAGAGCGCCACAAAAAGTCCTTAAGGCGAAGAAGCACAACTCCCCTGTCTCCTTGCCCAGCGTGCTCCATGTCACCGTGCCCAGGTTTTGGCAGAGCCAGGGCTCGCATCCTGGGTGACGTTCCCAGATGTTTGCAGAGGGAAGGATGCTACTCTGGCATCTTGCCCCTCGCATGAGGTAGTGTTTGAAGAATGTGCCCTCGCTCACCACACCCTGGTCCCTGAAGTCAGCGATCGCAATTGCTCGCCCTCAGCCCGGCAGCGTTTCACGTGGTGGCAGGTGCAGGTTTTTGATAACCACCCAGGCTCTGAGTAACGGTGGTGATTCAGCCTACGTGTTATTAATCTCCCAGGACTTTCGGAGGGGATTGTACCAGGCCAGGTCTCCATCTGGGATTGATCAACACAGCTTCATTGAAGTCGAGGGGCCAAATTCTCACTTGGAATAAACTGGCTTAACTCCACTGTAGTCAATAAAGCTACTCTGATCTTTTTTTATGGCAAGAATAGCCCAACTCTTTAAAATACGTGGGGTTACAGGGTGTTGCCCTCATGCAGAGGGAGTTACGTTTTTATACGCCAAACTATCCCACTGGGGTAAGAGGAACTTGGCATGGAGTAAGGCACTCCGGCGTGTGCCGGTGATGTTAGCCACGCCGTGCTCCGGGGAAAGCCACCGGCCGACGCGCGGGGCTGGGGCGAGCACGGCCCGGGACAGGAGCCCCGCTGCGCACCAGCTCTGCTGCACCCGCCTTTTGGGCTCCCTGGATGTGGCTGGTGCTAACACCACGCCTCTGGGAACGAGGACATCCACTTTGAATAGATGGGCTTGCTTCGCATTTGTTATCCGCTGGGGCCTGGAGGCTCCTTCTCTCTGTCTTAGCTCGTTTGGCAGCTACATTAACCCGGACACAAGCCTGGCGAGAGCCGTCCTGAGTCCTGTATCTCTCCCGGGCCATTTCTTCTGGTCTTTACTGCAAGTATCCCACTGTACCATCTGTCTCAAAAAATTTACAGCTTTCACCTTCCACACAGATGGCACTGCCCACGCTTAAAACCAGCCCTCTCTATTTCAGCCTGAGTCCTTTCATCCAGCTGCCACTCTTTAGTTTAACCAGCCCCTTCTTGCTACCCCCCCACTCCACCTTGGTGTTTATAAGCAGCCCTGCCACCTTCTCTTACCTCCTTGCCAGCCTCTTCTCAAGACTGGCTCTTTGCTTCCTGGGGGTGCCCAACATAGCTTTGCATCTGGGAGACCTTTGCAAGACGAGTGGCAGGAGGTGAAGTTGTTTGTCTGGCTGGGAAGGGGTTTTGGAGTCTGCAGCAGCTTGGTTCATTTTTTTTTTTTTTATTTGAACACGCTATGCTACAGCATGGTCTTGTTTGCTTTGTTTCAAACCTCTTGGCTGGCTCTGATCAAATGCTCGAATCTTTGTGTTGTTTTTTAGCCCTGTGCTCCTTGGACTGTGGTGGCTGCTGGAGGGGCTTCTAGTTAGAGCAATGGCAGGGCATTCTGGAGAGGAAGGCAACAGTGACTGTGAATCTCCCTTGCAGTTGGTCATGGGTGAAATATTTTATCTTTATTTTTGTGGTTTCTGATGTTGCCATCCTACCTCAGAAGCATGGTCTCCTGAGGAGGTAGCAGAACCCACCGGTCCCTGTCTGGGCTCTGAGCAACCGTGAATCACTCATTTTTCCAAGCCTCATAAGGCTAGCATCACTGCTCCTAACTCGGCTTGAGGTCGGCTGCCTGCTTTAGGCTTTCCTGAAACTGTTACGTGGGTGATGCTGGGCAAGTAAGTAACGGGAAGCGGGCGAGGGAGCGTTCTTACTCACAGCCTCTTTAGCAACACGTTTCCAGCCTGGATGGTGCTGTGAGCTGCCCCGGCTGACAGCTGCCCAACCCACTGCTCTGCTCCAAGAGCCTGCACTCCTATAAACTAACATCCTGAGAGCTCTCATTTCCTCTGCAATGACTAACTAATAATTTTTAAAATTTTTGTGTATTAGTGACCTGGGAGTGGACACCGAAGGTGGTATAGTTTGCTTGTGGACTACCAGCTTTCTAGGTTGCTGCTTTGTGTTTCTCTCCTAAAAATAAACTGCCCACTTCAGAGATCTCATGTCAGTTTTTCATCACGCTTCTAGAGTTTATGGCTTCAGGAGAGGTAAAACAAAGCTGATTGCTCCCTTGCTGTTATTTTTCAAAGGGAAACAAACTGTCTCACTCCAGCAACTTCAAACTCCTGGAGGAAGGAACACCCAAAGATGAAATCTCTCTGCTAAAGGAGCAAAAAAGTCAGCGTGTCCTTAGCTGAGGTATTTAATCACATGCCTAATGTCTAAATATGTGCTGTTAGCCCCACTGACTTCAGTGGGATTTAGCACATGCATTAAGGATGTGCAATGTGCTCTGCTGAATCAGAACAGGCACGCAAATGACTACCAAGAACTTGATTTGCATGCAGCATGTATGCAGAAGCCGAGAAAAAGCTCTGGAAAATTGGTTTGCATGGTCTTTTCCAGCCTGTCATTCTGCAAAAGGCAGATGTATGTTTTCTAGTCTCCAGTTGTCAGGGTTTGGGGGTTTCAGTGATTAAATGAATGGGTTAAGTCAACATTTTCAACCAAATTAGTGTGGATGACTCAGCTCAACGCCAGCTGGCTGGTCTTGTTTAGGTTTGCCAGCTGCAAGCTGGACTTGTTTGAACCTTTGAATGTGAACTCTCTGAGATTCCCACTGAGCTAATAACCTGTATTACTGTGGTAGGGATGCAATCCCCTTTCGGAGGGGGGGCGGGAAGAAGAGGAGTTCTCTGCATCTGTTCAAAACAAAGACTTTGTGCTTTGACTTTGGTAATGCTGCTCCTCTCTGAATTTCGCAAGCTGTCCTAGGGCGTGCAAGACCTGAGCTAAGCTTGGGGTCCTGTGAGTCAGGGGCTTCCTCTGAAGCTGCTGCTGGTGGGCTTCTCATCTGACTGCTTAGGGTTGCAGCTGATGCTGGGCAGCTTTTCTGCTCTACACAACAGAGTTTTACATGAGGCTTATGTTTGCAGTACAGCAAAATGTTTCCTGAAGTTTCTTATTCCCCAGATTAAATCTGCACGTGTATGTTTGTGAAGTGAGGGAGATTACATGTTACATTTAGTGATTGAAATGGAAGCTTTAAAGGCTCATTGAGAAATCAAATTGAGTGCAGGTAGAGTACATGGAAGTATCAGTCTGTTATCTGTCTAGAGAAGTGTGTGAATGCTTCTACACACAATACACAGATCATCACTGATACCATATTTAGACTTTAAATATACTGTAGGTTTGAAAGAGTGTAGGATGTCTGTACTGACTTATTTTAAGCATTTTGCACTCCTCTGTTTTTTACCGGTTAAAGATGTTTTTGTTTTCTTTTGAAGCTTCTGGTTGCCACTCTTACTCAGGCACAGGTTGGTCTCATAGATCTATGCACACTTCCCCTACACATGTATGCACTTATAAAACAGCACTTGCCTGCATCAGGAAATACTGGTGTGCATGTACATACATACATGTAATACTGTAAAATCGGTGTTTATATTTTAGGGAGCACAACCATAGGGATAGCACTGACAAGAAGAGAGATTCCGGTTTTAGACATCACACCTTGTGGAGCGAGCTTCCCCTTCCACCTGACCCTCAGTTCTTGGCAAATGTGTTTAGCTGTGTTTCTTACTATGTCCTCCCATGAAAGGCAAATAGCATTCCAAGGATCAGCAGTTCCTCATTTTAACTGCTGTTTTTAGGCAGCCTTTATTTAAATCAACATCAGTAAATGAGTGAATGAAATGATGCTTCAGGAGAAGGGCCCCGGGAGGCTGGCTGGTTCTTGTGCCACATTAATTTTTGTTGAAGGTGGAAGTAGTAAGAAATACAAATGGAAAGGAGCTCAAAAGTTTCCCCTACCAAAATAAGAGCTGCTGCTAGGAAGGATAAAGGCCCTTACCTAGAGCAGCGTGCCTGGCTGGGAGCTCATCTCTGCAACAAGCCTGAAGCTGCAACGCGCTTGAACTGCAGCTGCAAACGTTGCAGCAACGCAAGGTGCTTCTGTCCCGGCGGGACTGGCGGGCAGCTTTTGGAAATCGGCACTCCCAAAGTGAAAATAACTCCTTTGCTGGTGCTGTGCCTGCCAGCCGGGGAGGTGTCCTCAGACTGGGGGAGCTCTTGGGCCACACTTGTCTCCTGGAAGCGCACGGTTGCACCCTACAGGAAACTTAACCTGACATCCCCCACGATCTGGCCGAACAAAGTGATCTCTGCCCTTTCCATACTTATTTATATTTTTAGTTGACTGCATAATCTGGCCCTCTAGAAAGTCCCTTCAGGAGGTCACACAGCTGAAATAATAGCTAATGAATTTTTAAAAATGATTTGGGAGTTATTAAATAGTTTCTTCTTCTTTTTCTTCCCTCCCCTCAGTCCCTTTTTGGCAAACACTCCTGGGTTATTCCACCAGAGCGCTTTCTCTTCCAGGGCAGGGCATGCAACAGAAGCATTCTGATGTGCATGCTGGAAGGACCTACGCTCATCTCCAAGTGTTTACATGCTATCCCAAAACAAGGTAGAGCTGGAACAAGAAAACTAGCTGGAGTATACCATATCACAGCAACTCCAGAGACTAAGGAGAACTTTTGGCGTTGCTTTTACTTCCAGAGACGTCCTTATACTACTCCTGTCACCTCACTTGGCTGTTTCATCTCTGGTTATGGGCTGGTCTTAAATCCAGGGGATGGGACTCTTGGACTTCTCCAGTATTAAAGTATCCTAACTGTTTCCATCTATACTCTGTTAATGAAAGGAGCCGAGTTTATTCCTTTCAGTGTAGCTGTGTCTGGTTACACGAGATAGGTTCTGACTGCAGAAATTGGTGGTTTGTATCTGTTCTGGGGGAATCAGCTCCCCTTTTCCATGACTGCAAAGATTGTCCACCTGTGCATGGGCTGTGGATGAGATGCTTAGCTTTTGGGGACTCCCTGCCCAGACAGCAGATCACCTCTGATGAGACTCAGCCAAGTTGCCTTGTTGGCTGAGGATTGCCCCTAGGCACAAAAGAGCCAAGGGGGAATGCCTGTGGGCTACCTTTCCAGGAAAGGGAGCTGTGGTCTAGTCCAGGGACCAGAAAATTCTGTGGAGATGGCCTGAGCCACTGCAGTAGCAGGACATGTAGGGGCTGCTCTGAGCCAGCTTGGGTCTTCTCCACTTCCAGCTCTGTACCTCCACCCTGAAATTGTTGCTTTATCTCTACTTATACTGGTCTTATATTATATTGTTATAGATTTAAGTTTTTCCAAGAGATTCAAAGATCCACTGAACTATAAAGACTCTGTCAGGAACGCAGGCTAGCATTCTCAAAAGGATCAAGGAAACTTAGTGCCTTTCAAAAAAAAAAAAAAAAAAAAAATCTCAGATCTGGAGGGGCCCTAAACCTCTTTAGCCTCACCTCTCAGCTTCAGTCTGTTCACTGGACCCTGTCTCTTCCCAGGTCAGAGGAAGGTAGTCCTGACTGTTTGAAAGCCAAGTTCAGCACAGTGCTCCAGCGGGGAGTGGGAACTTGCACACCGTGAGGGTGAAATAGCTTTATGCTTCAACTAAATGTTGTTTGACCATCTTAGTCATGAACAAATAAAACAGCCTGGGTATCCTGCTGTGTGGGGAGCTGAGAAACCATCAAAGTGAATTTTGACCTATCCCATGTTTGGTAGCAGAGGAGACCTGAGGACCTACTGCTCTTGTGGGAGAGCTGGTCGGGGCTTCAGCTCAACTTTGGGTAAGGGTTGGGACCAGGCTGGGAGAGAAAGTGGGGAAACCTTCCCAGTACCCTGCAGCCAGTCTCTGGGAACCTTGTTTACATCTTTCCTCCTTCCCTGGTTTTTGTACCCCTGGATGTTGTATAGGTGTGAAAAGGGTGCTGCTGGCTCCTGGGAGTCTTTGCCTCCAGCCTGCCTCTTTCTTGACTCCGATGCTCGTGGCTGGTCTGGCTGCTCCCCCTTCATCCCAGCCATCGTGCCCGCAACATCCACGTGATTGCAGCGCTCTGTGGTCTGCACAGCAAAGTGGAGATCCCCACTGTGACCAGGTTCCTCACATATTAGAGTGATGCCTGGTCAGTCTCAGCCTCCCTTTGTGCTAAATCCCAGCCCAAGCTGCTCATTCTGCCTGCTGCTTCTTTCCCGGTCTCCAAGGCCCTTTCCTTTCTCTGCTGTTAGTCTCCTGGGATCCTTCTCATCTGCGCCTCCTTCCTCCCCCTCAACTCCCTTTGCTCTACCACTTGCCTCTGCTGAGATGAGAGCACAGGAGATGATCCCATCTCTTGGTTCAGATTCCTTCACCTTCTCCCAGTTTTGAGCTCCTCGCTGTCTGTCAGACTCAGCAAAGGACAGGGAGACGTGTGTGAGCGCACATGCTCCTGGCAGCTCTCTAATATCACTGATTGCACTTCTCGGGGCTCCTTCTCACACAAGGCTTGAAAAGCAGCATGAAATTCTCCTCCCATGTAATCAGTATGGGTTTGTCCTGCCTCAGAGGAAGCTGATGTTTAAGTCCCTTCCACTTCCCTCCCACCGCTGGGCATCATCTGTTATAGCTACACTGCAAAAAGATGCATCTTCCCAAGATCCCATCCTACTTCTCAGGAGGGGCTGCAGCACGGAGAGGAACCCCGCAGTTCTGTAGCAAGAAAATGCCAGTGTGTTAGGATCTACAGCAAAGGGGCGAAAGGAATAGATGAAGGTACAGAAACACATCTGAAAATGCCCACAATTTGGGAACACTGCTGGCTCAACATCTCTAATGCAAAAATCTTGATATTCTCTGCTTTCCCTTCTGCACCAGAAACCTCTCTTGCTGTTGTGATGTCTAGCTTTAGTCCTGCTTTATTGGCATTTTATTAAAGTCCCATGTAATTTTTTAATGATGCTATTAACAGAGCATGTAATGTCTTAACGCAGTATTTTTAATAGGGTACGTTTCTGATCTTCAGGCTTTAGGTGGAAAAGCTCGAGTATATCATCTTTGAAGAGTTCAAAAGTAGAAAAAAGAGCTTGAAGTGTGGTTTCTGAAATCCTGTCTCAGCTCATGTTTGATGTGGGGGGCTGGCAACTGCCTGGGAATGAGGAGGAACCAGGGGCATAGGCTGTTCAAAGCTGTAGAAACACAAGAGGGTTTTCACAGCAAGGTAGAGAGAAATGCTCCAGGTGTCAGCATGACTTTTCACACAGAAATTCAGTCTTGCATTCAACAGCAGGTATCACTGCTGTACAAGTGGAAGTGAGGAGGGTTGCGTCCCTGATCTAGGAAGTCAGGGGAAAAAATTAGTCCGAGAGGTGTTTGGGTCTGAATTATTATCAAGCAGCACTAAGCGGGCAGCTCTGTCTCTGTCCGAAGTTTTGCGTCTGTGTGCTGACCACAATGGTGACTTGGTTTTTTTTTTTTTTTTTAAATGCATCCCCATCTTTGCAAAACCTCTGGTGGTTTCTGAACCACAGCACTGCTGATTTAAAGCATGCCTAAATATTTAAGGAAAGTCTGATTTATGCTGTAAATGCTTGCTCATCAGTTTTCCTTTTAATCTTTACAACTGTTGGGACTCTAAAGCCCCCTTGGCTCCCCCCAGTCACTTTGCACGTCTTTTTAGTGATTCTGCTTTAACTGAAGACCTTGGGATGGCTCTGGCCCAAGTGAACTCCTTGAGATCCTTGTGCAGTATTCTCCTGGTGGTACCCTGAGATCAGCAGATGCTGGCCTTTCTCTCAACTCCCACTCAGTGCCTCAAATCCCAGGGAAAGCTCTCCTTCCGCTGCTACACCCTGTGCTTTGAAGACAAAAATGATTCAACGAGATCTTGGGGGGGGGTTGTGTGGTTCAGCTGCCTTCGAAAATCCACAGGGGTTTCCAAAGCTAAGGACACTTCCATGCACAGCCTGTGCCGTGCCTTCAGTGCCAGCCCTCTGCAGAGCTTCCTCACCACTGATGCATGCCTACCCTGCCTGCAGTAAAGCTAATTCTCTCATGAATGCTTCTGCCTACCTGTATGCGATGCCTGACTGCAATTACACGCCGAGCTCTTCCTGAATTACGCAGCTGAGATGTCCATTGCCTTCAGCCTGGTGCTTCTAGCCCCCCCCACCCCCCCCAAAAAAAGCAGCAACCAAACTGCCTGTGGATAAATAATTTGGGTTTATAATGGACGTGTTGAGTCTGTGCAACCCCAAGGAGCATGTGGCTGCAAACCACTCTTCTGCACAAAGTGGGTGCCAGTACCTATTGGCTTCAGCAGCAGCAGGGTTTGGGCTGTATTTTCTTATTTTTTTGTTGTGCTCCCATTGCTTGTTTGGAAAGTTGTTGCTCGCCTTTGCTGTATTTTGCTGCCTGGAGCAGTTCCCGGAGAGCAGCACACTCTGCTCTCTGTGCTCTCTTCGTTATCTGCTCCGCTAATGAGTGTGCCTGCCTCTCTGCCTTTCATGTCTGCTGCTCTTTCTCCCTCCCCCCCCACCTCTTTAGGTCACTTGTTTTGGGTCACTCTATTTTCTTGGTTCTAACTCCACCACAGGGTTTTCCAGATTTGTTGCTTTTCTGACTCTGGAGGGATGTTTTGTTCTCATTTGTTTGTTTTTCTGGCCAGAATACAAAAGGTTAAACAGTTTGGAGAACTTTATTCAGTATTTATTGCCGAGGTAGGTTTCTAAATCAACAGTAGGTCGAGTATTGGAGTGACTCAGAGAGCTGCTTAACCTTTTTCCTTCCGTTTTGTCTCTCTCCAAATCTGAGGCGCACATCTGCAATTTAGATTGCTGAAATGAGAAGCTGTGAAATGCATATAAATTGCTGTAGATAGGCTGCTCAGCCTGGCCCCAGTACAGAGCCAGTTTCCATTTGGCAGAGGTCGGATCCCTCTGGGATGTGAAAAGCACCTAAAAATACAGGGTACTGAGAGGATGTTCTGCACCGTGGGGGTACAACCAGTGAAGAGGATGGGCTGGCTGGGAGACATGGGGCTGGGCAGAGGAAAAGCAGTCAGGTTGCGTGTGGATTCCCTTCTCTACATGTGTGGTTTGTAGGAAGAAGATCCTGTCTCCTGGAGAGGTTATGGGGCAGGCAGGCAAGAGGCACTCAAAGGAAAAGCATTAGCATTTGTTTTCCAGAGGGGAAACTGAGGCACCACCCATTGACCCAAATTGCATGGGCAAAGCAACCAGGAGTAGGTTCAGACCAGCCCCTTCATTTGGGGCACAGTGGAGATGAGCATCCCCATGGGTGCAAGGAGAGCAAAGCCTGCTGGCCCCACCACATCAAATGCCATGCGGTAATGAAAGAGCTGTCGTCCTTACAATTAACCCAAGAAGGGACCTTGGCTAGCTGGCCCCGACATCCCGTGGCACTCAGGGCCCAGGCGTGCAGAGTCCTCACTGAAAGCAGCGGTGTGAATCAGGCTGGAGACGAGCAGAGCAGATGGGAACAAGCTGGGGGGGGGGGGGGGCGGAGGGGGGGTTTCCATCAACCACCATCTCTGCAGCAGCTCCCAGTTTGCTGTCCTGCAAAACACCCCATTTCCTAGGAGCCAAGTGTATGGTTACACACCCCCCACTTTTTTTCCCCTAGCAGCAAAGCAGGGGTGAGACATCTCTACTCCCAAACTGCAGACGAACCTGCACGTTTCTTCTACTCAGGAGCTGTTGGTGATTCTCTTCTAAGAAATTCATGGAGCAGCCATATTTTGGGGTTTGTCCCTCTCATCTCCCTAACCCAATACCCTGATTGTGGTCCTGAAAGCTCTCTTGAGCTGTTTTCAGGTGTCTCAGCTGAAAATGCAGCTTTTGAGCAGGGGCTGCTGGGCACACTGGTTCTGCTGGCACACAGCTGGGTCTAGCCCTGTGCTGCCTGCAGTGACTAGAGCCCCGTGGGTACAGCATCTTGGCAGGGCTCAGCTTGTTAGCGTCCCCCCCAATCTTTACCTTTTTTTTTTTTTTTTTTTTTTTTTTTTTTTTTTTTTTAAAAAAGCAGTTCAGTCCCTCAGGGAAGGGTCAACGCTTTCTGGCAGAGCTGTGGGTCCCAGGAGCTGGGAGCAATGCCTGCCGCACCCTGTGCCTGCGCTGTGTTTGCCGAGCTGCTGGTGGCATCCTGGCAGGGGTTCCTCACACGGGTGATCCACACGTGACCCATTTAGCTGCTAGCGCGTACGACAAGTCGTGACATCAAAAAATACTGCTTATTCTGGGTGCAACCTGCTGTTCCTGGCTGTCAGTCCACAATATTTTCTGCAGTCAAGTACAGGGTATCTGTACCGGCCATGCTGCAGGGCAGCGTGCTGTGGTTGCAGGATTAGGGCCTCCCTGCAAGGAGGCCTGGGAGGCTTGAGAGAAGTTTTTTTGTGTGTGTTTAGACCACAAATTACCTTGCTCTTGAAGCCTGCCAATTCTATGAGGTTTTCACTAATGAAAGGACTGCAATGCATGACCTGCTTGGAGTAATCTTTTAAAATTTTGGTTGTTTATTGAAGTGGCTGGAGATATAGGAATGGAGTAAACCTGTACTTGTTTTATTTGGAGCTAATCTAAAATCTCCTACTAAGATGAGGACAGCACAGATTTAATCATATATGTAGAAAAACACACGAAAGTAATGAGATTTTTTTTTTCTTTTTTTTTTTAATATAGAAAGAGTATGTTGACAACTGCCTGAGCCTCAGCTAGTCAATGTGCATGAAAAAGGTTATTTCCAGGAATCTGAGCTACAGCACTTGCAGCGTAGCTTGTCTGTGCCTGCTGCACAGATCCACCAAATGCTTTGGATCAGAAACTGCCACACAGCATTGGTGAATACCGCTCAGAGCATTCCCTTTGCGAGGCAAAACATTTCACCTGGAATTCCGTGGCTGGCAAAGCAGCAGGCATTTGTGACTGATGTAGTGGAAGGGCCTCTGATGCCACTTGCCCTTCTGATCCTCAGTTAAATAACCTGTGAGATTGTTTTCCCGATGACCACCACTGCGGGATGCTCTCGGTGCAGACCTGGGGGCCTCCTGGTTTTGTGCAGTGAGGCAGCTCCCCGATATGTCATGAGCTCCCCGTTAGCCATACATGAGATGTGCCCCTTGGATGCAACCTCAAACTCACCTTACTCTTTAATGTAGTGTATCCTGCCCTCTAGTGCCAGCAGATGCTGAGTCAGCAAGCTGTTGCTGTGCTCCTGTTACTTCCCAACTTTTTCATTAAACGGATTTCTCTCAGCCTGGGAAACTGATAATTACAGGGCTGCTAGGATAGGGAGAGCTGCTAAATATGTTTCTGCCTCACTGGGATTTTTGTGCAGCAGTTTGGGGACTGGGTACCTCAGTATGGCTTCGGAGCAAGCAAAGCTCCTTGGGAGTATTTTTTTGAGATGCTTTCAAGGAATGTGAGCTTTACAATGGAAACAAGAATACACGTGGCAGACTCTGTGAAAAAAAGGCTTTGGAGGTCAGAAGGTTGTTTCACTGATGAGATTAAAAATAAATCTCGAAGCCTGGTGAGTGCTTGGCTGTCATGTAGGGGACAGATAGAGCAGGGGTAACACCTGGAAACAGGTCTCTTGCTTTTCTCCTGAAGAAAAGGAGGAATAATTTCCTGTTTAAGAAGAAAGCTGAGCGCCTTCTGTTTTGTTACTTGCTCCGCTGGGAGGTGAGCAGAGGTTTCCCCCAGCCATTGCCCAGGACTTGCAGGAATGCTCCTGGCAGGTCAGGCACAGCCCACCAGTGCTCCTCAAAGCTCCTCCATGCTCATTGCATCTCCCTCCCTCCTCCTGACCTGACCCTGCCCTGCTGCGATTTTTAAGACCCCACCAGGCCAAAGCTACAAGATTTGCCACGCAAGGACACGGGCTGGGGAGGGTCGGTCCCGGCTGCGGAGCTGTGCGTGCCGCCAGCCGGGCAGGATTGGACCCGCCGGGGCTTTTGCACAATTTCCTGGGTTATTTCAAGCTGTCGGCAAGGTCCAGCCACGGGAGCGCTGCCGGGGCCATGAATGGGAGGGCCTTTCTGTACTCAAGCGAGGCTGCAGAAAACGGAAAAAACAATTCTGTATAAACTACTCTCCTCCTCCCCTGTCCCTTTGTCTTGGATCAGAAACTCTGGAGGTTGGGGGGGGGGGGGGGGGGGGGGGGAACGAAAAACACCACAAACCACAAACCCTGAGAGGTCACCCATAGTTTTCCTCTGATGCACGGTGGAGTGCGAGGGCTGGCGGAGCTGTTAGGGTGGGTTTGTTTCTTTAAGGTGTCTCCCAGAGGGAGGATCAGCAAAATGCAATGTGGCAGCTATGGTAACTCCTCTTGGCTTTCAGCACAGCCCTCCCTGATCACACAACTTGCTAGTGAAGAAGGTACAGCTGTCCAGGCCTTGGCAGGGATCCCCACCCTCTGCTTGCTGCCAAATGCTGCTTTTTTTTTTTTTTTTTTTTTTCCTTAAATTTCTTAGTTTCCTAAGAAAATGGGAGAAATGGCCTCATCAGCCTCTCAGCTCCATCTGATGCCTCATAGACCTGCTGGTGTAAAGCCTGGTGGTGCTACATCCCTATGTGGTGTTGGGATGTTGGCAGCCGGAGAGGTGGAGAGCCCAAATTCAAGGGCTCCTGTGGGATACTGGGGCTGGAGGGGGGGAGCCAGGGTTAAAGGCTGGGGTCCCATCCTTGCCTGCAAAGGGCTGCGCACTTGGGCTGGAGCTGTGTTCAGGGCTGGTTTGTCATTCCCGGTGTGGGTGTCCCCCCCAAGTTCAACACCCCTGCAAGAAGTCAACTAGCTGGAAGTGGTGAGCTTGCTTGGGGGTAAAAGCCTTGCTGTGTTTTGCACCACCGAGCCAACAACTTTCCTGAGTCACCTGCCCGATTGTGCAAGGGCTGCGGAGCTGCAGGTGCCTCACCGGCCGTGTTTGCACCTACAAAGCGCAGTGGAGCAACTCAAAACTCCTCAGTGCCCCCAATAGTCCCAGCAACCAAACCCGCTGCAAAGCTTCAGGCATCGAGTCCTGGCCCAGGCTCCCCTCAAGATGTCCAAGAAGTTTTCCTCCCCTCCTCTCCTTCGCATCCACCATGGCAACATTGGCCCTTGCTTCCCAAAGCACATTTGTCTCTGTCCCAAGGAAAAGGACCGTGCCCAGCTCCAGGAGCCTGTCCTGTGCTTGCAGCCCACGCTGCTGCATCACCTACAGCTCATCTGCACCAGGGGCTCCTGCCAGTCCCAAGGGATAAATCAGTTGTGGCAGCAACGCAGGCAAACACCCTCTGCATGGGGAGGGTGCGATTTGAAGGACCTATTTAACACGCAAAGTCAAGATGGGCTTGTACTGGGGTTGCTTGCCAGTTTGCAACTGCATCTTGCACAGACGAGCTGTGTATTTGCATGCAACGGGGAAGCTCGCATGGAATTGCTCCCCTGGGGTTCCCCAAGCTGCTTTGTCAGGCTGGGTCTGCTGGCGTGGCACAGCAAAAACGACCGAAAAGCCCCTCATTTTGAAATATTTTGGCTGTGTGTGCGGTTTTAAGGATGTGCCTGAAATAAAGAAGAGCTGAAGGGCAGATTGATCGGTGCAGTGGATGAGTAATGCAAGGGGGGAGCCCGTGGTTTTCCTATCTAGAAAGAGGTTTTTGTATTGTAAAATAGCTCAAATGTTGCTAGAGCTGTGTGAAAACACATGTAGTTGCATTTAAATGAAAGATTAAGAAAGGCACTGGGAACAAAAGCACATCGCAACCGATTTGCACGGCTGGTGAAATTATGGCATTAGGAAATAGCCCTGAACATGCTATAAACAGGTTTATTTTCTGTAAGAGCAGGGATGAGTGGGCAGATCTAAAACGTAATCAGGACTTGTATTCGTATCTGCTTAGACATTATGTGGTACCTATAAAAACCTTTCTAGTTGCAGCAGAAAATGGGCTAATAACGATATATTTGAGGATAAAAAAACAGTATCAAAAAAGGGAAATGTAATTGTAGACTGTCACTCTAAGTCAGGTATTTCTCTTTCATTCTGACATAATTCACAGCTAAGAAGTAGCTACAATTTTCAAAGCCATGTCTGTTTCCCTTAGCCTCCTCAACCACTTTAAAATATTTACCTTTCACCACCCACCGAGAGTGAAAGTATTGCCTGATTTACAAAATAACAGTGCTTAGAAGTAAAACTTTCAGATTAACTCACTGCTATTGAAAATCAGTGTGTTTTGAGCTCCCAATTCACGGCTAAAAATGCTACCCCCGTATCCCCAGCCCTCTGGACACATGGCATGCATTGGCTGGGAGCACCTGTGATAACATTTTGGGGCAACAGGATCTTTTTATGGTGCTCTTCACCACTAATTTCCCTGGGACAAACATGTAAACCAGCAGTGAGTTACTCCTTTGCTCACATTAAGTTATCGCCAGGAATACTGATCGCGAGGTTGCGCGTTTCCAACATTTCTGTGGGGATCACTGGGAAGGGATGCCCGGCTCTCCCTTGCTCTTGGGGCACAAACTGTGGCTCGAACAGCTCAAAACCCGATGCCCTCACCCACCTCTCTGCATCAAAACCCAAGTGCAAGCTCACCCCTTCTCTACGGGGAAGGTGGGGAAGCAGCAGACGCTCAGCTGCGGTCCAGCTCCCCTCCAGCAGCAAACATTTCAGAGCCATACAGTAAAAATGAGGGGTTATTCAGTGCTGGTGATAATGGGAATCTATTTAAACCTCCCTTTTCATGGTAAAGGATTAAAAACCTCTTGCAAAATACCTGGTTGTTCAGTGCATAAAACCCCACCGAGCCAGAAGAGAGTTTTGGACGCAGAGATTGCAAATTGGGGCAGCAAAAAGGATTCGTTGATAGGAGAAATTTCCTGCGCTCATCAAAATAATAAATTTCTCTAACATGATGCAGAATAGCCATCTTATCTAATGTGCAAAAATACACATTAATATGTTTTATGCATAGATATTTTTAAAATGTGGTATTACTTCATCTGGCCTGCTTTTATCATGTAGTTTTATGCCCTGGTACCTTACTGGGAAGTGTCCGTGGCGGTGTTTCCCCAGTACTCCCAGAGGCACTGCCATACCCCAAAACTCTCTGGCTCCGTGCGGACGCTCTCGCACAGGCCCAGTTCCTGCCACCCACCCCACTGATGTCTGGTGTGCCACAGCCCCCTGGGCAAGCTTGCCTGTGCTTTTGGCGGGAAGAAAGACTGAAACTCCCCAGAATTGGCCAAAGGTGCCCGTGGGATGTCATTTGATGGGTACGTGGCAGGGAGGTGGTGCTGGGCATCCCGGAGGGAAGCGTGCAAGAGGGACAAGGAGACGGACGCTCGGTTTCGGCACACCGAAAAGCTCTTTTCCCCCTTCTTAACCTTTTTTTATTAACAGTTGGATTGTGCCCCAGGGGCTTTTTCTCCTGGGAGCCCCACCGTGCCTGTCGTGAGGCTGGTTCGCTCGCATCCAGCGACGTGCTGCTCGGGGCGGGTGGCATGGCCGAGCACCCGTGGGTGCCGCAGCTCCTCCAGCGCCGCGCCGCCTCTGCAGCTCAGCCCACGGCACTGCTTTCCCCCAGGGTCTCAGCTCTGAACACCCAAGTAGGATCTCAGAGCTTTTTCTTCACTGGGCAGCACCTCTAAGGGCAATTTTATATATACATGTCGCCCTTGGCAGAGGCGCAGAGCAGGCGCAGTGGGACGGGGCTGTTTCAGTGTCGAGAGAAAAGCGGTGAAATTTCGACAGCGAAATGCCATTTCATTGCTTCTCTCTCCTGAGCACATCCGAGGTGGGGTTTTTTGTGCTGCGGGGTGAGCATGCTCCCCACAGCATCCGAGGGGTGATGGCATGGGGGTATCAGGGTGCCACAGCGCTCCCCAGGCATGCTTTCTTCAGAGGGATTAATTTCTTGTTCTTAAATAAACAGCCCTGCTACGGATGGCAAATTGTACACTGGGAAGCATATGCCTGTTGGCCTTTCTCCTGCATCTGCCTTAATTTTGGGTTTGGTTTTTTTTTTGTTTTGTTTTTTTTTTTTTTCCCAACATCCCCACAATTTTCTGAGCTTCCCTGCCCAGCCAGGAATTTCTTCTAACGAGCTATATTACACAGTGAGATTTCATCCCGGTGCACACAAAACATGCCGTAAGGATCAGTCTTAAATGTGCGTGTTTGTAGCTGTGCGAGATCGCTCTGGCAGATTAATTTTATTAAGGAGCTTGATGTTGGGGACACTGGATGTGGATGCATCGGGGAATCCTCCAGCCACACAAAATGCTGCTTTCTGTATGAAAGCCTCTCCCTGGCTTCATCCCACCCTACTGAATTTTCCCACCTGGATCATCTGATTTTTTTTTTTTTTTTAACAGGAGCCTCAAGTACAGCCGTGATCCCCCCACATCTCTCTTAGCTGAGTGATTAGGTTTATTTACATTTAAGCACAAACATGATTTTTAAAGGAGGCCCGAACAGCTTGAACCGAAGGCCTAATCACATAAATTACTGCATGAGGATTTTTGGTGGCTGAATTCATCCAAAACTTAATCCATACATTTTAAAGCATGAGTTTGACAGGTCTAATATCTCTTAAGGAAATGGTAAAGTTTCTTCTTGGGGGTGGCAGTTAACAAGGCAAAACTATCTTATTATGAATTCAATTAAAGCTCGTACAGGCTTGCTGGACCTCTTCCAGTAAATATATATCAAGCTGAACTAGTAGACATCTGTCTCTTCTCCCCCCCACCCCTTTTCCGTTTTCCAAGCTGTGGTTAAAAGATGGAGAGGAGAAGAAGGGAGGAAGAGGAGGGTGTATAGCTCTCTTCCAGCTCACCGTACTAGTGCGGGGCACAGGGGTTATTTTCTTTTTGATGTCTGATCGCTTTCGCAAACCGCGTGAGGCTGTGTCTGCCTAACTCCCACCCCTTGCTGAAACGCAGAAGCCCAAAAAAAAAAAAAAAAAAAAAATCCCAAATTCCACAAAGGCTCACAAGCAAAGCCCCTGGGAGAGGTCTAGGGGTGCCCGGCTGCCCCCTTCCCGGGGAGACCCGGCCCCCCGGGCAGCCCTGCCTGCGGGCAGGGTGAAAGCCTCTGCGCTTGACAAGCACCCGCTGGCCGCTGGGCTGGGAAAACGTCCGGGCTGCCTTTCCTGGGGTCAGTTCGGAGGATTCGATCAAAATACCCTTTCCACCCGAAAGGCTCAGACCTTGAGGAGGACCGGCTGGAGAGATTCGGGAGCTCACGGCCTCTTTGAAACCTTCCGTTAGCAAGAGCGCCTAACGGTTGTTGCTTATTTTAACATTTTTACGGGAATGGTACCCTGTCCCGTTTGCACCCCCCTCCAGCAAGGTCCTCCTGTCTCCAGGTTCCTGATGCAGCTTCCTGTGATGCGACGGCTCATTTTTGGAGGAGAAAGGCTGATTTTTTTTGTTCCCCGAAAAGTTCAAAGGGAGATCCTGTATTTTACCAGTCAACCCCTCCAAAGAAATCCCTGCTTTAATGCGGGAGAAACACATCCCTGGGAGATACCAGAGCCCTGACCCCCGCCTTGCGCACCCATCCGCATGCATGCAGAGAAAATACAAGTGCCCGCAGTGCCAGGGAGGTTGAGCAGAGCCTAACAAAGAGCCCAGCTGAGGGGGTCTATGCTAAAGAAGAACCTATTTGCCGCTTAACTGGCTCCCCTTGCTGGGAGAAGTCCAAGGGCATCGCCAAAGCTGGCCCCGGTGGCACAGTTGCTGTGCCCCAGCGTGGACTGGGTGGGCTGGTTGCCATCAGCCAGGTCCAGTGTGGAAATGGTTAAAGAGATGGGTATGAGGGTAGGGGCTGCCTCATTTTGATTTATTGGCTGGCTGAGTTAATTTGTTATTTGTGTATGATTCGTTGTTGTCGCTGAGTGGCCGTCTTCTACTACTACAAATCTAATTAAATGCTGGGGTGCCCAGAGTTGGTTTGTTGGGTTGCTGGGTTTCTTTTTTTTTTTTTTTTTTTTTTTTTTTTTTTAATTATTATTTTTTTTTTCCAAATATTTCTACTGTTCTAATTCTTGAGAACTAATCATTAATTGACACGAGGCTGCTAGTATCCAGCTGGAGGACTTCTTGTTTCTCCTCACTTTTAAATTTGCCTAAGAAGTAAATCACGAGCGATGGTGTACAGCACTCTCCATGTCACTTAGAGCAACCCGCTGAGCAGTCTGATGGGATCGTCAGCTAGCAAGGAGCAGCAAGCTTGCTCGGAGCCAGCTGACGATCTGGCCCAGTGTGTTTTTCATGGCACAGCATTTTATTTTAATCATCTTTTTTTTTTTTTTTTTCCCCTTCCTCATCTTCTGTGAAACCTGGAGGGGTAGGGTGGGAGGGGGGTGGTGGGAAGCTACCCTAAACGAGTGCTTTCCCCGACCAGCAACTGTAATTCCTTGACTACATGTCGAGCTCACTTCATGCTCAGGGTTGCATTGGTGTTCTCCTGCGTGTTCATGGCCTCATCAAACTATTCCTACGGCTCTACAGCAAGACATAAATTCTGGAGATTTCAGGCTTGGAGATTTCAAAGTCTTGCTGAACCACATGGAAATGATTCTCAGAGCTACGGCTATAAAAATAATTATATTGCTAGGGGGAAAGAGTGACAAGAAATGTCCCTAAAAGAGATTTCAGCGCTGGTTACAGGATCTGTCCTGGCTCTGTAAGAGGTTGCTGTGATCTCCGAGGCTAATTTATCACCACTACCTATAACTCTATGAAATATGCCTCAAAAAGCACTGAAGGAAGGAATGTGAAGGGAGGTTGCAAAGGAGAGGCGTTGCAATCTCCCTTTTTTTGTTTTAATGAGGATGCTTTCTATGCTCTTAAAAATTAGAGCTACTCTGCACAGATGACCGGTGTGAGGATGACTAATTTGGAGACAAATTAGGTCTACTTAGCTGAAATGTATGCCTTGACTGTTCCCTTAATGACCCTTCAATGCATATCTCTCCCAATAGGACTTTTACCGCAGCCCTGGCTCTGGCAGGGTAAGTAATAACATGCTTTAGCCGCTCTTCTAAGCGGTCCTTCGGTTTTGATCCAACATTTTCCCTCCACCATGCGTGTCTCTAACTCTTTATGATCGGTAATTAGTTTATATGCATCTAGCCCATGGCAGATTTGTCTTTTGCATGTCTCCTTCTCCGGAGCATTTTCCTTGCACCCTCTCCTTCAAAGGTCTCTGAGCCTGAGAGTTTGCTGGCTGACTGCAACGTGTTTGGTGTCCGCTGTGTAACAGATTTATTCTTTCCCAAGAAAAGACACGAACGTAAACAGAAGATCCAAAATGCATTTTGCTGGGCTTTTAAATGCACTAAGATGAAAACCCCCGGCTACAAATCTATTAATGTAAATACTAAACTTTACAATCCTTCCTGTCAAGGAAACGTATTTACATTTTTCTAAGGATGCGTATAAAAAAAAATACTGCTTTGGGGACAAAAAGGGCTTAGTTCTGGTGTCACAACACCCCCAGTTTAACTGCACTGCTCTCATATACCATAGAACTTCCCAGGGCCAGCAGAGATAACATCTGTTTGCTTCTTTAAAGACAAAATGAAATAGGATGCTAGAGTTTTATACTGGAAACAGCCCTGGAAGTCTGAAGGGGCAGTGGTGAGAGGGCTGCATATCACATGCACACGTTGCACACGGCTTCCCCAGCACAAAAAAAAAAAAAAAAAAAAGATGGGAAAGGCTTTATTAGTGCCAGGCCAGAGGAGGTAAAGGGCTCATCCCAATCCCTGCTGTGGCAAGCGGGAAGAAGGGGGTCGTTGGCAGACTAGTCCTATTGGCACGGGGAGTTAGGGCTACGTTGTCCTTTACACTTTGCTGATGCTACTGACATGCTGGTTGGATCAGATTTTTCCTCCTAAACGGAATAAAAGGAAATGTATCTTCTTTTCTCCTGAATTGGTTTGCAGTTTAGAGCATCTTGAACATTTTGAAGGAAAGAGAGAAAGGGTGGCCACGAGGGAAGGGGGCACAGGTGCCGGCGATGAAGGTGGGGAGACTTGTGGGGAGGAAGTCTCAGCTTCACATGTCTGTTGAAACATCCTATTGCAGTAATTGAAGTGCAAAGTTGTGCCTGTTTCTCTTGAAACTACCAGAGTAAGTTGTCTGTAATTACACAGAGCAGAACAGGAAAACCTCTGTGGCCAAAGGAGCGAGCAGCAGTGACCTGCTGGCGTTCGCAGAGGCCAGGTGGCATTTTACCAGTTCCCAAAGCTCTGATTTTCTAATCAAAAAGCTCCTCCGATTTTTTTGCAGCTGAAGGGGAACGACCGTTCATCCAAGGAGAAAACCCTTCCTTGCCTATCTCTCCCCAAAACCCAGGGAAAAGGGAGGACAGCCGCAGCAAGCCAGCCAGAACACCGCTCACCCCTTCATGCTTGCCCAACGTTTTGCAGAGCTCGCTACTCCCTAGGAAAGGCAGGAGCTGATCCCAAATTCAGATAGCTATTTCTTAAGGGTATTTTTGCCATCAAGACTGCTCAGGCTTCCTCCCCTGTTATGCACAAAAACTCCCCCGGACGGGACAAACCCATCCAGAAGTCCGTGTCACGCCACCCAGCTAACTTTGCCCATTTTAGAGGGTTTCTCGAGCATCTTGTCATACTTTTTTTTTTTTTTTTTCTGCTGGCAGACGTAATTTTTGTCACCATAAACGATAGAATTTGACACCGCACCGCACCACACCAGGCCATTTGTCAACAACGTTTTCAACAGTTCAACCGCACGCGTGTGCATGCACACACAGGCACAGAAAGGAGAGGCAAGGGGGAAAAGTCCGGGGGTGCCGGGGGGAAGGCGACCTTCCTCTGTAAGCCATGGAAATGCAGAGCAAAGGGCCACCTCTAACCACCGGGCTGCAAGTCGGGTTACGGCAAAGATGCCGAAAACTGATTCACTCCGAAGCAAACTGAAAACGCGTCGGGGTTTGGCTCTACGTCACGGTGTTTCACGCAGTCCGAAAGGTCGCTCACAATTTCTTTTGGGTAGGGACAATCTGAGCAGCTACCTATAAAAACTGCCTTGTTGGAGCCACGCTAATAATAAGTCATTTGACAGTCATTTTTAAATATGGTTAAAGTAAATATGGAAAAGTGGGGCTTGCTGCTAAAGTCCTACGTGATAGAGAGGAATGGTTGTGCATTAGATAACTGTTTTAAAAACATCATTGGCCAATGGCAGCACATCATTTGGGAAACAACAGAATAAATGCATTGTTCCATCCCAGCACTTTACTATTCAGCCAATCTAAACTGCTGAAGAAATATGTGTTTGGGACATTTTACATCTGTTTTTGACAAGAAGCCTGGGTTTTTGCGTGTGGTTTTGTTTTTTTTTCTTGGGGTTGTTTTTTTTATTTTTTTAAATCTATTTGCTGCAGCTTTTTTAGCCAGATTAACATGGGAAAAAGCACTCTGTTTTATAAATGGAGGGTTTATTCTTTTAAAAAGTGACTCAACTTTGGTTTTTTGCAGTTGAAATTAGGGTGCAGCATGCAAAAAACAGTAACTCCAGCAATAACCATAAAACCCACGGCAGCAACATTACCTATTTAAGCAAAACTAAACAACAGACGGCTTGAGCAATGGATAGAGGAACCGATTTTTGAACAGCCTAACATTTGGGGGGCTGCCTAGAAAAGAGTGTGAAAAGCTTAATTGTAGCATCAAAATTCAATCCGTTTCTGGATGCAAATGAAACGTTTACTCTAAGCGGCTTCTGAAATGGTTTTAAGTCTGCATTTAACACCGCTCGTAAGTCCTGGTTGAACACTTTTTGGCTTTTTAAAACAAAGTACTGCAGTTGCATCAAGGTTTTTTTTAAATGGGCCGTTTACTGCTGCTAAAACAAAGATGGATTTGCCTCTTTAAAAAAGCCCGGCCAGTGGGCTGGGATAAACTTTCTTTAAGGAGACGATTCTCCGCATGATGAAATTATTTCATTTTACATCACGCGCGACGTTACAAGGAAAAGGGAAAATTTTCCCTTTTGAGCGTTTGCTTGGCGAAACGGGTTCGCGGGCTCTGCTTTATGTACCGAGCCCCAGAGAGTGACTGGCCGTATGCAAACTCTGGCTGACACAATGCAGAGCTCCTCTGCTTAATTAGCTTGAGATGAGGGTGTTATTGAGGGATTTTTTTTTTTTTTTTTTTCTCCTTACTGTTTATTCCTCCCTCCCTGAATATTACAAAGGCAACACAAGAGGAAGTAGTTTTCTGCTAATGGAAAATGATGAGGAAGGGTTTAGTGATGAGAATAAATAAGAAACTACATCTAACACCAGCCTTTGATTTACCAGCACTTTGGGGAAGGGAAACTAAACAAATACGAAAATTTGGCAAAGTTTCTTCTATCTTTGTTTGCTTTTTATTGTGTGAGGGGGAAGGGGCACAGCCCGGGGTTGCAGCCGACATCTGCTGCTTGTTTCTTTTAAGAGAAATGCAACCTGGGGCGAACTGAGCTCCGAAACCCGCTTGGGTCCCGCGGACCCTCCGGTTCCCCCCGGCCGGGAGAGGATGCGGCCGCCCCGGGGGCCGGTGGCTCGGCACCGGGATTTTTGGGCACGACTGCCCGTGGAGAGGGGCGGCAGCTGGTTCGGATCCCCTTGTCAGCCTGTTGTACTGATCGCCTTTTCCTCTCTTAAAACCCTTCCCCGAAGCAGTGCTTTCTGGCAAATCTCATGCAGCGATGGTTTTCCGCCCCCCCCCCCGTCCCTCCTCAGGCAGCCCTCAACGCTGATCCCCCTCTCAGATCCCCCATCCCCACAGCGCAGAAACACGCCTAAGTTTTTCAAAAAATGGGGCATATCTGACTTTTGTCTGCCTGGAAGTTTGGGGTTTTTTTTTGAATTTTCACAGGCGCGGGGCGGGGGGAAGGAAGGAGGTGGCCGGACACATCTACGCTGCCCATCTCACCTCCGGGTCGGTGGCCCCAAACCCTTCGCCCAGCAGCATCCCCGCACCCCACCAAGCCGTGCCACCTCTCCCCAGGCAGGACCGAGCCCGGCAGCAGAGCCAGGCTGGCGAGGGGAACCACGGCCACCCCATCCTGCGGCCAGACAGACGCGGAGCATCATCCAGGAGAAGAGAAATCGGTACCTACCCCTTCGGCAGCTGGGCTCGCCTGGCCCGGGCGGTGGCTAGTGGGAGGCCGACATGGACCACGCTCCCTCCATCCTCCATACGGAGAAGGCATAACTCAGCCTCTCGTGAGCCACGTAACTGCAGCTCGTCATCTTACTGTCCATCTCGTCGCTCTGTAGCACCTGGTAGAGGAAGTCTATATACCGCGCCGCCAGCTTGAGGGTCTGGATTTTACTGAGTTTGTCAGAGGGCAGCGTGGGGATGATTTTCCTCAAGGCGGCAAAAGCTTCATTGAGCGACTGAGTCCTCTGCCTCTCTCTGACATTGGCCAGGATCCTCTGGCTCTGCAGTTCTTCATAAGATTGGGAGCTGGGACTGGACTTTTTCCCCCTCTTCCCTGGGTTGGGGCTGCCATCTTCGCTGGACTTCTTACTGTATCTTCTCTTCCTGCCAAATCTCTTTGGCTGCCTTTCCAGCTCCTCTTCACTGGTCCCCAAGCTATCCACAGGGGAAACAGGAGAACTGGAGCTTTCTTCCATGCTTTCTGCAAGAAGGGGAGGGGAAGAGACTTTCCCCCCCTCCTTATGTTATGTGAGTGTGTGTGTGTCTTAAATGTGCTTTAAATTCCTGAGACAGATCCTTTGGAAAAACAGGAGGTTTTTTTTTTTTTTTCTTTTTTTTTTTTTTTTTTTTTTTTTTTTTTGCTGACCAAACGTTTTCCAGGTTGCTTGAAGGGCTCTTATTTCAAGGACCGGGGTTGTGCAAAAAATTGAGGTCTTGGAGAGAGGAAGTTATTCTAACTTTTTGGAAACTTTAGCTGAGCTCAGTTGCTAAATAGTTGTCAGAAGTGAGGGAGGTGCGGGGCTCCCTTCTGATTGGCCGGCCAGGTCAGTGGGAGGAAAGCTTTTCCCCTGCTAAACTTTCACAGTTTTATGTTACACTTAACTAAAATCTTGGGAATGCACCTCGAATAAAAGATAACTGGCGACCACCCCCCAACACCGCCACCGCTACACCCTTCAATAATAAATGCTGAGTTTGCAGCACCCCTCCAGGGTAACCCCCCTTACCGGGGTTTTTTGGGGGTGCTGCTCTGCTTGCTGGGAGCTTACAGGCTGCCTCCCAGCCCCTGCTGCCGAGGGTCCTGCTCCCAGCCCCATGGCCAGGCTGCAGTGGTACCTTACCTGAATCGGGGTGCCAAGGGAGTGCCCCATTTTTGGTAAACGGTGCCCTGTTTTGCACCCTGCCCCCCGGTGCTGGGGGTCTTGCCAACCCCCTGCCACCCCTTTACGAGCTGCCCCTCGCAGCACCCTGCTCCCCAAACCCCCCCGTCCTGTGGAGACGGGGTGGGGACATGCCTCCCGGTCCCACGGGGTGACTTCAGGGTGGCAGAAGTCCCCTGGGGCACGCTGAGCTGCGGGAAGGGTGGAGGTTTGGGGGGCAGCTGGGGGAAGCCCCTTCAGGTCCCCTACTTGGGGGGGGGCATGGAAAGACCCTCCTGGACTAACCCAGTGGAGCCCAAAATATGGGTCATCTGGAAAGCAACTGCTAGTTTGTAGAAAACCCCACGGAGAGTGTCCCAGAGAGGATATGCTGGTCATACAGCCCATCTGCCTGACATTTTTCTCCCCAATTTCCTCCCCCCCCCCCCCCCCAATTAAATACTAAATAGTACTTTTAGGGAGAAGCAAGAGCTGAGGGAGGTAGGAGGATGTCTTTTCCTGCAGAATATCCTGCTCTTGAAATCACGGTATCCCAGTGCATAAAAATTGTGGTGGCATCTCCAGGGTTTCTGATGTATCAAACAGAAGATGAGGGATCTATTTTTCCTCTCCATCACACCAGGGAAAATGTGGGAAAACTCTGCTCGCTTCCGTGGAGCTGAGGCAGAGAAAAAGTCAGATTTGGACCTCTGATTTCAGTTACAGCCCCAATTGCAGGAACAGACGCATTCCTGAGCAGCAAAGATCATGTTTTCAATACGGAGCAGGAAAATAAAATAAACCAATAATAATAAAAATAAATAAGACAAAAGAAACTCATAAAATGTAGATGTTGTATCAGAAGAATTAGTTTGGAGTGGATTCCTTTACAAAGTTTTCCAGTAGGTATCAACACTCATTAATGGAAAAAATAATGTCTGGTTTGATTGGAAAGTGTTCCTTGGTAGGAGAAGGAATTTTGGCTTGCCTGGGGCTGACTGCACTACTGGTAGGTAATGTTTATAGTGGAAAGACTTCCCTAGGCAGCCCCTGGGGAGAGCCTGTGTTTGCTTTCAAAAGGAAAGGTTTTCAGGTGCAGCACAGAAGTCGGAAAGCGAGGCAGTTCTGCAAATAGATTTTTAATCCAATTTAAGACCCCGGCGAGTCAGACAGGACGGGTGCCTCTGCCGCTCACACCCCAAAGCCAGGTTTCCAGAAGGGCTCGGGGCTGGTGGCTGGGGCTGAGGGTTGGTAACTGCTCTGCATCTGCAACCTCGAGGTCCCCGAGTACCGGGGGCTGGGATGGTGTCTCCCAGCCCCGCGGACCCGCAGGCAGATACCATCCTTGACTGGCTTAGGGCAAGCGACATTTACAGCGGAGAACCCTGAGTTTCAACCCCTCGCCTGTCCCGTAAGCAAAGCAAACTGTCGATAGCAGCGCCTCGGAGGGCAACACACCCCTCCTAAGGGCTACAGGGTATTTAGAAGTCTCCTCTTGGTGCGTGGGATCATTTCTGAGCACTAAGAGAAACCATCACCCGAAGACCGGAGGGGCACCTCCGCTTTCCAGCTGCAAAGAGCGCGTTTTTCCCGGCAAACAGGTTCCCCGCTAACAGCACTGGCCCCTCCGTGCTCCCGCGGTGGTAAGCCGCTGTGGGTCTGCAGGGATGCGTGGGGCAGGGGAGGGCAGCTGGGCTGGGGCAGGGGGCCGGGGGGGGGGCTGTGCACCCGGGCTTTGCTGCCGAAAGGTGCTATATAAAGGTGCCCTCCCAAGGCAGCTCAAGGGAGGGTGCGGAGCTGCATTTTGGGCTGTGTTTGAGAGCACCGGGAGCAAGGCGAGCAGACCTGAGCTTGTGAGAGCGAGCAGAGCTGCTCTTTGCTGCCTCTCCTCTCCCCCTGCCCTGCTGATATGTCTGCTAATGCTTATCCTGCATCTTCCTTTTGCCCTGCCGTGACCACCAAAGGCAGGAGTTGATTTCCCGGGGAGATTTGTTTCCCTGGGGTGGGACTTGGTCCTTCCAGGGGTTGGGGACAGAGGAGTTTCGAGGGCGGACTCTGTGGTTGTATCTCAAAATGCCCAGTTCTCAGCGGGCACAGGCATTTTGCCTTTGTGATAACCACTGGGCCCATCCCATACGCACGCGGCAGGCGACGTGCAGCTCCTGGGCATCGCTCTGGAGACGCCGGGGCAAAAGGATGCGGCCACGTGGCGTAGTCCTGGTCCAGCCGAGCGTCTGCCACTCCAAATACTCTCAGCCGTGCCTCTCCAGGCTGCACGGCGCAGGGCTCCCACAGCAGAGAAGCTCCTCGCTCCTCCACATGCCACGGATATATTAAATAAATAAATGAACGGCCCCAGCCCTCTGCCTGGCTCCTGCGAAAGAGCCCAAGGGGGTGTTTGCACGACAGAGCAAAGCAGGATTTCTCCCTAAGGGGACTGTTGCTGTGTGTAACCTGTAAATGTGCAAAGCTTTTTAGTATCAGGCAAGCTTCATTAGGGGTAATTTATGGTGAAACTCAGCTGTGTCATAATTATGAAGCCTATAAGCCCAGCTCCAGCGAGCATCGCTATAGAGCTGCTGTGTATGTGTGTGCTCCTTACAGCCACCGAGTCCCCTAGCAGTACTCAGTGCCAGAGCTAAGTACAGTGTTGACAATACTGCAAATATCTTCCCTTGGAGCAGACCGAAGGCATGGTCTACGTGTGCGCAGACCCAGGTGAAATGTGATCTGGCTCTTCTGAAGGAAGAGGGAGTTTTGAGAGGTTTGTGGGGGAGGCACGTGGTATGAAGGTACCGCTGGCAAAGAAGGATGGGGTGGATGCATCCTTCCTGCTGCCACAGCAGGGTGGGAAAGAGGTTAAGAAATAAAAAAGGCGATATGAAAAATAGTTTTGGTGAAAGTTTAATGCATTCTTTAAATGTGACATACACTACGATGCTTCTCCTCTTCTGCTGCCATTACCAGGCTCCTAAAATTTCTTGTTAGAGGGAAAGAATGAACACAGCCTGGGCTTTGGGGGCAGTGCTTTTTCTTCATAGGAAGCCCGTGGTCCTGTTGTCCTCCCTGGCAGGATTTGACCAGCAAATCAACCTTCAGCCCCTCTGTGCTGCGGAGGAGAGTGTTTGGATTTCTGCCTCCTGCCACTCTTCTGTCTGCCCGCAGGAGGAAGCGTGGAAAGGTTGGGTGCCCTGGCCGTAAAGGCAATAGGATTTCAATGTGCTTAGATTGCTCTTCCAGCTCCCTTCTGTTGGGGGAGCTGCCAGGGATGCAAATAAATTTTTGGAGCAAACTGAAAGAAGGAAGATGCTGTTGTGCTTACTGCCGTCCACCTCCTCACTACCTACTGCTATAGAGAAAAGCATCATTTCTCCTTTCAGAAATGTCCCCATTGCAAATTGCACCCAGCGTTGAATGGCCTCTCCTGTAGCCAGGCCTAATTAAGCTGATTATTTTTTTCCCTTCCCTTTGGCATGATTTAGGGGGTAATTCCTTAGTGCTTGTGCAGCAACCGCTACAGGCGATCTGGTGTGTGCATCTTCTGCAAGCTGTCTTTGTGATGGCAGTCACGTTTTGCCTTGCACTTCTGCTTTGTGGGCTTTGTTTCCTTATTCCTTGCGCTGCACCGCAGCAGCGGCCAGACGCGGCAGGCGGATGTTTCCCAAAGCACTGACCCTGCAGTGACAAGTTTATAATGAAAAGCAAAGGAGCGGCGAGTGAGCAGCGCAGATAAGAGGCAGGAGGTAAGGGGAGCGAGGCTTTAGGGATAAGACAGTTGAAGCAGAGCACGGTTTCAAAGTAATTGGATACGCTAATGTCGGAGTTCTGTGCAGGAATGTACATCTGTTTCTGAACTGTTACCAGCTGATGTGCCCGCTCTTCCTCTCTGCTTCCTCAGTTATAAGCCCTCAGAGCAGCAGACACAAGCAAAGGAGAGGCTGACCCCAGGACAGCGAGTCCTATTTCTTGCTAATCCTGCTAATAAATGCAGCCAAGGTCAAGGCGTGCTTTTGATTTGGAAAAGTGTTGCTGGGGCAGCTGAGTGTGCCGATGCCTGTCCCGCGGGGAACAAGGTGGACGCTTCTCCCCATGAGTGGTTTGATGGCTCCATCTGGCTTCCTCAGCTTTGTGCTGGAGGAGGTGGGGAATACGGACCTTTTCAGGGAAGACTTTGCAGGAGAATGGCAGAAAAGAGAGAAGGGAAGGACTTAGAGATTTTCCCAGTGGACATCTCTTTCTCCCGAGAAAACCCCGCAGGCCCTTTGTCCACCACCTTAATGAAGCTGGCAGCTCCATCCAAGCTTTGACTAAACAAAGTGTGAATTGCAAGGGCCATTTTTCCAGAGCGTGCTTTATTTGCTGTGTATAACACCAGGACAAACTATCTGCAGTGTAATAATGATAAATGCAAATCATAATTAGTTTTCAAAAACTACTATGATGAGTCAAGTTGCTAAAATGCACTGTAATTCACAACTTTTCTACCCAAGACCTGGATTCTGTGAAGCACTGGCACATACCTCGGAGAAGAGAGGTGCATCCAAGTCCTACTAACATCCATCAGATGTAGGCAGGTGATTAAAGTTACATAAATGCTAAATACAGGCCTGAATTTCTGATCTAAACCACCTGTGAAACAACAACAACAACAACAACAACAACAAAAAGACTTTAATTGGCTAAACAGGTTTTGGATCGGGGTCTCAAGCATTAAGCTGTTGGAGGACCAGTTCAGATCTCCTGGTCATCTAAGCTCCCTTGTCAGTAAGACAAAGATAATGTAGACCAGACACGGTTCTGCCTTGAACACTGGGTGCAGTGTTTCAAGTCTGATCTTTAATTGCTGGCAAAATTAGAAATCTGTGTAATTTCTCATGTCGGTAGCATTGGGAAGATAGAGTGTGTCTTGCTGGAGGAAGAAACCAAAAGGCAATGGCATTGCAATTGTGGATTCTATTTTTAATGATAGTGCAAAGCAAAAAGAAGAACTGGCATTTGGAGGAGTAAAAAGTAGTAGCTATCATGATTCCAAAAATAACATTTCTATTTCAGATCATTTACCCAAGGCCACCACTAATTGCAGATTGGAGCGGAATGTCTCCCTGGAAATCCGCGAGGAAGACAGACTTTTTTCCTCTTTTTGGAAGGTGAAATATTAATTGCGGCTACAGCAGTAGTAACTGTAGCTTAAAACCTGGGCTAGGGAAAATGAAAGTATTGTTTCACGAACTGGAAAACCAAAGCATTTGAAATATTTGGTTCTCCTTGCCTTTTCCTCCCCCATCTCCAGCCTCATTAAACTGGGAAGGAAGGGCTTCCCACCAACATCAAGGAGCATCCAAAGGCAGACTGGCTGTTCCAACAGCATTCAGGCACCGGTGGGAAGGGTCAGGCTTCTGTTCGTTTTTTGGACAGCAGCACACACTTCGAGGCAGGTATATTCAAAACAACATTGAGTTTGGCATCCAGTTTTTAGCGTTGCTTGACAGCTTCTCCATCTCCCGAAGATGGAGGGTTGCTTCCACTGAGGAGCCAGGGCTTGCTCCTGAGGTGAGACTTTGGTTGCCTTTCATAGTGCAAGTACAGTTTGTGGTCCGGGAAGGATTCAGCCAGGCTAGTGAGGCAGACTTCATCTCCCTGTCCAGCCGTGGAGAGAGGGACTGTCCTTTCTGGGTCCCCATGGTGGATCCTCTTCCCTGTGGATTTCAAAACAGGTCTGTAGGAATTGCTGGCCTCAGGTCAGTCCTTTGTTGTCATCTTTTATCTGCGAGGCCCCAGAAACAAGGTAAGGGAAGGCACTGGTCCCATAAAGCAGATTTAAGGTTTGCAACTTGTCTTAGCTGCCTTCCACCAGCCCCTCTGAAGGGGTCAGCAGGATCCCAGGGTGAAAACTGTTTCTGCTGGGCACAGGTTGCTTTTGTAAACACCACGCTCCTTTGTCCATCTCCTGCTTTGGATCCACCCACCTATTGTAGTGGTGAGCACAGCTGGCTGTGCTGCAATTACTCTTTTTATACGTCTTGAAGACCACAGTTACTGTGAATTCACATGGCTGGAAAGCCCACCAAGAAAAAGTCCAAAGTACCGCTGCCTGTATTCCTGCATTTCTTTATTTTCGAGGATTAACCAGGACCCTAGAGAGTTGAATCAGCCTTGTATTTAACTATGTTGTCAGGTGAAAAGATAGCAACAAGGTACTGGAAATCAACGCCCTGGGCAATTATACTGCTATTGAAATAAATGGTTTTCCTCATGGGTCCACATAATCTTTCTCAAAGCATGTTACAAGTCAGCTTTCCCCACTTCCCGCAGATGAAATCACTTTGAAGGCTATGTCAGGTGGACACGTGGCAGTGGTGACATGTCTCCTTGTTGCTGGCCAGAGAAATGCCTCATAACTGTACAGAAGCAACCTGAAAAATTGCAAAGACAGGTCCAGAAGCAGTTTGGTTTGCCTGGGTGTATCGCTCACTCGATAGGCACGCAGCAAGGGTGGATTCATTGCCCCAAACCTTAGCCAACTAAGTTTTAACCGTTGAGGCTGACTGTAGAATTTAACCACCAAGGTACAGCATCTTGCAATTCAGATGCTGGGTAGCCAAAGTGATGAAGTTGGACACAGCTGTAAGACATTTCTGCCAAGGGAAGGTAAACCCCTCCTAGGATCTGGGTGCATGTTCTGGAGACCACTGGGGGTTTTGGAACTGTCAGAATTTGGAAAAATCACAATTTTGAATGCCAGGGTAAAACAAGGTGAAGCTTTTTAAGGTTTCTGAAGTGAAAAAACCTGAATTTTCAAGGAGAAGAGGATGGGATCTGTTAAAAACTATTTGTAGTCTCTTTGGCCAGTTCTGAATTTTACCTTGGCTTTGGCTAATACCTGAGCTACTCATAGTTTTCAAACCTGGAGCCCTCCTTTGCCCAGATAAAAATGGACATCTGCCCTCATTTCTCATCCCACAGCACTATAATGCTCCAATCATTTCTTCCAGAGTTTAAGCCATAGTTGAGGCCATATATCATGTTGCGTATGTCTTTTGGCTAAGGGGGACTGGACAGCTCATTAGGAGCCTTTCTTAATGGGCTGGATGGGTTGCTGTTGAGTGACAGATCATTCATCACAGTTCTCAGTGGTGAAAAGTCCTGCCTTTGAAGTGTTCCCACTCCCCATCAGCTTGGTAGTGGAATCCTAGAGTTGGGACCTTGCTTTCCTGTGCCAGAAAGGAAGAGCTCTACTGGTTGGGTCATTGTTACCATTGGGCCAACCCAAGCAATTGGGCTAAACCTCCCCTAATATTCATCTACTTAAAACAGGGAGCTGTATCTCCTGCCTCCAAGGCTATGGAGCTAGTTAAGAGCCAAATCACAGCTGCTCTCCCATACCTTAATGGAAAAAACAAAAGCCTATCATTTGTTTCCCCTTTCTTGGAAACGCTGCTCAGAAAACATAGCCACTCTTCCTTTCTTATCCATCTTTTTTAACCACATTTTAACTTTTTATTAAGTTCTTTCCCAACAGTGCTTCTCTGTGCTCTCTGTGGGACTTTAGACATTACTGATATTCCCACAGCAGCAGAACAAAATATAGTATCCCATCGCCAGCCTGTGTATTACTGTTTGTTTTAAGAATATGAGACTGTGGCTCACACTCTGTGGAGGTTGATGGTGCTATTTAACGTCTTCAGTGGTATAATGTCTTTGCAGGAGAGTGGGACCTGGTGAGAATCCCTTGGATATTAACCGAGAAGTAAAGTGAGCTAGTTTAGGTTCCTTGTGTCTTTCTTTGATGTATTTAAATGGCCTAGAAGAGGGAAGGGGTATTGCCTTGGAGAATCCCCGGAGTGACTGGTGAACTTCTCACCAAGTAGATAAAGAAAAACCTGGCAGAATTGGTTATCGAGGGGAAAATGTTTGTTTTCTAAATAGAACAACATTTTGTGAAAGCTGTTAACCTTTCTAGGAAAATATGATTTATTTTGGAAAACCAGGCACCCTATCTCTGACTGCTTTACCTCCAGGTGTTACAGTTTAAGTTTACTTGTGTACAGGTACTTAGGTTGACTGTTGCCCCTGCTCTGGACATCCCTGAGAGACCATGGCAGCTGAGCAAGATGCAGCTCAACATGTCCTGGGTTGCCTGGCCACGAGTAGAGTGAACATAGAAAGCCAGTGCCTTACTGTGAATTTTGCTGCAGCAATGGGCTGGTACCTCCTGGTCAATTTGCTTGGTTATCAGCTGATTTGGTTTCACTTTAGTATTTAATTTGGTGCTGGAAGTTTGAAATCTGGCATTAAAAATAAATAAATAAATAAATTGCTGAGTAACTACACATGCAACATCAGAAGGGACAGTCAGCCAAACCTGCTCAGCTGAGAGAGGAAATTATTTTTCTTAGACTGATTAAAACTTCTGCTTTTTTCTTTGTCTTTACCAACACCTGTTTAACTCAAGCACCTGAATAAACGTTGAGGAGAAAAGATAGCTTTGTTAAAGACTCAACTGGACCCCGAAAGATCAGGTTCCACTTCTGGGACCCTCAACAAATCTAGGGGAAACCAGGTTTGACATTCCTAGTGAGATCTGGGGAGAAAAAGCAGGAAAGGCCCATCATTTCTTTCAAAAACAATTAGGTAAAAAAGCCCCAAACTAAACAAACAAATTCTCAAAAGTTAAGCTTGGTAGAATTTGAAAGAAGCAACTATAAAAAGTCATAAATTACTCTCATTGGTTTTGGACTGTTGTTTCAGAAATATTAAGTGAACTGGTTGTTTTCTCAAGAGTAACAACCTTTACCTGTGAAGACCCTATTGTCTGCTGGGACATCATGAACCACAGCACAGGTCGTCTCGGTGTACATGCAGTTGTAAACAGACCACTATATAGACACCAAAGCTGCTGTAAAGGAATGCGTCGTAGCTGAAATTACGTTTTCGGGGAAACAGCTGCACCCCTCAAAGGGACAGGAAGAGCATTCCTGTAAAGCATCTGTGGATTTGCATGTGTAGTGTCAGGGAAGATACATGTTTGGGTATTTTAACCTTCCAGGCCCACTGCATCCAGCATCCAGGGTATCCTTCCCTCCCTCCACTGATGCCTTTCTCTGTTGCATCCCTGGTGTTCTTCCCTGTGCAAGGATGACTTGCTCAATATTATCCTGAGCCTTGCTGTGTTGAGACTGGGTGGCGAGAAGCAGGGTTCTAGCAGTACTGTAAGAAGCTGGGCTCTAATTTCTCTTCCCCAGCTGCCCACATCCAACCTTCAGTATCTCAGCTGAGAAGTGGGCTTGAGAACTATTCCTTTTGGTGAAGCTATAATGTGTGTTACAGGTCTGGATGCACCACTTGTCATGGTGGGGCATGCTTTGGTCTCTGCGTGAGAGAACAACCTCCTATAAGGCCAACTTCAGGCATATAAGTCATTGCATTGAAATTAAGGGGGTGATGCATGTGCTCAAACCTTCTCCAGGAGCACCCCAGTTCAGAAGGTGACACGGGCAGCAGCTGCAGCCTAAGGATACGGTCTAGCTTCCATGTTACCCAATCCTTGATGCAATGAGCACTGCATAGTAGCTCTCTTTGCCACGAGGATGAGCACCACAACACATAGTGGATTGCAAAGTATTGCGTTTTTGTTTACTTTAGCTCAAGAGGTCTTTTAACTTGCATTTAATTGTTGAAGGAGAGCTATAAAGCATACCTGTCCTCAGCCTGAACCTCCCCCAGCTTTTTCATTATCAGTTGAGCTTTGTGGGGTTTTTTTGTTTTTTTTTGTTTTTTTTTTTTTTTTGGCATCAATACTACTGTGATGTTTCATTTCCTTCTCTTTTGCACTTTTGGCAAAGATAAAGTTTACTGTCAGTTCTACTATATACTCTATCAGGTGACTTGAAGTCTGATCCACAACTTGCAAAGTCAGCAGAAAACTTTATGTTGCTCTCCGCAGGCTTTACAGTGACCTTTAATAATTCTGCTCTCCCAAGGGGGCTGAAGTACGAATCCAGTAGGCATTTCTCGTGTCTCAGTCTCCTAAAGGGCCAATAATTTCTTGCAATATTTTTGTAGGCCTTTGATCCATCACTGTTGCTTGATTGTGCTTTGAAGACTTAATAGCGCCCCATATCCCGCACTTATTAAATTCAAATTCTCCAGTTGCATTTCCCTGGAAGATACATAAAAATAACACATGGAGGAAATATAACTGGAAGATCCTTTGCATAAGCTGGCTTACATTTCGTATGTGGGGAAGACACTGAAACTATTGCTTTTGCACTCGTGACAGAACCATCTGTATAATTTTGATATAGTAGAGTATATCTGAAAAAGCAATAATAGGTCAGGGAGCTGTGTGCTGGCTTCAAAGGCTCAATTTTCAGTATGCCACTAGGCAGCCTTTCATTTAGAAAGAATTAGCATTGGAGGCACCTAGCTGTAGAAGTTGCCATGGGCTCTGACAATAGTTGTGTCTGGTGGGATTTTATTGCAGCTCTTCGGTAGTTCTACTGTCTTTGGGAGGTAGTTATTTTGGGGTTGGGGTTGAAGGCTCCCAGGGTTGCTCAGCTGATTGAAAGGGAAGGGTAAAGCAGTGTGATAAGGCATTTTCTTGAGGATGGTAGAGAACAGAGTGGGAGATGCAACCGGTTTTGGGTGGAAACAGTCTCACATCCAGTCAGGAGGACAGATGATCTGTTAACTGCTCGAAGGACTGGGGAGGGATAAAACAGGAGTCTCCCTGAGGATCGCCAGTTTATGAGGTCCCTTCTCCATCCTTCTCACGTAAATAGCTTCTGCTCGAGAGTGAGGTCCTGGGGACAGCACAAATCCACAGCGAAACTGGGGAAATACTTTCAGTCACTCTACTTTCTAGGGTCTCACCAGGAGGCAGGTGGGACATTTCTGATAAATTCCAGTAAAGCCACTTGATTTCTGTGCAGAGTCCCTTGCAAGCACCGAGCTACTCATAGGCACGTGAGCAGCCATTTACTCAGACCTCACCTCCACAAAACCATGTTCTCCACTGGAAAGGTCTTCTATCTGCCTAAGCAGGGAAAGAAGCCTGAGGAGGACAGAGAGCGCTTGGTTGCACCAAAAATAAAAAGGGTGATGAGCAGCCTTGGGCAGGGTGATGGAAACACTTCCATTGACTCTGATTTGCCCTGAGCCAGCCTCACCTTGGGAACTGTGGGATTTTGGTGGCTAATAAAGAGCCAGTGTTTCCAGTTCTACACCACATAAGCACAAACAGCACTTTCTGAACCCTTGGCGGGGCTGGCGGGACGCATATCTTCTAGCTTACGAGGCAAAGCCTAAGTGAAAAGTTAGAAACGTCAGCGTCTCATGGCATGTTGTGCAACCAGAGCTCAGTGATATTTTGTAATTAGAATTTCTCCCTGTTTGGTTTTTGGTTTTTGTGTTTTAGTTTTGTTGGTTTGTTTTTTGTTTTTTTGTTTTGTTTTGTTTTTTTAGTGGGATCTGCTTTTTTGACGGGAGCATATGCTGAAAAACTGATTCAGAAAGCAAATTTAAAAAAGAATATTTGTTTAAAAATAAACAACTTGTTTTCAAGCAAGTTGAGAACTTCCTAAAGGAAGTTTTTACAAGCATGAGAAGTTTTATTTGGGGGAAAGCAGAAGGCTATATGCATCAGTGCTTACTTCAAGTGTTACAAAAGATGAATCTTCAGCCTGACCTCACTGATACAACAATTTTGAAAGCCCCAAAGTGTGACTGCTCTTTTAAGATAGTCTTCTTTCTCTTTGCAAAAATGCTTCTGTGGACAAAGATGGAGGGAGGTTTTCACCTGAAATCTTTTCAAGGTTGGTGTTGCCTTGGTAAAGGTACACGGAAACACAACGTGCAGTTGAGGAGACGCATGGGACCCTGGAGGAACCGGCTTTTGCGCGCTTTCTTGTGATGAGGTGAGCCTGCTAAGAGCAGTGGGCTTTTTCAGTGGCACTTTTGGGTCAATCAGCAAGTCAGATGTGCTCAGTCTGTTGCTGCTGAAGAGCCACCTACCAAGCCCCCTGCCCCCAGACCCTTCCTCCCAGCCCTCGGTCCCCAGATGTGGGCTTCATGCAGGAACTTTCCAAGCCTGGGCACCTCTCTGCATTGGCATCTTCATTCTGCTGGGTGGCTGGAGACCATGAACATAGAGGAATGAGATGGGGTGGTGCTTTTTCTCCCCACACATGTTCCCAGCATTGTACCTCACGGCTGCTGTTCGGGTTTCTCTCCCCGCAGTAGGAAAGAGGCAAGAGCAGACAGACAGTTTTGCTCCCCATATGCAATGGGGTAAAATGCCCGGTGAAGGCAGCAGGAGCAAAGCGAGGCCAGTGCAGACCAATTTAGAAATTTGCAAGCAAACATCTGTCAGGCACTCAGCAGAGATGAATAACAAAATCAGACCGGAGCAGACGTATGACGAAATCCTTCCATGTGGAAGGAAGGGGGAGGGGGACAGCAATCCAACGTGTACTAATATTTTCATTATAATGCAAGGCGTATCAGTAACACACACACATGAAGTATGGAAATGTGGGGCACGTTGTTGTGCCATATGTTTTAAATATCATTGAGTAGGCCAGTTTTGTTGTATATTTGATATTTTGGCTGTTGTCACTAGGACTGGACCAACTGATTCATATGGAATATGAATTGGCCTTTAACTCAGCCTAATCACTGACCCAAAGAGAGTTTTGCAAAATGCATTTCTAACCTGAGAAACGATAGGCTAAATCTTGCGCTGTGGGAGGAGGACGATTGGTCGTACACTTGACCCAGATACAAATCTCTGGGGTTAAAAATAAAGAGGCTGTTGGATAGCAGGGACAAAAACATGTCACTGATAAGACTTGTTTTCCTTTTTTTTTGCTGCTTTTGCTGGAAAATACATCTCAGACAAAAAACTGTGATCATCATTTTTTGGAAGTTACAGTTTTTCAATATTTTCCCCTCAGTGTTTCAAAGCAAGGAGGAAGTAATGAAGTGTTGATGCATCTACATTTTCAGTTTGGAAATTAATATAAAACTTCCACTTCCTTTCAGATTCCCCACTTTTTTCAGGGAACAATTAAATGTGAAATGTGGAAGAAACCTTACTTCCTCTATTATTATTTCTTACCTCTTAAAAATAGGGGAACCCCACCCAAACCCTTATATTGAAATATTCACATAAAAATGTCTTAACTTTAGAAGCAAACCAGAGAAATATTTCTGGGGACAAGTTCTTTCACTCACACATTCGCTTTGCTCATTTTTGCTTTTCCTTTGGGAGGGTCTCCCTGTCAGCAAAAAGGAGATAGAGCAGAGAAAACCAGGGTGTGGAGAATATATGTATTTTTTTAATTATACTAGCAAGCAATTCCTGATTCTTTCCCATTTTTTTTTTTTTTCCCTTTTGATAAAAAGAAGGATGAAGGAATCAGTGAGAGGGGTAGTAGGGAGCAGCCGTGCATGACAGATCCTCTCCTGTCTTACCCCCACCTCTTGGCAAGGAAATTGAATTCATGGCGAGTTTCAAATGAAAGCACCGTGCTAGGGGGGGGTTTTGGGGGGTGGGAAAAATCTGCTCCCTTGTCTGGGCAGCCCTGGTGTTTCTTTGCAGGACGTGGGCTGGGACCCGAACATCTCGCAGGGCTCCTTCCTGTTCCCACGTCCGTGCCAGGAATCGGACTCCGCGGGAGGATTTCGGATAATGTGTCCTGGGAAGACGGGAGCCAGAGGGGGATGGAGCTCCCTCTCGCAGAGCCGCCCTGAATCTGCAGCTCCAACACGCCCAAGAGCACGAAAGCTGGTTTTGTTGCTGGAGTTGGCAGATATGTGCACGAGGATCACAGCTGATGACTCAGAAGGTGCTGTTTTTGCAGACACTTTGCTCACTACAGTCACTCTGAGAGTTTGGCTTTAGCCTGCAAAACTTGTATGTAAAATGCATTGTCTTTCCCCAAGAGAAATCTGTTTGCTTTCAGATTTGCTTTTCTTCAGTGCCATGGGTAAAAGCTCATCATTGAAGTCTAACACTTGCAGAGACGTGAAGATTTGCTAGCTCCCTGTATGTTTTCTTTTCCTTTCTCATCAGCTTCTGCTCAGGGAAACCGGTGCAAGGTGGTGGAGGCAGTGGATCTGCATGGCAGTGCTTAGACTGTAACTTGGTCTGCAAAACCTGTGTTGTCCGTGATGGAGAAGAAAAAAGGGAGAGTAAAGCATCCATCACCCTGATTTTTAGGCTCTGGATTGATCCGCTGGGCTGCTCAGTGATGACGTTTGCTGCCGGTCCTCTTTTGTGTGACTGCTTGCATTTAATTTCAAAGGTTAGTACTAGGTGCAGAAAGCACCAAGAGGCAGAATTTGTGGGCACTTCTTTGTACAACGGCCTTCTTTTGAGCAAAATTGAGGAAATACGGTATGGGCCAAATCACACTGATCCGGTGGAAACTCTGGCTGGCCTCCTGGGAGACATTAGTGCTCTTCCCTGATTCAATGAAACGTTCAAAAGTTTAATGTCAAAAGGGGCTGTCTGGTCGCTTTGACCTCCTGTTTATGATAGGCTGGAGCTCTTTGGCCAGTCACCTGTGTTGAGTCCACTGACACGTTTGCCTAAGATTTGTGACTCCCTACCTCTCTCTTTCATCTTTCCTTTTCAACATTACCCATTTTTTCCCGTGCTATTTTTCCTTTTAATCCTTTAAACAATACCCCTCTGCAAGCTCCCTAGCAAATGACGGCATCCCTGCCGTGATGGAGGTGTTTCGCCCAGCTCCATCTTGAGCTACTGCACAGTCCACGAGTGCATTTCAGCCCACTTACCAAATGTGACAAGAGCAATCCTGGCTCCTTCACTGCAGTGACTCATAAGGACAAGTTATTAACATATTAAGTCCCAGGACCGAGGCCAAGAGGGTTCAGACATTGCCTGCATCACTGTTGCTGTCTCTGTCCTTCTCCATGGTGTGTTTACATATCAGCTGGAAATTTCCTAAATAAGCTGATTCTAACCATCAACAAATACCATTCAGATAATGCACATTTCATGGTAGTTTCCAGTATTCTGCCTACAGGAGGATATAAAAACTTCTTTTGTTATAATATAGCCTCCTTGGCAGCTTGTAACTCAGTGGGAAAGGCTCTGGATTCCTGGAGAAGCGCACTGTGTCAGCGATTTTGGGTATTTCAGGGAGCGTGAGGCCTCACTGGGGAAAAAAGGGAAGCCCGAGAAAGACTCTGTTCTCCTTCTAAGATGAATCAGTAATCAAATTAGGTCAAAAATCAAAAAGTGCAAGTAAGGGGTGTGAAAAGATATGTTCTCTCTCTCGGCAAATCTGGTGGGCTTTTATAGGAAGCGGGAGCGCTGCCAGCCGTCTACTGAGTGTGTGTCTGTGTCATATTTAATTTCAAAATGAAAAATTCAAGGGAGAAATGGCTTCCATTCACGATTCTTCCAGGGCTTTTGTTAGCTTAGGGAGGTGGTGGCAGAGATAGCCCCGTCCTGGGGTGGGTTTGCCCAGGAGCATCCAGCACCTAGGGTGCAAGGACCCTTTGGAGACTTCTGTGGCCTATCTCCTCTCTGAGACAGGCGTGAAAGTGTCCCCAGACAGGATTTCTTCCATCCAGGGGGTTTCCTGTTCTTGGTTTTCCTGAAGAACCTTTGTTTTTTCAATGGAGATTTTTGTTTGAACACAGGTGATCTGACCAAACAAAAAGTCCAAATAGGTTAAAGTTTCCTGGTGGAGTTACTTCCCATCAGCCAACTGACTCTTTTGCATTATCAAAAGTTTTTTTGAAAAGGGCCTGCTTTCCTTAGGAATTTGAGTTCATCTTTAAAAGTATCTCCAAAGGTGAGGATGCAAAATTTTTTTAAATTAAAACCATTTCAAGCTAATAATTTTCCCTGAAAATCTAACCCTCAAATTATGGATCTTGGGCAGAAAATTTTGACTGGTGGCAGTTCTGGGGCTTGGTTCTTTTTTTTTTTTTTTTTTTTTTTTTTTTTTAACATATATTTTAAATTGTAAATCCACACAGAGCTTTGTTCTCTGCCTTATTTACTACGACCACCTCTGTAAAAAAACAGAGTTCATATATCCAGTCATGAAATACAACACACCCTTTTTCCAATGATTTTTCAGCTGAATGGCTTAAATTTTAGTACCTCTTCATTCTCCTTCTTTTCCCCCTACGCTGTTCTGCACAGAAAAAATGTGTTTTCAGACCAAGGCTGGAGGGTTGTTGGACAGGTGTTGTGCATGTCCACCAAAGAAAATGTTTCCAAAGTAGAAAACCTTTCATAAAAGTTGAAAGCAGTGAGGTTTTTTTTAACATCTCTCGTGCTTTTTCTTGAGCCTCTGACGTGTAGGCTGGATGCACCTTGGACACTGTGCTCTTTTGCTCTCAGCTGCGTAGCTCTTCCATGTGATGCTTATAAGTGTGAAAGGGATTGGTGATTCCTTCTCTCAATATCAAGTGGAAAAGGAGCTGGAAATTACACTAAAAGGTAGAAGAAGAGCCTGGGGGATGAACTTAGGATCCTTCCCAGCCCCCTGCTCTGGGCAGAACTGCGAAAAGCTAAATTCCTTGGGAGAAGAACAAGTTGTTACTGTTTTTTAGCTGCCATATTAAAAATGAAAGATCCTCTGAAATATTTATTTTCAATAAAGGGCCTTCTTTCAACAACATAAAAAGGACAATTCAAAGGAATATTTCAGACAGCTGTTTTTAATTAACTCACGTGATCAGCTGGTGGAAGAATTAAATTAGAGTTGCTTGATTTTATTATGGGTCCATTTTATCTATAGAACAACAAAGGTAAGAGGCAAAGCCTCCATGGAGAGACCCGATCCAGAGCTTACTGGAGGCTTGGAAAATCAATCTCTGACTCCCAGCATCTTGCAACTGGTCTCACTGGTATTTTGAAATCTGCCTCTCCATTTATCAGCTCTGTATCTTGAACGGAATATATTCTACATGAATTTATTTTTAATCTTGTGCTGTGGTGCAATGGTCTGCTTGGCGAAGAGGCTTTATAGGCCCAACGTGTGTGCTTTTTTGGGAAGATAATTACACGAGTTCAAAGTCTCGTCAGCCAATCGTATTTTGGTATTCATGCAAGCTGTTTCATAATGCCGTTTTGAACCCTGTTGGTGGCATAATTAAGATTTAATTAAATACAGGAATAGAAACATGTTGTTCATTTGACCATCTGTGAGTCAATGACTACAGTGGTTTTCTAAGTTTCTATGCTACATGCTGTTAGTGAGTGTTTCATATTATTTTCCATCTCCCCAACCATACTTGCACGTTTTCAGAGCCACCGAAGAGCCAAAGCAGATATTATAATCTTGTGTTGATGATCATCTCTTTTTGTTGTTTTTAGCTATTGATCATATCGAGCAAAGTCAAACCTTTCAAGAGTAGCAAGAGCTTCTAAGATGATGGGGAACGAGAATACCTAAGAAAGGATAGCTTAATCCAAAGATAAAAAGAAACAAGGGAGTGCATTTTGTTCCCTGAAGTTTTTGACAGTTGAATGTCCAAGCCAGCAGCACCCAAGCTCCAATGATGATGATGATAATAATAATAATAATGATGATAATAATTGTATTTTTCTCAGTCAGTCTACAGCACCTAGCATGAAACAGCCTAGTTCTCAGCTGCAGGACAGATATGACAGCTATGTTCAAACTGTGGCAATAGGCAAGTACCCAACACGCACATCAGGGCCCCAGAGTACCAGCTTCTACACAAACCAGAGCTCAGAAGATCTTTAGCTGATTTACCCAAAATATGCATTTTTGGTTTGACAAAAACTATTTGTGAGTTGGTGTTGAATATAAGTTAGATTTAACTGAAAAGGGTGGGTTCTTCCCTAATTAAAACTGGTTTTTTGCTGAAACTTTAGAAGGGAAACATTTTGATTTCAACAAGATATTATGAGACTAAAATTGGTTGAATGTTGTGGTTTTAAATAGTGCAAGGTTCACCCCAAGTTAAAACTGAAACATTTTGTTTCAGATACGATGAAATGTCATGTTTGATCTGAACATTTCTTTCCCTACTGTTTTCTGGTTTAAGAAATAAAAGAAAAAAAATGTTTTCAGTTAACTCAAACAATATTTATGCTCTCTTGGATTTTTCTTGGGGAGGAAGAAAGAGGTGGGTTCAACTACCAACCCCCAAAATAAATACTTTCCAAAGCTCTTGCTCTGAAGCACTTAGAAAACCATAGAGGAGAGATTAGCCTTTGCTCCTGTTGATTCCCTGTTTTACGGTCTACCAAAATAGGTTATGTGTTTTCTTTTCTTACAAGACAGCTTTTAAGATCAGAATTTTAATACATTCAATTAACTCCCTTTTCTATATTTATATGCTTTTTATTTCTTGTTTTCACTCACTTTTTTTGTTTTCTGCTTTGGGGCACAGATGAGGGTGACCAATCAGGTTAGCAACAGTAGAAGGATACTTTCAAAAATTTTAAAAAACATTTCAGAAAGTGAACATTTCCAAAAGGGGGTGAAAATACTTGGAAAAATACTAGTGGTTTGCTTCAGCCTCAACAAGAATCGATCGATGTGCCTTTGCTGTCATGGTCTTGACAGACGAGAGTTAGTTTCAACTCTTTCAGGTGACATTCCTGTTAATGATGGTCTCTCATGAGCATGTATAATGACATGATTATGCCATCTCCTCTGACTCTTAATTTATCTCAGCTTCTGTGAATTTTCAGAGCTTCAGAAATTACTATTACTTGCCATATTCTTCCAGCTGCTTGCAGAACAGTTTGGAGGTGGGGAGTGATCCTGGTGCTTCAAAGCTCGCCGATGGGCATTTCGGTTCCTACCATCGTCAAGTGGTGACAACAGCCCCGCGTTACCAATTTCCACACCAACCGTACTCTTCTCTTGCTGCAATACGCCCCAAGCATCTCTGGCTCTGTTGCTGTCCTTTATGCCTTGATGATCATCCATGTCACATTTTGGAGAGCTCACGGCTTCCAGTCCGTCAGCCGGTTTTGGAAGTGCATAATGGGGTGCTCCAGGGAGCCGTGGGAGGGGGGCTATTAGTCCCTGAGACTCCAGGATATTGCTGAAAGAAGGATCTAACGCTACAAGGAGCTGCTTTCATTCTTATATCCATCCCTTATTTTACCTGTGTTTGAAAGTCCCTGTTGGTTTCGGTCTCATTCTCTGAAAAGCTTTGGGTTTTCACAGGTGTTTGGGCGGCAGGAGTTTTGAAATGTTTTGCACTCTGTCCCCGCTCCTGTTGAAATCACTGCTGCTATCACCACCGGGCTCAACAGCAAGCGCTTCGGAAAGATCCCGCCTTTGTTTCAACGAACGCAGGTGGTGCTAAAAAAGGGGAGAAAAGGTCCATTTCGCCCCTGCGGGCTCGCTCGCTGGCCGCCGGCGCTGATTTGCGGCGGTCGGGGGACCTGGAACGGCGCGCGGTGCTACCTCCTCTCCAAAGCGCCCCGGGAGGGAGAAAAACTACGTGAAATGCAGAAGCAGCTCATAAACACCAGAAGTCATTTTCAAAGGGCAGATATAGAAACTGATGTATTACTATTGCAGTGATGTCTGTAATTTATTTCAAGTGATCGGCCCATAATTTGAATATTTTCCAAATTTTTAATATCTTTCCATTTAAAAAAAAAAAAAAAACACAGTGCATGAATATTTCTTGTCCTCACAGTAGAGCTTAGCTATGTCTCGTTATTTGACGTAAATCTCTTCAAGTTGTCCCTGACACTATATGAAAAATACACGCGGCACGTATGGCCGTGGCTGTGAAATAGAGTTTCCTCGGGTAGAATTTGCCTCTGGACAGATGTGATTAAAGTCACCTTTCTGTCTGCCCGAGCAGATGGGCTCCTGCAGCCTCTGACTTCCCTAAGCAATGCAAGAAACTATAAGAGAAGCAGAACCGGGACCTGCGTTTCTGCATTATTTAACTTTGTGTCCTCTCCCACTTGCTGCTAGATTTTTTTTTTAAAACAAAGTTAAATTTTCCATGGGAAAAGCTGCGGATTTTTCCCTGCATTTTGATTCCAAAATTAGGAATGTAAAATCAGAAACTACCATTGGATATAAGCAAAAGTAACCTCAGCTTTTATTAAACATTTTTAGTGCGCCGCAAAATCAGTGTTTGGCTTCTGGAAATACAGGTATTGTGGAGGAAAACATCGCAGGTTTTTTTGGGACAGGTACACTCGATTCTGGCTTTTGTGAATTGCCTGACACCAGCAACTGAAATAGGAAAGATGATTGACATTTCCCTTTGCAAAAGCTGAAGTTTTCAAGCAGCTCGGCACACGTTTGAAGTTGTTAGTTCATCTTTGACCTAGCGGAGGGAGGCGTTTAAGCCTGGCTTTATTTAGGGTCCAGCTTAATCCCACGCTGAGCATGGAGGGTGTTAAGACCCCGTGGGCTGCGTTACCGGGGTGGCAGGGACCTTGCTGAGGATTTTATCTCTCACCACGCACCATGAGAAGTTTCCCTGAGCTCAGGGGAGCTGCTCAGAGGGAGTAAAATGGAGCACATCGAATAAATCGCTGCAGGCTCGGGCTCACCATGCGTAAAACACTGTCGTAACGCTTTCCAGGCTCGTGGCCTCAGCTAGCGGCAGCTAACCACCCAGCATCCTTTTTAACCTGTTTTGACTCCTGCAATATTAACCGTCTTGCTTCTATAACTTTATATTTTGAGAGGAATATTTTCTTCTGATGTTTTTCTCCTCCTTGCAGTTTCTAAGTGGAAAGGACAGACGCTTATTTGCAAGCTGGTGAAGAATGCTGTGGCGTTTTCCTCTTTTCTTTTTTCCCCTGAGATGTTTCTTGGCACAGCTGTGAAGTAATTAAAAAGTAAAAAATAAAAAGTATAGTCACAAATGCTTAAAATTCTGCTGGTGGTGTGGTTCCAGGGGGATGTCTCCCATCTACAGCTCCCATGCGCTGTTACCATGATGGTGTCCCATTTTCCTTTAAACTCTGGCACGCCACAGCCCATAAAATTTGCACAAAAAGTGTCTTTATTACAAGCAAAAGCTGGTCGGTCAGGTACTTAACATCCTGTATCAATAAACATGCCAGTAGAGCTGACTTTCCCTTCTCAGGGAGAGCTGGAGGGGTTGTGCTAAATATTATCTACAGAAGATCCCGAGGGCTGGTTTACAGTGGAGGTAGGAAAGGGGGGAGAGTGCATTAGCCATTTGTTGTCTCTGCAAGGAGATGTGCAATATGTGCATATCCAAACAGGCTTATATCCCCTTGCCTGTATTTATCTGGAGCTTCCTCTTGCAAACGTGAAACTTCAGGATCACAGGAGTCTGCAAGCCGCGCGTTAAAGCGTTATGCCTCTATCTCTGCTGATAAGAGCATTTCCCGTATTTAGGCGTGATTTAAACAGAGTTTTCCATGTGAAATAAACGATCAATTCATAGGGGAATGAGTCTTATGTCATGATAAAGTCCATTTGAATACTTTCCCATCCCACGTCCAAACAGCCAAAACTCGGTTCCAGGTCCAGGCATTTTCTCGGATGCCAAACAAGCAAGTCTGGCCACAGCAACATACCGACCCGAATATGTGGGGACACCAAAATGTACAGAAACCTGTATTTATGTCTGACATATCATTTTTGATAATTTGTCAGAGCGGCGGGTGTGTCATTCAACTGCTATCTTATATTTGACCTGTGCTAAAACATTTTTAAGTGCTTGGGTGTCTTCTAGTGAAAGATGTTGTGAAAGTGCAAAGTGTGGTGGTTACATTGAAAGTGAAATAAAAATAAAAAGTGTTGTATTTTGGATCTTCCTTATAGGAGACAGGGAGAGGAGAGTATTTTTGTGTTAAAAATAATTTGTAACGTGGCAATAAAATGATGCTGTGTAGCAGCATAACAAAACAAAATTCCTTTGCAAGCTTCCCAGTAGAATATATATTTTTTTAATTTAACAGACTTTATCCTTGTTTGTTTACCTTCTTGATTATATTAACCAGCAAGGTAGTGATTAGAGGCAGCAGTGTAGCTCATGCTAATTATATTTAAACCCCCTGAACCTGTTTCTTTTTAGTGAGAGATGATTACAATAAACACACCTGCACTATTTTACAAGGAGGCTTGGTCCTGGCTTGGGATACCATGCTGCTGGGAAAAGCCAGGACTTAAATCTGTTTGTGGACACCTTTGTGGAAAGCTTTTTTTCCCCTGCAACCCGGGAGCTGCTGCGTGCAAGCGTGCAGGCACGCCGCAACCGTGAGTTGCAGGAGGAGGACAGCCCTGGAGGGAGCGGAGCAAGCAGCTTGCTGGGTCTTGATTGAAAACTGAAAATTGGCTAAATGTTACTCTTAAATCCCCTGCATCCCTCAGTGTATAAAGCAAAGGCTAAGCGGGCTTATACTTGAGCATGTGTGCATTTACATCAGCATCTGCCCTGACTGTGGTGGTCAACATCGACTGACTAGCGACCAGTGCAAACCATCAGCCCTGCCAGTTTATACCCGCTCAAGAGCTGATGCCTCGTTATCCCGGAGCACTTAAATATTCTTATAGAAATGAAATGCTCCTTCTGTGTGCTAGTTTCGGATTGATATGAGGCAGATTTAAAAAAAAAAAAAAGTTAATTCACCGCGGCAGCGTGGTTGGGGGAGATAACATATTCCTGCTGTTTAATTAAAACCAGATTTTTATTTGCTATACCTTTTAATTAAAGAGGAACAAGATATTTGCCCTTCTAAGGCATCTGGTTGAGTTTATGAAATCTGGGGGGTTTTTTGTTGTTTTACTTTTTAGTTTGAGATTCAAATGTACCGCTCCGCTCCACCACAGTTTTTATCGAAGGGAGGCTAGACAGCTTTCTCCTCAACTCTGGAGGCAGGGAGGCAGCCACAACCATGAAATTCCCCTCCGGATTCAAGCTGATCTGCTCTCAAAGCAGAGGAAGAAAAAAAAAAAAAAAAAAAAAATAGCCCTCCCTGCAGCTGTGAATTTGAGCTAGCAATAAGTAGCAAGGTAACAGAAATAGCAAAGAATAAGAAGAGGGGAAAAAAAAAAAAATGACTAAGCCAAAAATAATTTCCATCACTGTTTATTCAGGGTCTTAAATTTATTTAAGCAGTGAGAGTGTTTTAAAAAGTACTTATTTTGCATTCATGTGCTAGTGAAGAATAAAACCAAATTCCCTGAATACTTTTTCAATGCAGTTTTCTACTTTTTATTGTTTTGAAAAGATCAATACTAATATTAACTATGAACTTGGTCTCAGTCCTAACAATTTGTGCTAAACACCTTCAGAAGAGAGGGTGCCCAGGTATTCCTTAGATAATGTTTAATTTTATGAACTCTCTCAAAAGATAACAGCAGCATATTTTAACCTCAAAATAACCAAGGTTAAGATCACTGTAGATTTCACTTGAATGTTCCAAGAGCAAGCTGTTTTGATAGGGTGCAATTCTTCCTCCATGGTATTTAAAATACCTTGAAGCTGATAATCTCTAATATTTTTTTTAATCGGCAAAACTTTAAAGAGTTTGCCAGCTTCTTTCACTGATTTAATTTCACAGTTTCATAGAATCGTTGAGTTACTATTGATTTTTAACATTATTAACTTAATTTACTGGGAAGATACCAACCACGTATTACTTTCATTTTGTGAAGCAGTTCAGCTTCAGTGCTGGCTCAGAGTTGTGTGTTTTGCTGATGTGTTACCCCATGGAGAACAGTTTGGCTGTTGAAGAGCTGCGCCGGGATCTGTTCACGAAGATGTAAGAGTCGGTAGAAGAATACAAAGTGGAAAAGGAAAATAAAGTTATTGAAAGACCTTTTCTGGTTTTTGTTTAGCTTGAGGATTTTTCGCCCCCTGGAAGCAGATCCGTCATTCTGTTGGGGCAGTGTAATGTTTCTAAGCCTTGAAGTTTTCGTACTGTCACGATGCTGCAGAAATCCTAACCCCTGGTGTCAGAAGGAGAGTTGGATAGTGCCTATTGGAAACTTACTGATAATATGGAATTACCTTCCTGTAAAAGGTTGATTTAAGAGTGCAGCACATATTTCAATAGCAGAAAGGAAAACTGATAAGCCTCTCAATGTACAGTGTTGATCCATCAAACCACAGGAGTCTATCCTTCGCTCTAATCACCCCTTCACCCCTGCCGCAGCCAGCTCAGCCTAAGCGCACACTTCTATTTAAGCATGTGCTTCATCACTTTCCTGGACTTCTAATGGGGGATTAAAGAGCAGAAATGCTTCAAACCAGCCCGTTAGGTAGGCAAAAATCTGTGCAAAGGCTTCTGCTAGCTGGGGAACTCTGCCTCGCTATTGCAAGCTTGCTATTACAAACTTGTCTTGCTGCAGCACCCAAGACTTTTAAATACAGGGGTGACTTTGGGTGGGTTGGTGTGTACGTGAACAGGAGAAGGGAAATATGGAATGAGGGAAATGCTATTAGAAGTATCTGCTGTTATTTAGACAGCACGAGGAGAGAGGCATTTGCAGCAGGGGCTGTGCAAGTCGAAAACCTTGAGAATCACAGGTTTGAAACGCAGGTACCCGAATAATGAGAGAATTTGATGTTTGTTGAAAACCAGGTCTCAGATTAGCTCACTGGCTGGGTCTAGTGCTATAACATCCAATAATGGTTGCTACAGTTCATATAACTTTATTGTCCTCAGGAGAACTGTGTAAACGTTAGCTTGGGAAATCTCTCCTGCGCGCTCGAGCAGGAGGTGTGTGTGTGTGCGCATGCCTGTGCGTGGTTCAGCCTCGGGGGTATCAGGATCAGGTTCACCTCTGAGGAGCTTTGTGGCCATTTAGCAGAAGTCCCTCTCCGGGAATCCCAACTCAAATCTCACTCCGTGACCTAGGAAATGGGTTTTTGATAAGCCTCATCTGTGAGCATGGCTTGTTGCTGGAGGGGCAGGCAAGAGGGAAACCTCCCAGCACTGAAATGCTGCGAAAACACTTGCTATGAGAAAAGGTCAACCAGGCTGGTGTCAGTTCATGACTGATAATAATTGCTGATCTCTGTATGTGAAGTTTTATTATTCCCTCTCCTCCTATCCCACATTTCCAAGAGAGAGGGATGCATACACAAGTGCTTGTGTGCACTCCAGATAGCCAAGCCTCTGATTTCCCTTCCCATTTCTTTGCTGCGTTTTCATCTCTGTACAGCGGTGTCTAACGGGAACTGCTCAGGCTAAAATTTTCCATGCTCAGTGTCTGCCTCAGCTTGATTTTTTTTGGAAAGTACTTTCAGAGGAGATGGCTTAGCCATTCGTGAGACTGTGATGAGAGAAAGAGGTGTCTTGCCGCAGGGCGGGCAGCCTCCAGGACCAGAGCAGGGTGAACAGGGAATGGTGTGCTGCTTCCTGGGGACGTCCAAGATCAGTGGATGCTCTGCCTGTAAGGCTTTGTGTGCCAGCTCATGTCATCTTGGCTCCCCTGGGTGCTGTGCAAGTACTGCTCCGATGTGTCTGAGCACTCAGACACTGCAGACGGGAATGCTGTGAGGCTAAATAATATTTCAGGCTCTGTCTGCAAGGTGTGCAAACAAAGACTTGGAGAGAGGGCAGAAAGATGCATCAAAATGGCTTCAAAAAGATAAAACGTGTGGATTTTGGGTAAAGAGGCATAAAACATAATTTAATTGCAGAGATAGATATCTATACATACACTTTACCTGTATTTTTTTATCTGCTATTTCTGTTCACTAGCTTCCCCGCGGTGATCCTCTTTGCCAGGGCTGAGCTGGAGCAGGGATACTCGCAGGAGCCTTCCTCTGCTTCTGAAAGGGCGAGATTTTAATCCTGTACCACGAGAGGGCAGTGCCTGCAGCTGGATTTTCCTCTGCTCAAACACCCTCCCGGTACGCAGGCTTTGATTGTTAGTGCAAAATAATATTATCTGAGTTTATTCCCTCCTCCGCCCCTGGCAAGAAATTACCTTTGAGATTGGAAACGCCTTGGCTCTGGTGTTTCCCTGTTCAAATGCACTCGGCTTTAAGCAAACAGGCTGGGTGGGAGTGGGAGCCATCTAAAATTAGACATAGCAGTTGTAATTGCACTTTGTTCCCACAAAAGGAGCTGATGTGGCTTGGCAGGCTGTTCCCAAAGGTCAGGGCTTGCTGGTAACCCCTATGGCAATATCCTGGGTCCCTGCATGTGGATTTATGGAGGGTATCCAGTTGGCAAAGGAGGGCAACGTGTTGGATTGTTGTAAGGGGACTTCCACAAGGCAGTTAGGATGCTGACTATATATATTTAGCTTTCTCTTGAAAGCCACTAAAGAATGCCTGTTTTCCTCCTTTCCTACATGTGCCAACCAACTATCTTGTTCCAAAGAGTGTCCGCAGGGAGAGTCCGAGGTCCAGTTTTGACCAAGGAGTTGGCCCTGGCCAGGCTGCTCTGTGGCCATGCAGATGGAACAGGTTCGTTGCCTGCCTCCCAATGTCTCACCTAGGAGCAAACATCTTCTGCCATAGATCCCAAGGCCCAACAGGACAACAGGACCTGTAAGAAACCCTCAGACTGGTGTAGTTTCCTCCTGCTGTTTCCTTGGCAAGCTTCATGGGTCATATCCCATACCTTTACACCAGCCCGTGCTTGACACAGTGAGAGCATGGCCCCACTGCACAGGAAAACCCCCACAAAATTAAGGTTGGTTGTTTCAAAGGTGAATGAAGGTTGTGATGAAGTGCCCGTCATGTGAATAACACATCAGCTCTTGGGCTAAGGAAGTTGCCAGTGAAGCCAGGTAACAAATATGAATTGCTAATAGCAGACCTGCTGCTGCTTCTAGTTCACCAGCTGGTTTTACATGGACTGAGATACACGTGCAGAGACCTGCAAAGCTGTAGGAGCACAAGGTAGGGGCTGCCACCAGTCACCATAGGGCACCAGCCGTGGCTGCCAGCCCACCTGCAAATAGGCCCAGGGCAGATCATGACGGTAGCACTCTCAGGTCTAGGGAGTTCTAGCATGAGAGGGACAGAGAAATTTTCTTCTTCTCTGCAACAGGAAGGAAGTGAAGAAAAGACTACCTGGGAGTTCCTTTGTTGGCTGCCCTGCTCCAAAGGTACTAAATGTTCCCATTATTTGAGGAAAAACATTGTACTTCTGCACCAACCGATGCTCGGCATCTCAAAAGGGACTGGTGTGAAGACAGGGTGCTTGGTGTTTGGCTCAAGGCAGAGTTTTCGCACATCCATTCCCTGCAGTTCCGCCTCCTCCTCCTAAACAGATCTAGCAGGGTGTCTGTGGTTGTATGAGCGGAGACAGCTACGGCCTGGGGTGATCCATCATGGTGACGACAGCCGTGGAGCCATGTCTGACCTTCAGAGGTTGTTATCCATGTGCAAACTGGAACCAGACACTATGGCTGATCTTGCACTGCTGGCGTGAGTTTTGGAAAGACGGCCATGAAGTGCAGCAGAACGATGTGCAGGACTATGTACAAAGCCAGCGTAAGGCCATGTCCTCTCATCCACCAGGGATGAGGCTGTGATAGGGGCCGTGTTCTCCAGACAGCTTTACAGGACGTAGCTAACACCGTGGAGTCTCTTCATGAAACGGCGTCTGGTTGCTGAAACGCGATAAAAAAAAAAAAAAAAAATCATTGTGCAGTTGAGCTGTTTCTTCATGCTGAGAGATTTCTACCTATTAGGACCATGTCTTTCTTCATAAGAAAATGTGCCACAACATTTTACTGTTGGGGTCTAGCCTCCTTTCCAAAGTCTCAGTCCTGAAAATTTCAGCACAGCCAACCAGACACGTGAAGAGCACTTCGCAAAGTGCCCAACTTCTGTACAGGTAATATGAGAGTGACCCCAAGAGGGTTCTCTTTAAATCAGGGCTGTGACTGGAAGGCAAGCCTGTCTCTCATAAACTTTCAAATGTTGAACACCACAGGTCAAGTAGTTTGTGACTCACAAGATCTTCAGTGAGTGGCCAAGCTCTGGCAAGACTTAAGAGTCGATATGGAGTTCTCCAATTACTAGTCCAGTCTTGTTTCAGGTGAAATATGAAAGTCCTTTTTCCATGCTGGCATAGGAGGGCTCTTGGAAATTAAGCTTGCTACTGTGGGTCTGTGGCACAAAAAAAAAAAAAAAAAAACCAAAACAAACCACAACAACAAAGCAAAACAAAACAAAAAACCGGAAAAACAAATTGTCCCTTCACCTCCAGGTCTGTCAATTAAAGAAACTAGCAATGTCTTTTCAAAAGAACAACCTCTTTCTTTACAATAAAGAAGTGATTTCTTTTGTTCCAACTTTTCCAAGCTGATGAAGGAGAACCGTGGTGTATTGTTTCAGAAAGAGTCAGTAGTTTAGTTCTGGAGGAAGGAAAGTGTAACAAATCATTCTCACTTTTCTTGGCAAGGACTCTGGTGAGCTGGAAGCAGGGACTGTGTTTCAAGTGAACAGTTCTCTTGCTGTTGATGGGCCCCTAAGCTGGTCTTCAGAGGTTGCAATATGAGGGTACCATTCTTCAGCAGCTCCTGGCTTCCTTCCATAGGACGCTTGGCCATTGAATTTCTGGTGAGAAGATCCTGCTGCTTTGTTAGAGGACAAGGGAAAAGCAGAGCTGATCTGTGCTGTGTTGCAAAGGAAGCAGAGCTGAAAAGACCAGGAAGGGGGGAGCCTGACACTGAAACCAGGGAGGTCATTGAGAGCTGCTTTGAAAGCAATGTGCTCCTTTGGGAACATGATGATGGAACTGAAGAGCCTTGCACAGGCCTTCCATCTTCATAAAGTTGTCTTAAAATCTTGATCTCTGTTAAGGTGTAATCTACTGTCTATGGGCTGCTGTACAATTATGGGGTGTGTGTGCATATAGCACAGTCTGTATGATTTATGGGAACTCTATAGTTTCTGTTCCTGGGATAAAATTTCAGGGTTTGGGAGGTGAGATGAAGAAACAGAAAAATTAGGGTAAATATCAGAAGTAGTTCCCTGGCAGAGAATCACATTGTGTTGCCAATCAAGCCTGTTGATAGGAGACCAGAAAACTGGGCAATCTACTATCAAGCGTGACACAGGGAATGAGTCAGAACTGGCAGGAGAGAAGATGGGTGGACATGGAGCATGTCTATGCACAGCAATTACCCTGGATTGACGTGGGGTGTAAATGTAGTGCACAGAAATCATTGGCCCCCTGGGTCTTTCTGCCTTATAGTTCACTTCCAGGAGCTGAAGTTCAGTCAGAAAAAGGCAGGCTCATTTAGGAACAAATGTGCCCAGACTTGGAGCTATTCAGGATCATCTATCCTGGAAAAAATCACCAAAGAGCCAATTTGCCTTTGTACCGTTCAGCAGGAAGAGGGCCATAGCACTGGCTTGGTTTCCTTTGGCCAGAGAGAGCTGATACCCTCTTCATTTGCTTTTATTCATGCCAAATGAATGGGACCATCAGAGAGAATGATACAGAGACTGACCCGAGGGCACGACACATTTACCATTTTAGCAGCCAGTTGCATCCCAATGATTTAACAAGACACGCATCACCCAAGAAGCATCCTTTGGTTTAGCACCTTTGGCTGGTGCATCAGCTGTAGCAGCCTGTCAGACTCCAGGTAGCTTGGGGAGGGCAGACAGAGGTGGACTGTCCCCTCTGGCCAGCATAAATCAAATGTGGCTCCACCGAAGGCGATGGAACGATACCTGTGTCAAAGCAGAGTGTGTGTGAAGAGAAACAGCTTCATCAGTTTTAATGGTGGCAATAAATGTATTGACTCCTACTTACTGACTCAAAAGCCCAGGATTAGAGTTTTAACTCCCGAAAGGAACATTTTTATTTCTGGTTTTGACTTCAACCCAAACCCCAATCCTTACATATCCTGCTGCAGGATTTATTGGCTACAGTTTTTCCAAGCTTAGAGTCATCATCAAATTCCAGCAGCCTGTTCCTCAAAGTCATGCCTTGAGCAACGATTCCTTGACAGCAGCAGTGATAGGTGGGAGTGCCCCTGCAGCAGGGCATTTTGCAGAGCTTGCCAGCCTGCAGACCACAGGCCAGCTGCACTCAAACAGCTGGCAAGTGCCGTAGGAGCTCCATGGTGGTGTTAGCGGAACTGGGCTGCAGAAAGCTCAGCAGATATTTCTGTCTTTCCTGGCACCGCTGTCTGAGCATGGAGCATCAGTGATGGGTGTCTGCACCTCGGAGGAAGACTTTAGCTGTAGCTGACAGCTACAGCTAAAGCCTTCCTTAGCTTGAGATACCACATCGAGGAAAATCTCTTTGTTCCAGGACAATTCTTCCTGCTTTTGTCATTAGGATGCTTTCGGTACTAACGTAATCTCCAGATTAGTTGTCGATCCACAGCAAGCAGTTCGTGGACCTGAGAGATTGCCTGGTATTAGCTTTATATATGAGTATGCTTTCCTGCTGCTACTGCATGCACCCAGCCAGCTTCAGAAGTCATTATCCAGGATTTCTAGGCTGGAGCAAAGGGCAAAGAAAGAGTTTTCTGCTTGTAACCAGGTCCCTGCAGCAAATGTTTATGTGTTTCATAACATGGCATTATTGTCTTGTATCCACCACAGACCTCTAGGTGCTGCAGCGTAAAGAAAATCACTGACACCATTGAAATGTGGGATTATCTGGACCTAGGAATTCTGTACACCAGAAATCATTTGGGTATGAAGGGCCTTGCATAGCAGATGAGTTTCAGATTGGAGGCTATTCCACCATTAGCCATGACAACACCGGGGAGGCTGTTACTACTCCCTGATAATGATCGTGTGTGACCTGTGAGGTCTGTCTGAAAGCATCTAGGAAATATGAGTCACAGGTCCCCGTTGCCATCAGCAAGGACCTTGGAGAAATATACATCCAGGTGAAAACTTGCAGAAAGCCCCACTGGGTCTATTTAGGCAATTTCTAAATAACTGGCTTGATTCAGCCCTCCCCTTCCGTGTCGACACGGCTAGTGTCATTTTTGCAGGTACAGGATGGTAGTGTTGCCTGCATCCTCGATAGTACAAACTTTTTCATTTCCCCTTGATGGAGAGCTGCAGACTGAAACTAAACTGCATAGATGGCTGAGCATCACCCCTTGGGCTGCTGAAAGGGTTTTCTCTGGCCAAAGGTGCGAGGGGTGGTGGCAACGGGACAGCCTGCCTCCCTTGGTCTGCTGTGGAAAGGCTCGTCTGGCTTTAGAAAAAAGGACATGTGGCAATTCCATGCCTCAGTGAGAGAGTAGGTCTTGGGTTAGTGAGTGTGACTCCTAGATATGGAGGTCTCTCAGCCCTGGGAGGATAGCTGCCATCCCACTGATGAGACCAAGCTTGCCTTGATCTCACCAGGAAGGTGGTGATGTGACCACAGCTCCCAGGTGTGCTGCAGAGATAAGAGGTGAGGGGCTGGATGGTTTCATTTCCTTTAGGTTCCAGCCAGGTGCTTGGGGATCCTGGACCCAAGCACCAAACCATCTCTGGCCACTCAATGCTGACTGGCCACCTCTGACCACCCATAGTTGATAAACTGTGACACTTGTGTCACCTTCAGTGACACAGAGGATCAGTATTGCCAGAGCGTGTCAGTGCGGCTTTTTCTTGGTTAGTGTGTTGTTCTCCTTTACAAAGGGTCAAGCAGTCCCTCTGGAAAGAAGTGGAGAAAGGCTCATTTTATTTGTCTGTCCTGCTATTTAAGAGTTAAGAGTTTGAATTCATAGTTGTATAAGCCCTACTTCTTTGAGGTAAAGATTAAAACACACCTCCCACAGAGCAGTGACCTCCTCCGGGTGTCATCACACGTACTTTCCTAGCAAAAAAAAAACAGCCCCCTGCTTCTGTCTCCCTGACAGGAAAACCTGGATCATACTGTTTTTCCACCCTTTCATGACTACAGAGACCACCAGTGAGTAGCTGTGGGCCAGCAGGACAGTGTGGAGAGCCCTCGCGCCCATCACTTGTCCTGCTGGACTTGCACAGGGGCCTCTCGAGGCTGTCAGTCTCTTCACATTGATTTTGTGTGAGTGGATAGTCAGTAGGTATCTAAAGTGCTTCTCGCCACCTTCGCTGCTGAGCCCTGCCAAGCTCAGGCTGTGAGGTGAGCTGAAGCAGAGTGATAACACAGACCTAGGTCTTTCAGGATGCGGGAAGGTGAACTCATATCCAAAAGACCAAGCCAAGCATCAGGACTGCTGCACTGTTACACTGTATGTATTGTGTGGCCCCATCTGGAGCGCTTTAATACCGCTGAAAAAATAGAGGTGACTTCAATATTACCAGCTGGAGGTCCCAGGTGGGTTCCTGCATGCTAGGCATTGCCTAAGAGCACACAGTGAAGCATTTGTGGGCTTGGGGGGACTGTCAGGTAAATAAAGGAGCAAGAGGGAAGTGGACCAGAGCATCAGTGACATGCCCCAAATCATGCAGATAAGTAGAAACAGGAACCTCAGCCACGTGCCCTGATTTCTCAGCCAGGTCTGTGTCTGCGGGACCTGCTGCATTTCTAGCAAAGGAGAGGAACGGATTTGGAAGAACCGATGATTTCATAATTTAGAGATTGTAGAGATCGATATTGTTTCCTTATTAAAGTAAAACACAATTGTTCTTTCTGTGGTGAATTTTTGGTTTGTTCTTTGGTGGAGGGTTTTTAAACTAAAATGAGTAGAGAACTAGGTAAAAGTGGAAAATTGCATTTTAGGGTTTTTTTTTAAGATTTTCACCTTTTCAGGCACTATTTCCTATAAAAAATCATCCAAGTGTCTTAAGTGGGTAAAAAATAAAAGAGAGTCAGGAGTCTGAGATGAAATGTTTTATTTTAAATTGACTGAAATACATTGTTGCATCTGAGATAAAATTCCCCCTTTCCGTTTTGACATAAAAATTGAAAGGTTAAAAAGCTTCTTTTCAGTTTTCCCCTCAAAGGCCCCTGTTCATCTTCACTTCCCCCCAAAACCATCACAGTTTAACCAGAGCAAAAACACAGTTCCTGACACGGTTTTGCTTTGTAGAGATCAAAGCTATGAGAAGAGCTAATCAGTATGTTAAAATAAATACATTCTTTTTTTTTTATCTGGATCTAGCATCCTACCTGCTAAGAAATGCCATGATAAAGCACATTAAGGCAGAATGGTTTCAGATCTCTGAGTGCATTATCAGAGCATTAGAGAAACATGCAAGGTGTATGATGGCTCTTTACCAACAAATTGATTCAGAGCCTTTACAGTATAGGACTGACAGGGAAAAAAAAAAAAATGCATTCAACAAACAAACGCAATGCTGGCTTTAGGGTACGCTCAGGTAATATGGAAGAATTATGTCAGAAAAAAAAAAATGTAGGCTTTTCTTCATGGTTTTATTTTTGCTAATATGAAAACCCTCATTATTACCATGGTCTGCAGAATAGGATGGCTATTCTGTGGAAACAACTCTTTGGTAATCATTTGCCAAGAGTGAACACACTGCTTTGCCTCTCTATTTTCCTGCAGGGTGAATGTGAGGGATGTTTCGTGTCAGAAGAGTTTATCAGGGCCTTCCTGATTGTTGCTGGAGCAGCATCAGGTTGCTAGCATTTGCTCAAAAAATCACAAACCAGAAGCATTATGGTAAAAATGTCAAAAGCCAGCTGCTGTATTTACATGAGCATTCAATGACGTATATGAAAGGTGTAGAGGAGATGGTGCCCAACTGTTAACAGTCATCTGCCCCTTCATACCAAAATGCCTTGGACTCAGACCTCCCGAAGTTGTCACATTGGGAGGAAGGCATGTGAAATTTTGGAGGGAGATACAAACAGAAAAACATGTCTCTTACGCCCTGAAAATGGGGCCTTTCATGTCCTCTGTGCTCTAAATCACTGGTGACTTTTACAATTACGTCCCTGGACATCTTAAGCCAAGCAATAGGTTGCAACAGGTGGTGCTTAGTGTTTTCTCGTGATCAGGGGTAGGTTTTCCCACGCGCTGGAAATGTGATTTGGACATAGCTCCCATCCAGTGGAAGAGAAATTGTTGTTGCTGTGATTTTAATGACACTGATTTTTAATCTATTTTGTTATTTTCATGCAAGAGCAGTCTACCAGTGTGTGAGAAACTAGAAGAAAGAGAAACAGAAGGCCCTACACAGCAATGAATTAACACCAAAAGAGGCTGGATGCTGGACATGCAGCGAGAAAGTGGTCTGTGACAATAACTAAAGTCCTAAGTGCCATGCTTTTCCTTGCAGTACTGAGAATTTAACAGCCGGTACCCAGCAGTCAGGTCATCAGGTTTTGCAATATGCTGGCTTTAAATATCTTTCTTTTGGGTACCGCTTAATCCCACTTTATCCAAGACAGGCGGGCTGTCAGATCTGCACAGAACAGAAGGGGAAAAGGAAAACAAAGTACAGACATACCACATGAATTTAAAAACATTTAAATTAGCATTTAACAAGTCAACTATTCAACCCCTCTAAAAAAGCATCCTCATTCATTTAGGTCTTTCCAAGTGGAGCTCTTCAGAAATATTAGTTAACTAGAAGCCTGACAAAAAATGTGATCCCTATGAGAGACATTTGTGCTGTTTTAAAACTTGTTTATTTATTAAAGGTGGGGGAAGCTGGAAAATAAAATATAAATGTTCTCTGTAGTCAAGAGAGATTTGATCAGTGATGTATCAGAAGTAATTTTCCCAGTCATGTGACTAATGGAAATTAATAGGAAAGCAGAAAAGAGTTTAATAACTTTTCCTTTAAAGTAAACTGATTGCTTTTTCCCCTGCGGGTTCTGTCCGTTTGGCACTTCCCTGTGAAATGAAAGGGGAATATTCTTTTGCAGTGACTTTTCTCTATTTATGCTGCACTTCTGGAAGGCTGATATGCTTCAAGACCCATTTCCAAAAAGTAACAAAATACGAAGGAACTTATATTGCAGAGGGACAGAGATAGAAAGGGGGTGTTGTGGATTAATTATTATGTAATGCAAAATGCCAAGAACTACAGATAATCCCCCTCTGCTCCTCCCCACACTGGTAAGTAACACAAAACCTGGTTTGCCCAGTCAGGTAGAAGCTAAAGAAAACTTGTAAAGAAAATAAAAAAAATCTCTACAGGTTCCACCATCTTGCATTAAAAAAGAACAACTCTGCACGGAATAATAGTTAAAACAAAAACAAAAACAAAAATCTAAAATATATTTTAAGAATAAACAAAAGCTTTAATCTTATTTGGAAAAACAGCCCTTCCCGTGAGCTTAGTAAATTGTTCTCTCTCTTTTTTTTCTTTTTTTTTTTTTTTTTTTTTTAAGGAAAAGATCCACCTTAAAAAGGAAGTTAGAAGCAAAGGTTCATTTTTTTTTTTCTGTTGTGACATTACTTGTCTACTCTTTTTCATACATAAGTTGCATTTTGTCAGAGCCATGTGAATGTGACAAGTAGGTGTTCAAAAGCAATTGGACTGATTCAGTCCTACCGGCAACCCAAAGCATCTCTGCGATCCCCCCAAAATACACCCCCTGTTGTACTATGCTCACCGCTCGTATTCCAAGTGGCCTGCTCTCGGCTTGGCAAACCGCCCTTCAGGCACCGCTCCACGTAGGATCTGGGGTCGCACCCGGAGAGGAGGATCTCGCCAAGCAGGGCGATGTAGGCGATGGCCAGCCGGAGCGTGTCGATTTTCGACAGGCGCTTCTCGTAAGGGAAGGTGGGTACGTGGCACCGGAGCTGGTCGAAGGCCGAGTTGATGTTGACCATCCTCTTCCTCTCGCGGACGTTGGCGGCGAGGCGCTGGCGGAGGCGGCCGGAGCTGTCCGCTTCAGCACCCCCCTCCCACCCGGGCCGCGGCCACGCCGGCTGGCCCACCGGCGAGCAGGCCGGCGGGAAGGTGTCCAGCCCAGCGCTGGGGTCCTCCTCAGCCCAGGAGAGAAGTTCAGAAGCCAGGTCTTCCTGCTCGAAGCCGTAACAAAGCTCCTCCATCCCCCCGCCGCCCCCAATGCACCAGTCTGAAGAAAAGCGAATGGAAATATTTGCAACTTTGGACTAAGCTGATAAGCGGGGAAATGAGGTTCTAATGTCATTAATAGCCCCTACCTCCAAAAGATATTGGGGCAGGGTGTCCTGGTTGTGTCCTCGAGGGAGGCTATCGCAAAGCTTTCCCCAGTTGCAAAGCCAAGTGGGACTCATGATTTAAATACTTCATGGCTCCTCAGCAGGGGAATGATCCTATTCTTCTCCACTCAAAACTAATTAGCACATGTGCTTCTCCTTATTAGCTGTTGACTACAAAACAATATGAATAGATGTAACAAGAGAGAATGAATTTTCTATTTATTTGCTCCTGGAAAATCCATTGAAGCACTTATCGAGTTCTTCCACAAGTTCAGTCTCTCCACTTGCTATTTAGAGTAGGGACGATACAGGGATTTTGTTGTTATTGTTGTTGGGTTTGGTTGGGAGTGGTAGGAGGAAGAAACAAAATACAGTCCTTTATCTTTCTGGTAAAGTGTTAATAGCCCCACATTCTCTTATGGCTGGACAAACAAAACGCTATTCTAATGCTGTCAGAAACACATGACTGTGCCCTCTTTGACAGCAGAAGCTAGTGGCATCTTCTGCACTTCTAGCAAGAGAATGGCTGGGATAAAATGTGGGGTACACTGCTGTGTTAAATTGGAACACAGCAGTGCCTCCTATTAAGAAAGCCAACAGCACCTCATTTGCTTGCTGCATTTTCTGATTCACACTTAAATTACACATTTTGTGGGCAATTCAGACATTTGGTGCTCTGTCTCAGACCTTACTAAGCACTGGAAAAAAACAGCAATTGTAATAACCACCATGGGCGCAGTCCTAGAATGGTGGACCAGGTGAGCCACATGTTGAGAAAAGCTGGAAACTGGGGTGGTAGCAAGTGTCCATCACCCCCATGATGCTGCACAAATGGGGTGGAAGGTGTTAAACACCACCAGAACTTTAAAGCAAGTGTGTAATACAAGTGAGTGCTCCTGTCTCTTTGATTTCCGCAGTATTTAAACTAATGTTTAAATTCATTCAGGATTAGTCTAAGTGATATTTTAAGGACTTAAAAGAATGGAATGGAACCATGTTTTAAGATAGAGAAAGCCTCAATGCTTTTCCTGAATCATGTCATAACAAACTTTTATCAAGACACTCAATCAAATGTTTGACTTCATGCATAAACTCATGTCTTACTGCTGTGTGAAGTTTCAAGAGATGTCTACTGTGAAGTTTATGGGCCACAGACAGTTTCCTGATAGGAAAGCTGAAAGCACAAATCTCAAGAGCTTCAAATAAAGAGCCAGAGAGCAGAAAATGACCTGCATTTTTAACGGATCTAAAAGGATGATCAGGTCCTCCATCTGACAATGACTTAGGATGTAGTCTTGGTAGCTTTTCCCTGTGAAAAGAGAGAATTATTTTAAGATAAGGCATAGGCTACTAATGACTCTTCTTAGTAACCTGGTATTTTGCCTTGTGACCTGCTCCAGGAAATTTAAGGCAACAGAAAATAGGCTGCAGAAAGGACTTTTGCCAAGAGTAGGTGTGAGAAGGTTGCAGTGTCTGAAACACTAGGACAATCTTTTTAATTCTTGTTGTGCAAATTGAGCAAGAAGCCTGTTATCTGCAAATATGCTTGACAAATTAAAATACAATACCAAGCATGACAATACAAGGAAAATAGTGGTTAAATAGTGAGAAGGTGTCTTGTTTTCTCCAGTCAGCTCAGGGCACAAATTTTGTACTAGTTTAGTACTAAGTAAATCATATGTCATGATACCAACATGCCCAACAACAAAGTACTAGTATTGTGAAAGTCTGTAGTGACGAACAGCTTCTGCCTCAGATGAATCCCATCGAGGGACAAGGCAGCTGGCTACAGGGCAGGAGGAGATGCAGGAGGGGTGAAAGGAATGGCCACAGTCACAGTTGACTTGAATGTGGGCCAATCAATGTAGAGTTCATTCTGCAGTGGTTTCTTTTAAATCATATCATTATATTTCCCAGTGTCACGTACACACAATGCTCCAAAAAGAAACAACTTGCTACAGTCCCCACGCTTGGCAGTGGGGCTGCATGTCTGATCCCAGCTGTCCCTTCTACACCCTTGTAAGCAGATTTAGGCCCAGCTGTGCAGAAAACAGGCAGCAGAAAAGCCTTCCTGCCTCAGCTCTCTACCTCTGCATGCTGCACCACCTCCACCCGAAGCACTTCTGCAGCACTGCCACTGCGTTGTGGGCCTCCCATGGATGCTTTGCAGTTCCCAGATTTCAGACTCTCTTTTAGATGCTTCTACGGCTCCCCAGCCACTGTTTAACTGAGCACTTGCTAGCGATCACTTGGCCACATTAAGCACAATCATAAGACACTTGAAAATACCAAAATCAGCAAGAGAACAGCAGGTCTTGTCCCGAAAAAGGCTCTGGAGGAGACAATTGTTGTCCACCGGGAGTAATGGGCAGAGACAAGGAGGTTCAGCACATAACATGGTTAGTTTTATGTGCCGGGTTCCTCTTTCTCAGCAGATGCTTCTTCAGTGCTTAATGTTCCCTTCCAGATCCATCACTGCTAATAGTGTTGCCTGGGGATATGTCTGGCTCCACAGATGGAGAGCAGATGTTCCAGCAAGCCTACTTTTAGCGTGTTCAAGGGGAATTTGGCTCTCTTAGAGAGACTCTGGACAAAGCAGAGGGGGGGAGGGGAGGGAAGAAAGAGAGAAAAGTAAGAAAATATTTCCCCTTAGAAAGACAGCTATGAAAGAGGTCAGGTCTCAGAAGAGAAGCTGAGGTTCCCATCCCTCATATGAATAGCTCTTACCACAACTTCAGACCTGTTTCACTCCCAGTGCTTCTGCAACTGTCAGAGAGGGAGAGAACGTACAACTAATGGGTTAATTTTGCACTTGTCCGGAAGACGTGGGTGAAGGCATCTCCAACAGGGAATGGGTACCACACTGAGTGGGTGTGCCACTGATTATGATATGTTGTATAATTTCAGGATCTGTCTAACCACCATTTCCTTCAAACCCTCTTCAGACTCAGTGTAATCCAGAAATTACATTTGGTTGCTGGTCATTTTTAATCAGTACGGTCTAATGAAAGAAAATTCTTGAGTCAGAACCTTGGTCCTGGGTTTATGTCAATTGAGAATGGAACCGTGGTCATTTGGGTTTGAATTCTTCCGGGTCTAGATATCCCTATTCATGCTGGAGACTACTTTCTTCAGTACTGTCCCCCTGTCTGTCATCTAAACAAATCCACATATACCAGACTCTGAGATTTTGCCTATTTCATAGAATTTGGGATACAAACCTGCTTCTGGGGAATATTGCCACTGCATTTTTTTTCTTCACAGTGCCTTAGCTGCTGAAAGCTGCTACCCTGTACCTGTGTCTCAAAGATAACAAGGTCTCCTGAGGTTATTTTGGAGGTAGACTTTTCTCTCCCCTTCTTGTCCCATTGGCCTTATTTCAGACTCAGCTTGGGGAACCCAATGACATCTTTAGTGGCGTCAGCAAAGCCTCCCAGTTCTGGCAAAATTGATTTTTCCCCCCCCCCCCCCCCCCGGGAATTTAGTTTGAATATGTTTCCATCATCTTTAGTTGCTTAATAAATGGAGTCAGTCCTTGGCCTGGACAAAGAACAGATGTAGAAAGGACCAGATGCTTTACTTTCAAGTTAGATGACTCCAAAGTACAAGAAGTCCATCATGTCATTGCTGCTAATCCAACGTTATACTGTGCAGCTCATCATCAGAGCTGGGAATTGGGTCCAGGTTAACCGAGAGAGACCAGATGAATGATGCCAAAAATCTTGGGGAATGCTTTATCCAGGTGGGAGAGTGCAGTTCTTGGTGGTGTGGCTCATTCAACATGTGTTGGTAATGGCACTGCCAAACTACAGCTACACAGATGGATCTCCAGGACCTGAGCTGCTCTCATAATTGGAGGCTCCTAACAGCCTCAGATAAATGGTGGACCACCGAGCTCCTATACCTTCTTTGGAGCCACATACCGTGCCTGGGATACCTGAAATACTGGGCACATTGCTTGTGAAGTGCTGGGGGCAAGAAAAGTGCCAGTATTAACATTTATCAATGGAAAGCGCTGCTTCTTAAACTAAAACAATAGCAAATATCACAATGTAATGAAAAGCAGAACAAGGATTTTGAGGGCAAGAGAATTTCAAAGGGATAATGGCTATTTCTGAGATGCCCAAATAATTGTGAAAGAAAACCTCCATAGTGTATGCAGGATGTTGATTTTAAGTGAAAAAGGTAACAGGACCTTTATTATTCACAGGGCAGAAACATCAGACGTCAAAATTTGTGAAGGAAGGCACTGGTGAATGATTGTTAATATAACTTTGATTTATTTCATTATTAATATAAACTAGTCAAGACAGCCTTTGCTTTAAAAGTCTTTGGTGTTTAAAAGTGAACACTTTAACCTTTCTGCAGAGCATTTGCAAAATTACAGAAAATTAATCCCAGTCTCTAGGAGAAGGAAAGTATTTTCTCTAATAAAAACACTCCCTCGTGGTTTCCCCTTTTTCACAGAGTTTTTATGAGTCTGGGGGATGACCTCTGGACTGTTGCTGCCAAATGGTTCCTCATCCAAGTCACTTCACTAGGGTCTGTGACCGCTTATTTGAGTGAATGGTCAGCTTCGCTGCACTGTTTAGATCTCAAGGGGATGGAAGTGCTGATGAGATCTCCTGAAGGACAGTGGTGTCCCTTGTGCAATGGCCTTAGGGAGGCTGCTTGCCCTGCATTTCACTGTGTCTTCCCCAGCCATCTGAAACAGAACCCTAGCAAGGTTAACATAATGCTGCACCCAGGGATTGCAGAGGGTGCCCATGTATAACCCTGTCTCCGTAACCGATGAGAAATATCTCTGGGGAGAGCAAAAATTGCCATTCATGTGACATCCAGTGCTGTTATTTGTGGGTTTATTTGGGTATCTCAAAGTGGTGACTTTGCTCCTATTCATGGGTGACTCAGCCACCAGGACCTAAGAAAATCATTCTGCCCTTTCCTTCTTAAGGAAAATAAATCTCAGAGTCTTTGCAATACCACTGTAGAAAATATGTCTTTTGCAAGGTGCATGAGCAGTGTTTAAAGGGGTGAGTTATACATTCCTGGAGCCAGAGGTGGACTTTCTTTGGGTGCAAGACATCCTGAATAATTGCATTGTCTGAGGTCGTGATTTAATGAAATAAACATTTTTTTTAAATAAATAAATAAATGGCCCACAAATTCTGTCTCCCATACCTGCACTGAAGGTTATTTTTTTTTTAGCCTTTCTGCTTTCCCTAAAGAGAGAGCTGATGAGGAGGAAACACAACTGGGCTCAGCCCAAAGGATGAAAAACCCCATGCTTTTTCAGCTCCAGTTTGCACCCCTGTCAGAAATCTCGTGGCGTTTCCCATTAATGTGTCATCCTTGTGGGATTTGGACTCTGGGGATCACACCGTGCACCAGACCAGAGAGAAGAGCCTGAAGTCCAGGCTGGTGGGGCTGATGGCAGGGCTCCGGCCGGGCTGGGACCTGCTCCCTGGCTCCCCCCAGCCCAGCTCCCCCTCTTGCACGCTGCACCTGCACAGCAGTCCTCAGGACTTGTTAATCACCCGGGCAGCACCTCGTAAACCTGCCTGGAGACCTCGGATTTGAAAACAGAGTCACCTGGGCAGATTTACAGAGTGATGTCTGCTTGACTGACAGCTGTTGCCACTTTACGGGAAGCCAGCACATGTTCGCACTATAAAACAGGAACAATAGCTCAGGAAAACCTCTGCCTGTGTGAGGTGCTTCAGCCCTGCTCTCCACCTGGGAGGTGGTTCTTCCTGGCTGCTACCAACCACGTTAGATGTGCTTTGGGTGCAATTCAGTTCCTCTTAGCCTTGGTTGACACAGTGGCAGGACTGAGCGTGCATGAAACCTGTTTCTAATGGAGAGCTGTCACACCGTGTTACCATGATGCTTCACTCGGGGAGAGAAGAGGCGGGTTGGGTTTTTTTTATTATTATTTTCCAGTGGATTGTTTTGTGTTGCAGAAATATGTCTAAGAAACCAGGGGAGAAAAAGCAGAAATCTGGGAACAAGATCAGGTGCCAGCCACAATGACAAACTGGTCTGGAAGAGAAAACTCTCTCCCAAATCTGTGTGAGAACAAAGACAGTAACAGATGGGGACAAGTGAAGGACTGTGAGGGGCCTGCTGTAGTCCATGGCAAATACAAGGATTAAGTAAGTCTTAAAAAGCATTTTTGGAAGCACCTGAATGGCTTGTTTACTGAGCATGGTTGGTGAGGATACAGCTCTGCAGCTGGAACCCACACCAGCAAGCAGTGTCTGGGAGCCTTGGGATGATGAACATCATGGTCTCCTTCCAGTGTTGCTCAGATGATGATGATCTCACTCTACTTTTCAGTGTTTCCTACTTTTTCCTGCTAGCAGGTCATTGCTGAGTCAAAGACAGGAGCCAGCTGTCTGTGTGTGAAAGATGAGTGTCTCACAGTGATAAGGAGGGAGCCAAAGTCTCGGGGAAGATTTGGATCAAATGAATCAACCTAAGTCAAAAATACGCTTAATTCCGCCGTCTCCCATCCTTCCCTCATTGCCCTGAATCAGTGACATCATTTCCTGGAGCAGATCTGCAGAAGAGCAAGGTCATGATTACTTGACTGCATGAGAGAACGAGGCAGTGGCAAACAAACAAGAGTTAGAGCAAAAGGCCTGAGAGCTGTTGCCATCAGCATGAATGCAGTCTGCCACTGTAAAAAGAGTGAGGTGATTAGATCCACTGTGGTGGCTGCCAGTCCTCTTGGGTAGGGTCTCGTCTGTGAATTCCTGCTCTATGAATTCTGCATCAACAGGCAGTGAGATTTTATAGGATTTACAGCCGCAAGGGAATCATAAAGATCCTCGAGTCTGATCGCTGTGATAACACATGCCTTCGGTTTCTACCCAGCAACTTTGGCCCCAAGTCCAGTCAAGATCTTCTTGTTGAAGTTGGATATTTTTTTAAAAGGATACATCCAATCTTGTTTCAAAGTCTCTGAGTGATAGACCACAAAAGAATCTGCATATGCTGGCAGGTTGTTATGCTGAAGGTGTGCATCTGATTTGAGCACCTGGTCTACTGGAAGGTGTCCCTTGCACATGGCAGGAGGGATTGGAACTGGATGATCTTTAAGGTCCCTTCCAACCCAAACCATTCTGTGATTTCCCAGCTGAAGACCGTATCATGCCTGTATTTACTGTCAAGTGTCCCACCCGGTGAGGTCAGATTTGAAGCATGGCTCAGCACTGGGGGACCAACTAGCAAATCTCCTGGAGACAGAGGACATCCTCCCCAGTCACAAAACCACTGGGAAGAGCCAAACCACAAGCAGGTCCCTCTGCCAGTGGCACCTCTGAGCTGCACAGCAGCATCTATAGGAGAGAGTAAATGGAGACGGACCCAAAAAGCACAGTCCAGCACAGTGTCCCCAACAAGGCACCTAATTCCTACTGCCTGTTAGCTACGGACCCGCCTGGGAAGCTGGATCACAAAGTCATCTTGTAAAGCTAACTTTAGCTGCCTGTGAAGGAAATGTTGATACTTGAATGGGCTGAGTGAGCTATCTCTACTGTTGCTGGCAGAAAATTAGAAGCAGGCAATGGAGTGGGATGAGTTGCCTATGAATGGGAGAAGGACAGCTCTACATCAGCTTCCAGGAGGTGAATATTCCTTACAGTGACCACAGCCTCTAAGCTGGCCTACAGGCTGATAAGAGTCTGTTTTGTTGCCTGAGTCTTTATTCAACAAGCCCACAAGCAAGTCCATTTACTGAAGCTTTGGGGGTGGGAGTGTCTTCAAATACATGATTCTTTCTACATACCTATGTGTGTCTCCTTCGCTGCCCAGGTTAATGCTGATTGGTGATATTCAGTCTGTGTCTTGAACCCATGAGGAAAGAAACCCTGACGTTTCAAATAGTTGCAAGCTCAGCATGAACCAGCCACAGTTCCAGAAGTCCCTAAATTGCAGGTTGTTGGAAGCCGGGGGAGAATGACAGCGAAATCATTAGCACAAGCACATTCCTGTGCTCTTTCCATGAGCTGGGAGAGTGTGGATTCCTGGCCAGGCACAGTATGGCTGCTCCTGTGAAACCTGCAGACAAGTATCTGTTACTACCTAGCACAACTGGTCAATTAGGTCATGATGTTAGCTTAAAAAGCCTTCCTCTCTTTTCCATCTGAATGCATTTGGGGGAGGCTAGTTGTCTTTAGTCTGTAGGGGTTATGTATTCTGGTTTTCCCACCAAAAAAAAAAAAAAGAAAAAAAAAGAAAAAAAAAAAAAAAAAAAGAAACTTGAGCTTTTCATGAAATCTTGTGTTTCCAAAACTTGGCACTTGGAGAAGACTATCAAAAACTATTAACCTTGCACTGAAATTCGAGTCAGTCTTCAAGGAATTTGTCTGAAATTTCTAGCTGTAGCGAGGAAGACTTAAATGGGAAATCTCTTGAGAAACCTGTATGGTCTGGGGAGTTCTGCTGCTTCACGGTTGCGTGCAGCCAGTGAATTGTGATGAGAGCAGCGTTTTGCAAACTCTGCCCCTGCTGTCAGCTGGAACTGTGAGTTGCACAAGCCACTGACATGAATAATAATGCATGGGAAGACATTGCACAACACTTTCAGACCTCAAAGACTCTGCAGTTCCTGCCATTCATGGGCAAAGGTTGGGCCCATTCCTTATTTTAGCTGGAGAGATGCATTTAACTATGGCTACTGCATGAAGGCAAAGGCACATGGCTGGGATGCTTGTGGGACGTAAGTCATTAAATGGTGTAGCTGTGGATGGTGAATAGAGCGCTGCAGCTCCCAGAGGGCCAGCTGGCAGCCTGCAGTTCTCCCAGAGAATTTATCTATATGCTGTGGTGGCCATCTAGCATTAAGCTGATATAGAGAACTTATGAGAGGGAGAGCAATATTTGAAAGGTGTTGCATGAAAATCCCATTTTCAGAAGGAGAAACTGAGGCACACCATGGGTACCTGCTCAGGAGGCCAGCAAGCCAGACACGTGGAGGAAGGATTAAATCTCATCAGACTCTGTCTGAGAGGAAACACCATTGCCCCAGCTCCAACAGTTGAGCTCTTAATGGATGCCCAGAAGGTACTGGCTGGTTTGTGTCTTGCTGTTGTTATGCTCTCTGTGTAATATGTCCTTCCAGGAAAATGTCGTTCATTTAAAACAGTGAGCCCCTTTTCAAAACATGTTTTGTGTTTTGAGTGCAGGTCAAATCTCAGACACTTTTGATTAATGCAACATTGAGATATTGAAAAAAAAAAAAAAAAAAATCACATGTCTCAGTGGGAAAAGGTATAGAGAACAAACTTCCAGTGCTGTTCAACATTCTGGGGAGGTGGGGAAATGAGCAGGGAAGATCATACCTAAACAGAAAGCCAAAGCCAATGCTTACAATTGCCAAGACATCAGCCAAAAGGAAAACACAACTCTGATCACAGTAAAATCATGTATGAGTCATGATGGGCCAAGAACAAGTTTGCTTTCTTTTTCCCTTCATTGAACAGATGATGATTAAAAGATAAATCATGCTTGGAGTCAAATCAAGTGATTGGATTAAAGTTTAGTTGAATATTTAGAGACTGTTTGGGACACAATGGAAAGCTAATTGAAAACTTACATTTGTGAGACCCTTGAACTCTCCAGCTCTTAATAAAATACTACTGCAAAATATACAAGGATTCCCTGTGGGAGAGATTCCTCTCCACAAGTGCTTTTATTCCTCAGGTATGTGGAAAAATGATATTAATTTTCTCTACAACTTCACCAAAGAAAAGTATGTTCATGATTGTAATTCAGCTATTGCTCATGATGCAGTAACTTAATCTGTTCAGCTCACTGAAAATCAGTGAAGCAAGACAAAGGAAAGTCACTTCTTTAAAAAATGAAATTTTAAACATTTCGTTCTTTTAACTAGTCTTTTCTCTTCTGAGCAGCTGGTATTCCAGAGTGACTGGCTGCCTGCATGAAGCTGAAGTGACTCTGGAGTCTTAAGAACTATGTAAAAATACCTTTTAGATGTGCTGTAGTAGGAAATGTCATGCTTTATTTGTACTAATAATATAATTGCATTCTGGAATCACCCCCAGTTCTTAAGGAACATACCCAGCCTCCAGCTTCAAAGCCCTATCCTTTTTGGTGCAAATACCAGTGAAACCCACAAATAAAGAGAATAAACTTCCCCATGTCCACATACACACAAGCACACAGAAATTAAAAACCTGGTTCTCTAATTGGCCTCTGTGTAACCAAGCCCAAGTCTTTCTTGGTAATCCTTAGCATTGAAGTGAAGCTGCAGAAACTCTGCAGTCAGGTTCATTTTCCCCCTTGCACTCACAGATTGTTTATCTGACTTTTTACTGCCCTGGAGGAGGGGAGATCTTAGGTGGCAACAAGGCATTTTGCAGCCAGCGCCTGCATGCTGCAGAGCATTATAAGACAGCAGTCTGGCATTTGTGAAAGCCAGCCCTATTTAAGCTACTCCCAGTAGAACAGAGAAGCAGGGTCATTCAACAGCTCTCACACACAGGGGTCAGATGTGACCCCAAACCATCCAGGTTTGCTTCCAGGGGGAGGAAAGGGGCTGCTCTCGGTCTTCATGACTGCAGGACTTGAGCAGGCTGTTGAGTTTCATGGCCCATTGCTCCAAAAATGGGTGATGAATGTGTCCGAAGAGGAGCATGGTAGAGCTGTCCTCTCCTCTGTGTGCAAGCGTTTACATTTCTCCAACTAGCTTAATGTTTAGGGCAGCTTTTCTGCAAAAGATGTGTGTGGAGACACCGTAGGTGGAAAGCTTAAGTATAGAAGGTTTAGGGCGGCAGAATGGTAATGGGTTATGCTTATTTCAGATGAAGAATATAAATTAATTTTCAGACACACCTTTCAGACTGGCACAGATAAATCTAAGGTAAACCTGACGAGGTGGTTTAGTAGATGTGATCGTGATGTGATCAGCATGATGCTTTAAACCCATGGGATTTAGCATTGATCATAGTCCTACAGTTCAGCCAGAAGCAATGCAGTACCACTAGAGAATCAGGTATGCTGCAAAAGCAAAAACCCTCAAAAAATCCCCAATCCCCAAACCCCCAAAATATGACATTTACTTTGTATGTCTTCCTACTGGACAGTGTGGCTGCACAGGACTTCAGGAAGCCATAGAGTCCCTCTTCTTTCCCTAACGCACGACCAATGGCATGCATTTTCAGTCCTAACAGAGATGTCTTACCCGTTTGTAGAGGCTGGCAGTGATTGCAGCCTCACTTAATGCTTTCCCATCCTTACTAACAGGAGACATTTCCTAATGTTCAGACTGATTTTTCCCTGGTTTCCACTGGTGTCTGTGTATTCCACAGTCTCTCGCCATGCTCTGCCTTTCTCTTTGCCTTTTACTTAGTTGATGGGCTTAGCATGGCTCCCTTTAACTTTCTCACATAGATAATGCATCCTTGAACTCCTGCTGTTCCCTTTCCTGGGCTACATTTCAGATCGACAGGTCATGTTGTCACAGCAGAGCAAGCTGGGACTGGGAATAGTCTAACTCCAGCGACTCCAAGCTCTGCACGAACTGCCTCACCTTTGCTAAGGTAAACATGGGTGTCGCTACAGTGCATGGCTTTGTGCAGCTTGGCCATATCCACTGTAGACAACTGAGACAGAGGTGAAGACAAGGCATGTGGAGTTAATGTTTTGGAAATAATTCACATTATCAGCCTGGGTTAAAATCTAGTCTGTTGAAGAATTCACCTCATTGCCTAACCATTGCCTCCTGCTGACTTCAGTGGAGCTTCCATTGGGTGCATTGTTCTTTAGCATCAGGGTCTCATACGCATGAAGCAAAATGAAGACATTAAAACAGTCACAAAGCTAACCTTCTGTTTGTGATAATTAATGTCAATTGCAGGTATCAAAATGAGAAATTCACTATAGTAACATTGTTATATAATATGCCCACAAAAGCTAGCATACCATTTGCTATCTCTTAACAGCTGCAGTTTGTTCTTCATTAAAAATCTTTATTATGTCTTAAAGTGATTAATATGTTCTGGGAGGACTGGGTAACAAGCCAGCAGTTACAAGCTATAGGACACTCCTCAGTGGATTAGAAGAAGATGGATCAGAAAGATTAATACGTTTCTATCTGTTGTTGCAGACTCTGAGATGTTTCGTCTCAGAGCTGAGGAATGTGGGATGGAGGCAGCGCTGAAGGTGACGCTGTGTCTTGCTCAAGGTCAGTTGCATGCACGTGACTTCTCTCTGTGGAGCTGCCAAGAACATGTTAGAGTGAGGAACATTTTGGAGACGGAGAAACAGCTGTTTTGGGCGTGATGGTACTTGCACAGCACTGGGAAGAAGTGAGAAGGCTAAATTTTGTGATGCCTGAGATGACAACCGTGTGAACGAACATCTTTTCATTTAGGGTTTATACTGATTTCTGGTCTGAAGTATGATGGGAAGGTGCAATGCAAATACATGTGATCATCTCAGCTTGCATGTGGCTATACTAGGAAACAGGAACATTTTGGACCTGTGTTGGCTGGGTGATATGACAGGCTTAATTAATATTCATTGGAATCAATACTACAGCAGTCTAGACATGCTGTGCCTTCCTCGTGGTATAGCAGGCTATCGTTTTTCTGTGCCTGCTTCAGCCATGAGTAGATGTTCACTCTGCCTACCCTGACTCCACCTGCTGCCAAAGATCTCCTCCCTTTGGCTCTGCCAGCAGAAGTCATGAGTCACTGCTCTCAAACCTGCATCCTTGCAAAATCTGGCAGTGGGAGAAAACCAGAGTAAGTTTTGGTGTGCAGCCTCTAGCTTCATCCTTTCATTTCAGCAGCCATGGAGTTCATTTAGTGGAACAGATACCCCAGCTAAAAAATTAATCAATCTTGGGGTAGAATATTTGAATTGACTGAGCTCATGATGTCAAAGCATTATCTTGCTTGGGAAAAATGCCTTGCATTTCCCACTCACTGCGGGGAAATGAAGATTTGAGGGAGGTTTTGATCTGGTCTTGAATAAAAAGGAAACTTACCTGATTTCTTCAGAATGGACAGCATTTTCTGACCTTGGAGAGCACCTCTGGGTGCTCTGAAATAGCAATCATGGAATCATAGTATCATAGAATAACAGGTTGGAAGGGACCTCAAGGATCATCTGTCCAACCTTTCTTGGTGAAAACACGGCCTAGGAAAGATGGCCCAGCACCCTGTCCAGCTGATTCTTAAAAGTGTCCAATGTTGGAGAATCCACCACAAGATGAACATGGACTGAGGCGTGGCAACTCTATGTAAGAGCCATATCTGGGAGTAGGTTTGAAGTCTCCTGTATCTGAGGCCATGATACCTCATAATGTGGTATTTTATCAAATTACTTGTAGGTCTCTTTTCACTACTACTGCTGGATTTGATGAGATAGGTTTTCTGGGTGCTTTGACTCAGAGCGCATTTTGTATTGGGTGTCATAAAAAAGGTGTGCATGATTTACGGCTCTCCTCCCCTTATGGGTCTCTCATCTCCTCTACTTTAATGAAAATAATAATAATTATAACAAGAAGATAATATGCATTATCCTAAAGGGCCTGTACACTGAGTGGTAAGCCAGGAGCCTTTGCATCCCCCCGAGAGCTCTTCTGTCAACTGCTCTTAATATTCCTGCACTCTTTACAACCCTTACGGTTAGCAAACCTTCGCAATGGGGAAACTCCTCCAGCTACATGCAGAAAACATGACCAAGAAGCTGAACAAGATCACATTAAGTGGAGTCTGGAGACATAGGGCCCTGGATGGATGCTAAGAGGACGGCACGAATGTCTTCTTCCTCGCCTTTGAGAACAAATGTATTCGATTACATGTTGCGCAAACTCGTTCTGGTTTGGTTTTCCTCTTTAAAGTCTAGGGCAGATGTTGCCTTATGAATCTGCAGCAGGGTTCCAGCTAATGTCCGTGGGCTGTGTTTCAGGTCTAAATCTCCTACTTTATGACACTCCTATTGGGGGTGGATAGGCAGCTGAACAAAAGGGAATGAAAGCTGATGGATATCTTTGCCATCCACCGAACACCCTATGCTTTGTGCCTATGGACTCATATTTTGTAGAAGTAAAAGCGGTTTGAGAGAAGTGGCGTACGGGACCAAGAGACGCTGAGCATCCAAAGTAGCTGTGATATACAGCATGAAAACCAAGGGCCGTCTACGTGCTGAGCTCTGTGACATCTCCATGGACAGTGCAACAGGACAGACAAGAGTTTTACAGGGTACTAATACATGTTTGCCTTTGGAGAAAAAAAAAAAAAAAAAGTCTCCTAGCTGCAGGAGCAAAGAGTTTGTGCTGTATTCATGGGAGTCCTTTGAGAAAGCAAAGCACGTGTGCTGGCCATTTCCTCAAAGAAAATATTCTTTCTGAAAGCTAATAATTTTAGCAGGGATTCCTTTCTTCCTCTTGAGGAGAGTTAAATGAAGTTATGGGTCAGTGAGAGGGCATCTGTACAATACAGAGGAAGAATTTCCAAAGCTTGAATGTAGTCCCTTCATTTGGAGAAGACCTGGTCAAATTGTCTTTCCAAAACATTTTCTCTATTAAAGATTTTATGGGTGTTTTTTGCTGGTTTGCAGAGGCTGTTAAGCCACTCTGAATTGGTAGAACTCAATAGATGGAACTGATAGAAAGGTTAGGAAAGTTTTAACAATTTTCCTTCCACAAAGCTGAACTCCCAGTAGTCTCCACCATACTTGTACAGGTTTCTTGATACAAATACTGTGTAATTTCCAGCTGCGAGTGGCATTGTTCCTCCTTCCAGCTGATAAAAGGGCACTGCCATCTAGGTTCATGAAATGCCTGGACAAGGCTGGTATGCCAAGGTCCTTCTGAATTTATATTCTCAAACTCACCCCAAAACCCTTTTCTTCTGAGATATGAGATTGGAAGCTCTCTGAGCAACTTCAGTGATAACATTCAGACCTCCTGTGTGTAGGAACTGGACACCCAATAGCTCTCTTCTGGGCTGTAATTTCCTCACTCAGAAATCACTTTAAAACAGAATTGAAGCTCCATGAGGACTATACGTTCACAAGTGAAATTAATAACTGGCTGTGGAGTTTGTAGTTCCCTTGACTGAGGGAACCCTTGGAAAGACATTGGGTAAAAAACTGACTTGGGTTGGGAGAGCAGGGGCCAGAAGCTGAAGCTAATCTTAATGAAAAAGGGTATCCAACAAGCGGCTGCAGGACTGTAAAGTCTGTCTGCTCAAATCTCCACTGGACCACACTTCTTTGCATCCCAATTTTGAAAGCCTAATTTCCTGAGAGATTGCGTGATTATTATTTTTTAATCTAAAATGTATGGCTGAAAGAAAAAACATTAAAAAAAAAAATACTGGCAGTGTTATATGAGATCATTGAGCGGTTTGCTGGAAATGCCGTACATTGTGTTGCCCAAAACTTGGCATTTATGGAAATGACCAGCAGGGAGGAAACAAAATTGTTCTCATGGCTGGTGTCAACTTGGATCATCAAGCCACACCGCAGATTTGGCGTCTCTGATGGAAAAGAGAGGCTTTCCAGTCCGGTACAATCCCACTTCATAGCGTCAGTCATTGCGTAGGTTGGGGTCGGTGAGGATTGACAACTGGGTGGGACAGCATTGTATAAGTCTGGCGCTTTCTTGTCTCAGATTAATGATCTTCAAATCTGGTTTTCAGGGACACAGACTCACTCACACGTAAATAAAAAACAGAGGGAAGCTTTTAAAAGACTCAGATGCTCGGTATTCCAAGCAACAGCTAATGCAATGCCTTGCTAAGACATCCCATTGAGTGAGAACGTAGTGGTCCTTTTGCATCTTACCTTTTCCCTAGGACACCCCTCTGAAGGGATTCAAAGGTGCTTTTCACACTGAGCTTTTGATCCTGGTTTCCTGGCTTCAACTAAAAATTTAGCCTCCCTTTAGCAGGTGCCTCTGAAAGGTGGTACAGCCTGCTCAAGGTCTGAATCAACCCCTGGAGGGGTCTCTCTATTGACCGATGAAATTTAAGGCAGCTTCTTTTACTTAACCTAGCTGTTGTAGCCAGGCATCCCTAGTTGGGGAGGGTGGACCCAGGGTCAACTTCATGCAGGTCTGAGCAGTTGTGGTCCGGGAGGATGCACCCATGCAGAGGTACAGCATGCTGAAGCTTGTGCGGCCAAGGTAAAGAAGGTGAAGTTGTTGTCACGTGGTCCCTCTTGTGTTTGATATTTCACAAGCCTCTGTTGGAACAACCCCACCTGGTCTGATCAGGCTGTGCCAGCACTGCGGGCCAAGATTCAATAAAGTTGTTGGTTCCAATTAAAAAAACCCACACTACAGCTATAGAAACTGAGAAGCCCACATCTTGGCAGAGGATGGGCTTGAACACCATTTCAATGCACGAACAACATTAAAGCCCCATTCTGTTCCCATTGAAGTTGGTGGCAAAGCTCCCATTGACCTCAGTGGGAGTAGGGTCAGGCCCCCATATGTAAACATGGTTGGGACAAATCTGCTAGGGCCTTACTCCTGGTTTGGGCTCTGTGGATGTCAGCAGTGCTTCCACTGAGGCAACGCTGGTGGAGCGGTGGCGTGGGTCAGGGCCGGAATTGCATCTAATCAGTGCCCCGTGGCTCTCTGTGCATTTATCAACTGGAATTTCAGGCCGAAAACAAAGGGATTGAAAGGTTGAAAAACAACGAAGGAATGTGCACTTGGCAGCTCTGCTAACCAGATGTTTGTTTCTTTTTCCTTGTTCTTAACAATGACTAAAAAACTCGTGAACAGTCTCAATCCCAGCGCAAGGTCAGCCTGAAACTAGGTAAGAGGTGTCGCAACAAGGCGGAACGAACATCTGGGAATGGAAAATGTTAATTTATACCAGGATGCAGCCCTGTGGCTCAGAAAACACGGCCGAACCTTCAGAAGGCTGGGTACATGTGTGCTTTCCCTTCCTACAGCAAGCCCCATCGGTCGTGCGAAGCTCTTGCAGAAGTTCGCAATATTCCCTTTGTGCTGTTGTGTGAACTGCTTCCAAGAGCAGCTGAGCTGTTGTGCTGGAGTCAGAGCAGAAAGAAGCCAATGTTAAAGCAAATGTATACATACATATAAATATATTCATCCACTGCCTGGAAAACGCATACCTAAATAACAGAGCAGCAAGTTGTACATTGTACCTCAAGGAGCTTTCAAGGGAGAGAATAATAGCCTTTATAGAGTTAGTCTTATTAAAAAGCATTTCAAAAGTTTCCTTTCTGAAGAATCCCTAGTTGTGTTTGATAAAATCAATCCAAAAAGGGAAAATTACTGAGTGGGAAGCAGCAATATAATGCCCTGAGGCTTCAAAGCAGTAAATTGAGTCTCTGGCTTCTCTGCTGTGTCACCCCTGATAATATGCACTTCTTCAGCAGCATCTTCTGAAGACTGTTCTCAGGACCAGCATCCTTTTGCCCTGTTTCACAGAAAAACAGCTCATTGATCAGTCTGCAGAACATCACAGAGAAATAGATAAACTTAAAAAAAAAAAAAAAAAAAAAAAAAAAGTTGTTCATTTTTATTAGAAGAGAAACTAAGCCAGAGAGGTAGAAGTGACTCATTTGTGACTTACTTGTTCATTAATGATGGGATTAAGAGCTGAGCTCTTGTTGTCTGACCAACTGGCTTTTTTTCAGATCACATCTGTCTAGTAGTGACTCTGCAGCCAAGCAGCACACTTGGCCAGGAGGCAGCATTTCACTAAACCAGGGTGTTTGAGATTGTGATTGCCTAACCTTACTCTTACTTAAATCAGTGATGTGGCAAACAGATCATCTTTTAACAGCCGGTTCTATCAAGTATAACCATTTCCAAGGAAAAAAGAAATTGGATATATTCAAGCTCAAGTACTTAAGCATGGGCAGTATGTGACAGTGAATCAGTTTAATTGGTTTAGGCTTGTAAGAAAATAGTACTATCAACAGGGCTAGGATTAGGGTTAGGGCCAGCAGGTGCTTATCAGTACAACTTGCAAAAGTCATGCAGCTCGATGCATGTGAGCACATTAATTAATCTGTGAGTAAAACTGCACTGCATGAGGAGGATAACCCTGGACAAAAGCAAGCTGTAGCCTCCAGAAGAATATGTTATTACGGCAGTTTCAAAGTGGTAGGAGCCTGGATAAGGGCAGTGAGGATGCTCTAACAATAGCAACAATCCCAGTAACAGCAGGGTGGAGAGGAGGAAACTATTTTATTAAGCAGTTTCTTCCTGGACATCTAGCAGCTTGTAGGTCTGCTTGGAGTTTCCAGCTGGGAAAACCTGCCTCACTACAGGCACTGAAGCTGTCACAAAGAAAGGTTTCATATCAGTCCTCTCATCTGCTGCCCCTGCATTACCAGCATCTGAGTGGCTCCCCCAAACTCAACCTTCACCCGCTTCTGAGTTGATTCTTCTCTGTCTTATAGCCTCGGTGTAACAGCCACATGGAGCAGCAGTAGTCCCTTCATTTGGAGAAGACCTGGTCAAATTGGTTTTCCAAACCTTATGCCACCCACTGGGCTCAGGGACATAATTAACATGCTCAGCAAAGAGCAGCTATTGTCTGGATGACCTCAATATATAGAGGGATAACAGAAAAAAAAAAATTCCTTCTAGAAGAGCTCCTGTGCAAGCGTCCAAGCTGCTCCATTTTCATCTATGATCCAGCAGGGATGTTGGATGTGCCTCCACACCTGGAAAAGCACTTGCCTGATCCGCTGTGATGTGCCCAAGCCTATCCATCCTTCTTGTGGCCAAAGCAGCATGTTTCCTCAGCCTGCCAGCACCGTCTCCTGCCCTCGGGCAAGGCAGATCGTCAAGCAAGCATGTTCAGTGCACTTTGCAAGGCATCTCTCCCATACAATTAGAGCACCTTGTTGTCCAAGCTGGATGTCATGATAGTGTAATGTGCAGGAGACATGCAGGCTCATTTTTGTTCTGTGTTTGGGAGAAACTCTCGCTGCTGCTGGGGCTCTAATCCTCCCTCCTCCTTCCTCTCCCCACATCTCTGGCTCTCTTCAGAACCACATTGAAAAGAAATTTTTGTTTGTTTATAAAGTTTCTGGGAGCCTCAGGTTTGTTTTCCTTCCTCTTCCCTCCTGCCAACATTGGAAGTGCCAAAACATAAAAGAGAAGCATTTCTCTTGGAGTTGCAGGCCATGGTTGGAAAGAAGAGTGCCAGAAATGTCAGGAGAAATCTGCTCCTGATCTTCCCAGCACAGTCTTGAGGAGTGGAGGGATGGGGAGAGTTCAGCAAAGCATCTGGGCTGCTGGATGCCAACACAGCCTGCATTCCAGCTGGGGATGTGTCATTACTCCTTTCGATAAGGACAGTGGCACGCAAAGTCGAGGCCAGAGGAAGGACTGCTGAATGCTCCAGAGGTGGTAGCCATCTGCTTGCAGATTTTCTGTGTGTGAAAGCATTGGTTCACTGTGTATTTAGTGCAGATGTTAAAGCCAAAGCCAGATCCACATTTTGGCAGCTTCAGTGGCACTGCAGGCTTTGGTGATGGGCTGCCTTTTTGCTGCAATGGGTGGTCTTAGCCAAGCCCCTCTTCGCCACCTGACTGATGTGCTTCACCATAACCAAAAGCTACTTTCAAAGCAAAGCTTCACTCCCACTTTGAAGATAAGAGGAATAGGAGCGGCCCAGAAAATGAGTTTGATTCTGCCTTAATGGGCTTCTAGGGTGCGGTTAAGTCTCCCTGCTCCCAAAGAGATCTTGGTGAGAGCCAGTGAGACATCCAAGGAAAAGTGTTGAGTCCTTCCAGGAGACTTGTGTCAGAGCTGATGCTGTGCTGAGGTACCAAAGTTCCCCCCAGAGAGGCATAATACAGGGAAGAAGCAAATTTTCTTGCAGTCCAATGTAGATGGCCACAGAAGGCCTTGAATTTTAACCTAAGGCTCATGGGTGGGACTAGTTTGAATTAAACATCTCACATGACAAAAAGCAGCCTTTTGCTCTTGCTTTTATGTGCATGTTACTCTGGTAGGTAGGAAGAGTACTGTGCAGATGAAAGAGCTTCAACCTCCAGCATCAAGGTCATCTGTGAGCACAAGAGATCCCACAATGGGAAAAAATCTGCTTTGGGCCACTGAGGATTTAAAAGGATCAAACAAGAGATGAAGTTTATTATCAATATGTTGCTTGTGTATCCAAGAAGGAAGACACTGGGGAGACTCTGTAAGCTGATGGCAACACAAGGCAGCATGGTTTTTGTGTCCACCAGTTACTGTGGTTTGAGCCCAGAGGGCAACTGAGCACCATGTGGCCACTTACTCACCCTTTCCCCCTCAGGAATGGGAAGGAGAAAATAAAACAAAAGGCTAAGTAATTGAGATAAGGACAGTGAGGGATAACTCACCCATTATGGTCACGGGCAAAAGACAGACTCATTAGGGGAAGAAAAAAGAACATCAATTTAATTCAAATACCACCACTGCTTAACAAACCGAGTAGGACTGTGAGAAGTATAGCCACATCTTAAAAACACCTTCCCTCCACCCCTCCCTTTTTCCCAGTCTGATTTTTGCTGCAGATTTCTCTCCCTCCGCCCCCTGAGCAGCGCAGTGAGGCAGGGGATGGGGGTTGTGGTCAGTTCATCACCCGTTGTGTCTGCCACTCCTCCTCCTCAGGGGGAGGACTCCTCACACTCTTCCCCTGCTCCTGTGTGGGATCCCTCTCATGGGAGACAGTCCTCCATGAACTTCTCCTACATGACCCCTTCTCGTGGGCTGCAGCTCTTCCCAAGCTGCTCCAGCACGGGGCCATCCCTCATGTTGCCGTCCTCCCAGCAATAAACTGCTCCGGTGTGGGCAGCCCTCAGAGTCCCAGTCTCCTTTGAGCACAGCCACCTACTCTGGCGTGGGGTCCTCCATGGGTTGCAGGTGGGCTTCTGCTCCACCGGTGACCTCCATGGGTGTCAGGACACAACCTACCCTCTCACCATGGGCTGAGACGAGTCCCTGATCCAGCGCACCTCCTCCCCTCTGCCCACCCCCCCATACCCCCCCTTCCTTTTCTTCCACTGACCTCACCGTTTGCAGAGGTGTCTCTCGCAATTCTTCCTCACAACTCCAACTCCTCCGCTCAGGTTCCCCTTCTTAAATACATTAGCACAGATGCACAGCCACCATTGCTAATTGGCTCGGTCTTGATGCAGAGGCGGATCCATCTTAGAGCTGGCGGAGCTTCGAGAAGCTTCTCACAGGGGCCACCACTGTAGCCCCCTCCCCCCCTACCAAAAACCCTGCCACAGAAACCCAGCACATGAGAGCAGTCAGGAGTTGAACGGATTTCTAACTGTGTGTGTGAATCTTTACTTGTTCTGATCTTTTCTTGCTATTATCTCATTTCACGGCTTTCCTGGGTTGCCATCCCAGCACAATTCTTCTGAAGAGGTCTTTATGTAAGCTGAGAGAGGGGCACCATCCTTAAAGGGGGGTGTTTGGAGGGATTTTCTCTACGTCTTATTCCCGTACAACATTAAGATCTGTCAGTGTTGGACTTCTGCCTAACTTTCTTCCTCTGTTATTTAACCCTCCTGCTACCTGCCCCACTGGAGAAAGAGACTGTTACCTTTAAACCATCATTCAGAAGACTCAGGAAGTCATGGGCTGAGACCTAGACCACCTTCCCTTCTTAACCAGTACACAAGTAATTTCACTGAGCTGTCCCCCTGCAAGCTCCCAACCCCCTGGAAGAAGTAGAGTGAAAAGTTCAGCAGACCACAATCCATTTTATAGCAGACCTGCAAAGCACAAATATTAATACCAATAAAACAAGGAGGGGGTGATGGTGGAATTCAGTTGCCAGTGGCTGATAGACCTTCAAATACTTAAACTGTGAGCAAGGCTTTTAATCCACACATAATAAACCGTCCTAATTCCAGCACCAGAAGTAAATGTCTTTTCTTAAACTGGATTATTACCAGAAAACAAAAACAACAACAACAACAACAAAAAACCCTTGACATTGCTGAGCTTTCCTGTAAACCATCAGTCTGGATATATTTTATGATGTGATTTATAGAGAGTTTGTTTCTTAAGACTCAAAGCAACATTGCTATAAAAGTATAAAAGATGCGTGTTTTGGTAGTGGATGAATGCCATTGCCTTTTTTCCCTAGCAGGGAACCTGCTGAGTGGGTTAACACCACTTGGAAAGATTAATTCTTCATGTGTGGGCATGCCTTGGCAGCCTTGAAGCAGTGCATATTACAATGCCATCATCCTTCTGGTCAAGAGCAACATCACAGCAGCTACTCAAGCTAAAAGATAATTAACAAGTTGCAAGACTAGGGGAATGTGCTTCATTAGACTTCCAGCACCAGTTTTGCTGACTCTTTCTTCTGCAGGCATTTTCATATCACTTCTGCAGCACAGTTTTAGTGTTGCTGTACTCTGTTCAAGTCATGGAATAGATTAGATAATCCCTAGGCCTCTTCCACCTCTAACACTTGTGGTTCTGGTTAAATAACTGTCAAGTTCTGAATTTAAAAGAGCAGAACAAGCCAAGGCTTTTGAGGTTCTGCTGGGAGGATTACAACTTGTAACACATTCCATAGCCTTCCAAAAGTGCCTGCACTTTCGGGTTTCCGGACAAAAACTGTTATTCGTCTTTCTGCAGAAATTCTTTGTAGTTTACCACACAATCCAATTTTTCTTTCTGCATGAAGGTATCACTGGCCTAGTCAGGCTGGCTTCAGTGGAAATCTATCCCCCCTTTCACTGTTCATGACTGAAGATGTTTGCCTATTGCTGAAGCAAAACAAATTTCCTAACAATAAAAAATTTCATCTGCCAATTCACTTTTAAATGCGGCTCTTGGAATTTATAGGAAAGTAAAAGGTCCCAGGGAAATGAATTGTTGTCTTGTAATCTTGCCAAGTATGCATAAAAGAGCTGATAGGTCTTTGGCCTACTTGCTTTTATTGTGATCTATAGGCTGCACATAAATATTGTATCTCAGATGGTGAGGTTTAGGGCTATGGAGTTTTCAAAGTAGGTTAAGGAGCTTTCACCTCCAAATAATTTCTCTGGACCTGGCTGGCTGCTGCTTTTTGTAGTGAGTCATCACAGCAGAGAAGCAACTGATTTGTGGTTTTAATGGAAATGCCAAGGAATTACCATGGCATGAAATACACATTGACATACCATCACTGGATTCGACACAGTTGCACCGATGTAGCCAGAGAATCTGATATCTCATCTGGAGAGACTGTGCTGGTGGAAATTCTGGGGCTGGAGAGGAGGGATGGGACGGACATACTCTCTTCCCTTGGCCTCCAAGAGTTTTCCTCTTTTGGTCTCTCTTCTGCTGGGGTCCAAGTAATAACCATTGCAATGCAGCAGGAAGCCGTGTCATGATAGCGTTGTTTGGTATTGCAACACAAGCCTGACTTCTCAGAGGTGTGATCAACAGGGCAAGTGTTGAAGTTTTTATTTGAGCCTTTCTTCCTTTCCTGGTGCTATTTGTTTATAGCACAGGAATTTCAGCCTTGTCTTTTTGAGAGCATCCTCTATGCTTTTAGATCTTTGTACAGCTCTGTTAGCACTGGTTGTTCCTCCTTTTGTGCATCATCTCCGGTGATAGAGCCCATCTGCATTAGGTGCACTATAAACACTCCACCAACGCAAAAGGCATGTGTTTGCCTTCCTTGGGAAGGAGAAGGTGACAGAAAATTAATCTATGGGAGAGAAGGGCTCTCTTTTTTGACACAAGGAGACTGACATCCTTGTAGGTTTGAGCTTGGAAGCAGTTGGTGACTGTGAGCTCAGTGGAAATGGGATGGATTGCCTTATTGTAGGTGAGTGGCTTTAGCAAGCTCTTGTGGTCAAATCTTTCTCCTCTATTAGGAAAACCTTGAAGAAACTGGTGGTGAGCCTTAGTCTTTGAAATTGTGCGTGTCTGAGGGAAGGCTTATTAACTTGGCATCTGGATTTGAGGTTGTTAATGCACCAGGGGCTGTAGCCAAAGAGTGTGGGTTTGGGAAAGGGAGACGTAGTTGGTTTGGGGTTAATTATATGTCATATTAATTAATACAGAACATATTAATATTAATTATAATATTTGTATTATATTCTATTATCTTTCTTCTTTAGCACTGTTGTGGGCAGTTTGTTCGCCTGTCACTGTAACCACATGTTGTTTGATTCTGATGGGACTGCTTTCCAGTAAGCAGATAGTGCCTATAGTAAAAATGGGGCTCTGCGTTTTTTGGTTTTTTTTTTTCTATTCCCTAGGCAATCACAGTGCAATGTGATGGGAGTCAGGAACGTTTGGGGACAATGTGGGAAAGAGACTTGTGTACATGACAGCAAATACCATATGTTTTCCTTAGTTTCTATCTCAGCCACCCTTGCAAAAACCATGCTCTGGGTGACCCTGGGGACAATGTGGACCATATTTCTATGTCAGTCCATTAGACTGGCTTTGGCTGCAAATCAGAGTAGTTCAAGACACTTTACTGTAACAGGAAACAGATTCAGCAGACACCGTTTCACAAACCTTATGGTGGACTATGAGATGTTCACAAAACTTATCTCTCCCTGCTCCATCACTTTGCTGTAACTATTAAAATTCTGATTCTTCTTTTAAAGCAGACCTGGATTTCTCACTCAAAGTAAGGAGTTGCCTTCCTAATTTTGTGCAAAATCCCAGGATTGTCTTCCTCAAACTTAAAGCTTTGAAATGGGATGCATAGCCCAGTTCTGCAAGTACACCTGCATTTTACAAATTGGATCTTCTATGAAGCTGGGACCTTCTTTTGTGCCCCAAAGGATCCTAAGATGGGAAAATGCAGACTTTCCAAACTTTTTATGTGAGTAAAATTGTATTCTTGTTACTCAGAAGTAATGTATTTCATAAAGTGAAAGTTAAATTATAAGGATATCAATATTCCGGGATTATAAAGGCAGCAGACACAATTAGCTCTGAAACAGGAGGCTACAGAGAGGTGAACACATTGCCATGTTTCTCTGACAGCTAGCTTTCATGCAGCTATTCTGTATTTTTAATAACAGAGAGAAAGCATATATAGCTTTGCTGCAAAGTCCCCTCATGCCTCCTCATCTCCAGAAGTGTTTGGCATCAGTTTAGCTCTTTTCCTGCTGAAGCCAATGGCAGCATAAAACTGCTTCTACCTGCATTTCCTTGCTTATCTTTTGATAAATTTATTTTCATTGCCTTTAAGGAATGATGCTGATTTTTTGCTTGGTCAAAAAGATTTGGCTTCTTCCTTTGTAATTTTTTCAGCAATCCACATGCATCACAGGGGTGGAGGAGAAATAATTGGCCTATAACTTTGCACAGCTCAGGGAAAACATACAATTAGCATTGCTGCAAATTGTTCCTGGATGAAATTGGTGAGTTGAAAAGTGGAAAAGCCAAAGAGCCCTTGAAGTTGGAAAATTTCCCTGTTCGCCTTAGGATGTTTACGACCTTAAGACATCAGCTGTATCTCTGGGTCTTGTTTTCATAATGGAGTATCTCTTGAGATTTCTTCCACGAGTGTTGTCAGCATTAGCGTGGGAGACATCAAAGCAAAGCCAGATAACTGGCAACTGGCATGGCAGCGTGGGGTAAAAGGTGAACGCTTTGTGAAACGATGCCTGCAGGCTGTATATTCCACATCAAATGCAGGCTCTCCTGAGCTTTAAAACCAGAGCACCATAAAACTCTAGGTGACTCCCTTAATGGGTTTAAAAATAATTCTCCCAAGCTTGCTCCCCGTTGTTCACACAGCCTCTCACCTGTGATGGAGAGCAGGAGCAGGCTGCAATGAAGGGGTGAGAGGGGAGAGGAGACACAGAGCAGGAAGGAGCCAGAGGCAGCTGGTAGTCTCGCAGGATAACAGAACTGCTCCAGCCCTCCCCAGGGCCAGGGGCCAGGTGCAAGGGTGAATGTTCAAAGGAGGCTGAGGAGGGAGGTGCTCAAATCTCATGTAAAATCGTTGCAAATTGGGCAATTATTTGCCTCAGGCTTCCGTGCTTTGTAGCAATCGCTGTGGGGCGGGGGGGAAAGGAGTATAAGTATCTTAGTCATGAAAGGGGAAGATGGTGTTTCCACCATCTCTCTCCCTCTTCTGCAGTTTGGTGTGACCAGCTCTTTACAATCCTGGTTTTCTTCCATGTGTAAAGTCTGAAGAGGTTCAATCAGCAGGAATCATGCACGAGGAGAGCAGTTCATTTGAGACACGGAGCCAGTTTGAATAGAGACTTTTATGGGCTTCTGGAGGTCAAGGGATTGGGAAAAAGCAGTCTCAAAGGATCCAAAATATTTATCCACTCAGTTCCACGTTTGTACCCTGACATGGTGGGGAGATGCCAACCCTGATCCACCCCATGGCGGTGAATAAACCATTTCCTAACCTTGACCTTTTCCCTCGTGTCACTAGAATACACCCAGGAACAGTTGAAATGTCCCTTGGTCTATGAATGCTACTAAAGCTCTCCTGAGAACGACAACCATGGAGAGCTGAGACATGATATTTCTGATAGAAACAGAGGTCTGGGAAAACTGAGGACCTTCTCATAGCTGCACTGGACTGCCAGGCCAGATGTACCTAAATCCTTGCACCAGTGGAAAACATCTCAGAGTATAACAGGTTTTTTCCTCCTTTAGTTTTTTCTCTCTCACTAACAAATTCACCTCATGGTGATTAGAGATGTTTCGTGGCACAATATTTTTTCTTTTGTGGTTGAGTTGTTTTCCCCTTACTCAAAGTAGGGATGACCATCACAGTTAGTTTCCAAGCAACCTGATGCCAGGTCTTGCTGTGTCCTATCCTAAAGCCCTGCCACCAACTCTCTCAGATATGTCCCAATCAAAGGAGTGATGTGAACATTTTCCTGTCAAAGAGCAATTGATTTTTTGCTGCCCATAGGCTCTTCTGCTTAGTAAACACTTTGCAGACAGAAGATTACCTGTCTCCGGAGAATGAGGGAGAGGAGGAGGTAGTAAGGATGGGACTGACTGTGGTGCTCTGGAAATAGATACATTAGGAAACCTTAATTTCACTGCCCCAACAAATGCTAGTTCTGAGGAAAAGGGTTTGTGTCCAGATTAGTTTGTGGGGTGAGCAAGCAAACACTGAGTGCAGCAGGCTCACTGGTAACCGCAGCAAGAAGGTGCCTCGTCTCCATGGCTCTGCAGAAAACCAAATGGGAGTGGTGTAATTGGAATGAGGGACCAAGTGTGGAAACCCCAAAGTAATTATCTTAAAACAACCACAGGCACTTAAAAATCAAATTTGGACCACCCTCAGAAGCATTTCTCCCTTTGCAGCTCTGCTCAGGGTTTCCTCAGGAGACAACAGTCCTGCCATCCTCTCTTTCCATGGGACTTTTTGAAGCAGCCACACCATGAAGGAACAATTTACTGCAGACTCTGCCTAGGAAATGAGAACCATGCCCCTGCAAGATGGGTCTGGTGTACCCCAACCTGCAGGTCTGGGAACAGGGGCAGAAGAGGAAGGACCACTTGAAAAGCGCATAAAAATGGTCATCTGGAGATGGCAGACACTGTGGGGCTGCAGGCGTTTTTTTTTAAAACTGAGGAGTGGTAGGTGTTTTTTCATTATTTCCAGGCTACCGGGGTTGTTAAGCTGAATGTTGTGTGCGAGAGGTACGGCACTGTCTTGAAGCAGGCCATGCATAAGGGCAGAAATCTGGCCCAAAAGAGAGGGATGTCCAGCAGCAGCATTATTTAGAGGCAGTGACCAGGACAGCTCTCTTAGACCTGACTGCCTTGTGCTGCAACATGAGACCTGTCCCTGGGGGACTATGGTTGCAGACAGATGTGAGTGGTGGACCATGGTCTCCATGGAAAGAAGGCAGGCAGATGGAGGTGTCTGATAGTTGTAGAGATCTCTCCTTGCGTGATCTCCTTGGGTGTTTGATCTAGGTATCAGAGGTTCAGAGGGTGCTCAAGGTCACAGCAGAAGCTTGGGGCTGGGTCCTGGACTGCCTCATCACAAAACTACTCGGACTTGTGTCTTCCCAGGTTGGTGTGATGGAGCTGCTAACAAAGCTGCTAACACCTCTCAGTCCTTTCCTTGAAGCAGGTTTTGTCTGTATAGCAGAGGTATGACCTTAGGCTTTGAGAAGTATCCTCTCTTCATCCCGTAAATGATGTGCAGCATCAGTTAATCACCTTCAAATCCTGCCATTTCCTACCTCTACTTCGCAATGCTCAAAAGGATTTTGAAAACCTGTGGAAATAGCTCCATATTGGCATGGTTTTGCCCTTGGAAATACACAACATGTTGAGTTTTAGGAACAGTGGGTTTGGAGACGTGGAAGGCCCTTGACTTTGGTCCCCTGGGGGACCTCTGTCTCCTCTAGGGCCCATTGGCTGGGACTGGACCACAGCAAAGAACCTGAACACAGTATCCTGTCTCCTCTGGGCAATAGTTGTGTCCTACGGTGCTGGTAGTATTAAGGGGTGCCAGTGGAGGCCAACTGGAGTTCATGCGTTGCTGGTGATATGAGCTTCTAGCACACTGTGACTTTTACTTATTAAATTCCACTCCTCCCACCCCAAAGGAAACTTAGGAAGCTGTTTAAATTTTTGTAGGTGAAGTCAAGCATTCAAATGCTAGGAAATGCCAGATTTATAGTTGCCACTGTAATCTCACACATGTGCTTTGATATAGCCTTTAGTAACCTGACTCCCTGCGTTTCCCAAAAAGACTGCATAGGGAGCTGAATTATGGCTGCCCAGATAAGCTTGGATCAGGCATTTCCAGCTTCTTAGTGCCTAACTCTCCCACCTACACAGCTCTGACACCGTGTGAAATAAGCATGCATGCAAGGTGGCGGGGCGTTTTGTTCTTTCGTGTGCAGGGTAGCTCAGGGTGGTGCAAGGTGAGAGTGTGCAGGTCACCTTGGTGTTGTGCTGCACCTGAGAGCTATCATCCCCACTCCCAGAGCACTTACCAAATTTTGTAAGCTTCCTGCTGCAGTGGTTTAACTTTTGCAGGCTGCTTTGGAATGTGGTGGTGTCTGACCTCTGCTGGAACCAAAGGCATGACTCCACTGACCTCTGAGCACCTCCTGTAGTATCCTCTCTGGAAATCCCCAGAGGTGCATTCCCCACTGAGCTCACCTGTGTTTGTTACAGCATGACAAATAATTTTTCTGAGAGGATGGAGTTAATATCTTGCTTGTTCATGACTCCTTTTAGGAATTCATATTATAGATATTACCCAACTACAGAATCTCCAGTACCAGCATATTGTGAGCAAGTTTTGTTTGAGATCAGCAAGTCATGAGTGTGCAGCCTGGATGGGAAGACACACAGACTGGGAAATCAGGTTACTGGCTGGGAAATTCCACATGAGTTTTTGTTTCTAGTTTCAGGATAACAGTGAGACCTCTCCCTGTGTCCCTGTTCATGGTGTGTGGCAGCTGATGCAAACAAGGGTTAAGGTCACTAATAGTAGTTTCTAGAGGTCTGTCTTATTGCAGAATGGGACTCTGAGGTTCAGTTGTGTCCATCTACATGGTCTCAGTTTACAGTCTAGTGCTGGAAGTACAAGTGGGTTAAGCTGGAAACAGAGCTGCAAAGGTCCAGAGCCACACATGGACTGAGGCAAAGGATTGGACTGGAGTCGCTCCTCAGAGACAAACTCAAGGACGTGCATACCAGAGACATGATCCCAGCCTAAGTCTCCCATGTCATCTCTCTGGCTTCACAACTGATCATCTTTGTGGTCAGATAGTGTTTCCTTTTATCAGTTGCTTATTTCTCAGTGAAAAAAAATTCCTACTCTTATTTTTTTGTTGCTTTTGTGTCAGAATGGGTCTTTGATTGCAAGCCTTCACTAAAATATATTTTGCTAATGACTTCGTGTCCTGTGGGCAGGACACATCCAGGTGCTTCTGTACCTATGCAGAATATGTCATGGCAGCGGATGTGAGGGATATTTTTGGTATAACTTTTACCCTGTTGCCTTTCTGATGCTCACCATTCTTGGAGGTACTCTTCAAAGTAAACCAGAAAAAGAAGAGGGATGTTTTTTTTCTCTTGGTGGCTTCAGTCTCCTCTTTCCTTCTGCAAAAACTTTTGATTTTGTCTCTCCACATAGGACTTGGACTAGAAAATGGAGACATTATGTCACGAGATTAAAGCTGGCAGGCAAAGGGCCTGCTTTAATTTCCCTGTGGTATACACAGCTCTTGTTCAAGGGCCACAAACATCTTTTTTGCAGGTGTTGTCCCAGTGCAGAATTAAATAAATGGTACGACTGGAGTTAGCTTACATGAATACCCACACCAAGTTCCACCACTGCCCCAGAAGCAGCTTCGTGCTGGCTGTGCCCTGCTGCAGTGACTTTAAAACAGTACCCATCCCTCAGTTTGGAAAAAGCAAACTCTGAAGCAAATAATGAAGCTGCTTAATAAGACAGGCGTTGGACAATACCTTGGATGGGGTGGCAAGATGCTGTGGGGTCATTCTGGGCTTGCAGTCTTGGCTGTCTCCAGGTTGCAAGCTGCGGGCCCTAACGACAGCCCATGGGAGGGATGCTCTCCTGAGGAGATGGTACAGAAAATGCTCTTTGCATCATTGGGTTTGAATCACCTCTGTTGTTGCTGGAAGAGGACGATGACTCTGCTTGCCTGACAGACTTGTGTGACAGAAGAGGCCCATCCAACGCTGGGGTTGCTCTGACCTGTGCTTCACTCTCAAGTCCCAGGTAGAGGTAAAGTTTTGCAAATGGAAGGTTCCTGTGTCTTTTCCTCTCCTATGTTGAGCCTCCAGTATCCTTCCTGTCTCAGAAGTTGTGATTAAAGCCAGTGCAGAGGACTTATACCCTGTTCCCCACCTCTTCCCCCAATGATCTAAACCTGAACTGAACTACCTTCATAGCCGCATGTATGCGTTATAGTAAGTTACAATAGAAGATGCAACTCTGAGCTGAGCCTAATCATATCCTTTGAAAGGAGAAATGACACATCTATTTCTTGAGAGGTGGAATGTATCCCAGTAGCACAAGGAACTGGACATGGGAGTGAATCAGATGGGTGAATCATAAATTACTCACGGAGCAGTCAAAATACAGTTCAGTTTCTTTAGAAACTGGTCATTTGAAGCAAGTTGTCAGATCAGCTGAAACTGATATGACCTTGCATTGTCTCAGATCTGAAGGCTTAATAATTGTGTTGTTGACCTAATCATACAAAAATGTTAACATTACTGACTAATAGAAATTCCCCACTTAAAGAAAACATCTGCATGTTACAAAACTCAAATGTTTGTAGATTCCCAGTTAGGACCATCTCTTAAAAACAATTTCCTCAACTTCAGAACTTTCTTGGTCTTTAACATTAATTTATTTACATTACAGCTGGTGTTTAGTCAACTGTGATTCCTTTTAAGCTATCTGGTGGGATCCAATTCAGGCCATGTTGGAGGATTTCTGTCTATCTCAACCTGTTATTTTAAAATGGTACCCTTGACTGATTCTTTCATATAATACCAGCAGTGAGACTCCACTCTTAATTGAAGATGCAATAAAAGGGAGAGGGTACAAGAAGACAGACTGAAAACAGACTTTTCTTGGAAGAAAACCAAATGTTGACTTGCTCCCAAACTATAAATACCTCTTTGCGGAGACAATTTTGTATATGAGAGAGTTTTATCCAGAAGGTGAAGACATAGGGATGTGCCACCTCAGGAGAAAACTGTCAGAAGTCCACTGATTCTACAGTAAGGAAGGTAATTCCCATTCTCACAATTCCCATGCTGCTCCTGGATTGCACTAAAATGTCTTCATTTAGATGTGGGAAGCAATATACCTTGTTCTTTTTCAGATTCATGTTAGTGCACCTTAACACTAGATGAACTATCCACGAGGAGAGAAAAGATGGAGAGTGTTACTCAAATGGAAGACAAAGCTCTTAACTACAGATTTGAAAGCGATTACAAGAAGAAGCCATCATCAAGAAAAAACGTACTTTAAAATGTATCTGATGTGGCTTCTTGCCAGCCAGTGGGGCAGAAACCACAGGAACCATCAGTGGAGATTTGTTGTGTCATAGGGATAAGTCCCCTTCTCCATTCCATTTATGCTTAGTTTGTATAGTGGTCTTTGAGCTGTAGCTTCGGATGAGCTGCTTTGCATCTGTTCAGGAGCTCTTGGCACATTCATAAGGCAATTTAAGATCATTTAGCCTGTTGCTGCTTAAAGATTCCCTGCATGCTGGTCCTTTCACTCTTCTGTCTTTTCTCCTGCAGGGTCTGTTGAAACACAATTGAAACATCCACTGCAATATTTCAATTTCGCATACCATTAAGTCTTTTTTCACCGAGCTGCAGTTACGTTTGCGTGTAATTTGCTATCATTCAGAGACCACATATGATGAATCAATGAGCTCTGTTTGCACCAGTGCTGTCATATCTCTGATGCCTTCCTGCGTTGTATACTGCAGTCAGATGTAAACTATTGGGCCTGATCCAGAGAACTGCTCCACTTTGCATGATGCATGAGGCCAGGGTAGCTTGCCACAGTGGTCTGTTTGGCTATGAGCTATGAAACAAATAAATCTTCTAAATGAAAGACTGACAGTGGAAATTTTTGGCCAAAAAGGGAGATAGCAGAAATCCTTTCCCACTGACATCTTTCAGATCTTGTTGACAGAGCAGGATGTGGTGGGCAAGGGGTAAAAACATGGAAGTGGAGAGTAAGTGCTCCATCAAAACACTCTGACTGAGCCAGGAAGCAAAGGGCACGTCTTGAGCCTGTCTGAAGTTGGAACAAAAGAGGTCTGGTGGGGTAAGCACAGCTGTTCACCCAAAGCTCAGGAGTCAGCCATGGGCAGGACTGGTGCCATGGGCAAGCTTGGGCAGGAAGAGCAGGGAAAGAAAGACTTGGTGCATGGAGCCAGAGCACTCCTTCCTAACGCCAAAATACTTCACCCTGGTTCATGGTCACTCTAATGTGGCCAAGCTTCAGAACACCAAGTTATTTGGGAGTGACTTTCAGACCACTACATGTATTTGCACAACTGAAGTGGTAAGAAGCCACACAGCAACTAAAGCAGAACTGATGCTGTAGCTCGTCCATAGCATGTGAGATGGGATTAAGCAAATTCCAATGACTCCTTGGTCATGCAAACTGCAGTTTATCTCTGAGAAAAGAGGCTAGGTCGATCACACGTTCTCTGGTGCTAATTATTTACTTCATTCCCATGCTGTGGCAAAGAAGGACAGGTTAAAGCGAACAAGGGCTCCAGGACGTTGGAAACCATTGGATGCCCTGAAACAACCTGAGATCAGGAAATACAAGGACAACTTGTGGATCAAAGGGTAGGAATCCAGGTTCCCAAATAAAGGGGTGATTATGCGAGCAGTTAAGGAAGGATTAGAATCGTAGGTGATAATAGTAAGCAGCTGGAAAGGGAGGCCATAAAGAGCCAGAAATAAAACAAAAGGCAAATGGAAAAAAAAAAAAAGAACAGATGGGAGAGGTGTGATGGGAATCCTACCCCAATTAAAAATACGAAAGGAAGTGCTCTGATGCACCTCATGTTCATATAAAAGTATGCAGTGAGGCACTATGTGAGGTGCTCTGATTCCAACTGATACTATGGTTTCTTCAACACCTTCCTGGGTTCTGATTCGGGCAGGAGATTATATTCCCTGGAGAAGGGAGCCTCTTAAGTGGTGATTTTGTGATAAGTGCAGTCTTTGAACTGTTACTGAAATGCCACTCCTGTTTCATAAGACTGTGGTTGGGCAGACAACCATTCTAGATGGCTCCAGCATTTCCTTCATATATGATGTTTCTTTCTTAGCCAGAACATGACTGTGTCGAGCTGTAGGGAAAAAGCCTTGCAGATTTTGTCAAAAACATTGAAAATCCTATGCCAGGAGACATTTTTCATCTTTGTTGCAGGCTTGTAGTGGGGATTGAACCAGGACACTTTACAGCTCATACTGAGAGCCATGGTTGCTTGCCTATCACTGTCCTTCAATGTGTTTTAAGCCCACAAGACCTGGGTCTAAGTTCTATGGCTGACCTGCCTGTAGATCCATTTCAAAGGGTGACTCCTACAGGAAAATTGAGCTGTTCTTGCATTTCAGCAGTTTTTCATTCTTACGTGGCTAGTCCACACTTTAGATTCACCAAAATGGCTTTCACATGCACGTTGGACCCATCTTTGTGCAGAAAAACTAGATCTCCGTTATTTCCAACTCTGGTTCTTTGTAACTTTTACATGGAGTCCTTATATTTGCTTTTCACTGCTCAGTAAACTCTTTGAAGCTGAAGATAACAGCACATGGCAAAAGGCAAGGAGTAAAGCCAAGTTAACTTAAACTTGCTTTTACTCCTCACTTTAGAATAAGAACCTATCCCAAGCCCTTTGTATTGATGCACAACCTGATCTCTTTGCTACAGCTCTCCTCTTTGTATTTCCCCCTGCAAGAACCATCAGATTAACGTATGAAAAATCAAATTATATGTTTAGGGCGTGGAGAAGGCAAGGATGTGTTCTGGCACTTCCAGCACTAGTCTGGGGGGTTTCAGAGCTGTGACACCTATCAGGAGCCTGGTGAAGAAGAGGCAGCAAGCTTCTAGTGGGAGTTGCACCATTTGCTCACCGCATGTGCACAGGCCACCTTCCCATAAAGGCAGAAGGAGGGCTAGGATCGCCCACCTGTCAGCTAGGATTTGAGCAAGCAGGGCTGGGGTTTGAAGGATTTTGTGAGCATTTTGTACGGCAGAGCTATTTCTCCATGTTGCCAATTAAAATCTCTTGTGCTTTACAGCTTCTTGACTTGTCTCATCCCCTGCATGACTTCTGCTGGAAATGCTGCCAAACAGACCATGGAAGAACCAAATACCAGCACTCTGGAGACTTTATTTACTGTCTTCTCATGTGTTCAGCCCATGGTTTGTTTTTTAACATTTTCCTGGTCATACCTTCTCTTGCTTTTTCTAGCCAGTGGCTGCTTGCCAAAAGCACCTTTTTAATAGCTAAACAATGGAACTGTTGCAGTTGGAGCTACCTCAAAATCTTAAAGGGAGAGTAATAATAATGTATCTTTTGAGGCCAGAGGAAAATCTGTGGAATCTTGAAGTTATTTCTCCTCTCCACTCTGCAACAATTCCTAGAATGTTCTCTTAAACTAAACTGAAATTCCACATTTGTAACCAACCTTCTTGTCACTGTGAATGCCTGTGATAGAGTAGGAAACTGTGTACTAAATCTCAAGTTTATGGTTTGAAAGACACTACTGTAAACAGTGGGAGAGAACTTGAAGTTGAGGAGAATGTTTCCCTGATCAGTCCTTCTGCTGAAAGCCTGATGGGTTGGGAGGGAGGAGGCAAATTGGCTCATTTCTTTTACATGAACAAATGAACGTGAGCTCCAAGCAGGGGGAATGGTTCAGTGATGCTGGCTTGGGATTTGGAAGATCACACCTCACTCTATGGCTCATCTGGAGACATTCGAGTGTGAATTTAGGCTAGCATCCTAAAGATTCATGAGACTAACTTGCATCCAGTGGAGCAGGGTCACCCATGGCTCATGACAGGAGTCTGTACTGCTGAATCCCTTCAACTCTTTTAAAAGAGAAGAGGAAAAAGGAGACAATAAAAATGCAGCAGGGACACTGAATTTCCAGGCTTCCAGTTTCTTGTGACTTTAAAACCGTTCTTTCTGGTTTACTTCCCCTTAAAATGTTTCAGGCAGCCCTAGAAAGTGGTGGCTGAAAGGGTCCAGCGAGAGAGGCTGGGTATAATTCACTGTTGCACTTTTTCAGTTTGGATATAAAAGAGGTGACTGATTTTTTTAGAAGGTACATCTGCCTATTTCCAGCTCTGTGCAGGAAGCCAGCACCAGGGGTCCAAGCTAGCTGTCCTCTGGCTCTTGCACCATGACTAATGTAGATTCAACTAACCGTAGCTGCTGTCAGATGCATCTGTCCAGCTGTTATGCTGAAATCAGTGCTATTCCTCTTGTTTTAAGTTTAGACTAACACTTAAATTCAACAGGAGTATTTGGCTCATACCAGCTGATGCTTGGGCAGGTTTTGAACACTCTTATTCCTACTGATTAAATCAAGAAGTAATTATCTTCTGTACCTACAAGGGTTTTTCTTAACTTATTCCTGAATGTGGATTTTGCTTTTGCTATCCCAGTGGAGCTAAAACAAAAGGAGCAGAGAGCAGGAGGGTTGCAAATCTCTTTTGGTTTCATGTGAACATTGCCTGGGGTCTGTGTAAAATAGGGCTGAATGCCTGGGCTTGATTTACTGCTCATTAATATCAGTGCTAGTCTCTCCATTGGGTTTAAATTGCACTGTCCAAGTCTGGCTTCCCTCAGTGATGGATGCACAGGCTGCAGCAATGCAATGTGCTGCCCTGCAGCAGCACCCTAGCTGCATTCAAGCTTTTGTAAGCAAAAAAAAAAAAAGGAAGGAAAACATTACAGCCATTTGTCCTGTGCTGCAGAAGGAGCTTTTCTTGCTTTCTTGAAGTTCTTCCATCTGTCCAGTGATCACAATCCCCTGCAAGGATGCACCGGTCACTCTCATCAGAGAGATACAAGAGAAGAGTTACAGCTAATAGCGACCTTGTGCAAGGAGAAGGAAAACGATGCTGGAAGGGTGGTTTGGAGACAAGCAGGACTGTGAGAAATGAAAGTAGGGATTAAGAGTCAGGCTTGAATAGCCATGAAACTTAGCCCCCTATTTTTCTCATGCTTCATCCATATGTTTCCAGTTTGAGTCCCTGATATGTCTGCTGCAATTCTCACCTTGCAGCCCCAGCTCTGCCAGTCCCTCCCAATGGCACCAGCAAGTGGAGCAACTGTCAGCATACACTCAGGCATGTTAAAGTGAATAAAACCAGGTACATCCCTTTTTTTTTTTTTTTTTTTTTTTTTTTTTTAAGTGGTTGAAAGGAGGAGTGTGGGGGGAAGGCACTTACTACAGGCTCTGAGCTTGAGACCTTGGGAACAGGCAGCTTCGTATCCGTGGCACATGCTGAAGCCATTTTCCCCAGGCGCTAGGGTAGATAGCACCTGATGGACTGGGGCTTGCTCTCTTGGTTTTGTTTTATACTCATTTTTTAAAAGCATGGTGGCTGACTCTGTGTGTGTGTGTGTGTGCACACTCGGGTAGGACACCTGGTTTCTCTACTGGGGAACTCTTAGATGCAAACAGCTGGAGAAGCTGTCAGAGGGAGTCTTGCTCCAGGGATGAAATTTGACTGTGGTTAGAGGTACTCAGAGCAAATGGCATTTAGGCATCTGCTGGCCCTAATTGCTGCACTTCCCGGCCTCCCCCCCACATCCCCCCGACCTGCAGTCTATCTGGAAGACATATGAAGCATATTGCTGTGAGGTTTTAAAATACTTGGCAGTGAGGGAAGTGTTGGGTGAAAGATAAAGCCAGAGGTACCTTTTCTGGTGGTGTGAGCCAAAGATTATTGCAGGTTTGGAGTTCTTGGTTAAGGATTTTGCAAGAGAATCTGTTTTGAAACTTTTTTTTTTTTTATTGTTTCCTCTGTAGACACCATGCTTAGCTGTCTCATTACAGCATTCACCAAGAATTTGTTCTAGGAGAGGATAAATTAATTAGCCTGTCAACATGCCGGTTTTCCACCACAGTTCTGTTCCAGGGTCTCCCCTGGGAAAAAGTCATCTGCCCAGGGGAGAATGCTTATGGTGATGGGCAGGCTGCAGTCTCCTTTTCCTCAGAAGCAACATTTATTTCAGGAATGCAAAGATGTTTTCAATGCATTTGCAAGGGCTTTAACCTACTTTTTGGAAGTGGTTGCAGTTTGGGTCATTTGCATACGCCAGCAGCAAATGACATTTTGGTTACCTTCTGTTCTGAGAGAGGACCCAGGGTGGTGACTGGAGAAAGTATGCAAGAAAAAAACAGTAGAGGTCTTTCAGCTTTGATCATCCTTTCAAGTGATGTGGCTGAGAATAAACCAAGGCACAGGAAAAAGCAACAGTCAGCGTCTGGGAAAGAGAAGAGCATTGGGTCAGCTGGCAAGGCTTTGATGGGATTGACCAAGGAGTCATGAGAAGGGCAGCATTACTCTTTTCATGGGTCAGAGACAAAGTCAAACGCAGGACAGAGGAAGTCTGTGAGTTTGCCTTCAGCCTTCTTCACCTCTGAAAAGACAAACTTGTGAATTAGAGCAGTGGCAAGAAAACAGGCACTAGTTTTCAGTAGGGATGAACGGACAGGAATAGGGGTGAGGGACCACAAGCTGTGCCTGAAGGACAAGCGTACTGTGCAGGATAGTGCCTCTGACATCTGGGGCAGGGTGTTCATGCTACAGTTGCTTCTCTCTTTCCCTTTCCTAAATCTGAGCGTGTGAGGGCTCCTACTCAAAATATTCTCCAGAAATTTGTGTCTTGACCTCAAGCTTTCCAGTGTACCAGGGGGAGGGCCATGTGCACCCTCTCTGCTTGACTCTGTGTATACACCAGCCAAGCTGGCTCCTCAGGAGAATGATACATCGCACTCAAAGTAGTATGAGGAGGTAGGAAAGCAAGTCTTTGCTTTGCTCCTGCCTTCTTGTGTGACCGCAGTCAAATCAGAGAGGGGTTTTCCAAACCACTCCTTACCAGGTTTCTGCAGCTGGATCCTTCTGAAATTCCCACTTCTTCTGTGTCTGCTTTCGCTCTCTATCTACAAACGGAAATACCTTGTCTCTTATCTCAAATTCAAGCTCTTGGCGGCTCCAAAGTACTCTTGTTCTGCATCTGGACAGCTCCCAACAACATGGGTGCTCATTGGAACTGGGGTTTCCCTGTGATTTTCTTATTGTTATGTGCAACTGGGAGTGTCCTGGTTTTCTACAGCTGTGCTGAGAAGGAGAGGGTGCAGCTCAGTGTGCTTGCAACTCGTGGTCCTGCTCGCAATTGGATCCGATACCAGGGATGAAGGGGTCTTTGGGGATACTGCCCATTTTAGGTCATTGTGCTAGAGTGCCCTAGATCTACCATGGTTGTGTACAGATTTCTGAATGTGGTTTTGAGCCTGACAGTTTCCTGGCAGCCAATCTCCCTGTTGATAGGACTAGTGGAAGATTGGAAATCTGGAATGAAAGGATAAAAGTCACTAATTCTACGCAGTCTAAACTTTGTGGAGGGAAAAGAAGACATTTCAGCAATTCCTCTCACTGGTGGGTAGTTCTGCAGTGATCAAACTTGCTGTCCTCCAGATTTTATCCTTAAAACAGGTCCTTGGCATGATACCAGTGAAGTGTAGTTAACGCAACTGCTACTGAAACCTGGTGTTGTTACTTGTTGGGTTTTTACTGGCCATCATTGTCTCTTTGTCATCTTTTCCCCTCCATTTTTCTAACATCTTCCCACATGTCCTGGACAATGAACACTCTGGGATGGAACCAACTGATGTGTTTGTACACCTTCTGCCACCATGGCCTAAGCTTCCAGCTATTGCCAACTACAGGTAGCAGATTCCGGTTATCTGTTGACCACACCATCGGGGGAGAAGGGAGGTGCAAAAGGCACATTAAATGTTTTCTGTTCTGGTGAGTTCTTCATCCATATCTTGGAAGCTGTGGGACATCTGTCAGAAAAACTTTATTTAACCTAAAGATCATCCAGTCTTCACCCAAGTATCCCACTTCTTTTTTACTACACATGCTCTTTAACCCAGCTCCTCTGAAGTGTACTCTTTTGCCACATATGACTTGCATTAGCCCTAATGAGAACTATCCATGCAAATCTCCCACTCATCTAACAGTGATGGTTCCTGGTTGACAAGCTAATCTCATCCATGTGGAGAGCTTTTCGATTAGGTGGCTTTATAGCTCAGTAAAATTAAAACTCATTAACTTTTAAAAAAAAAAAAAAGTTTAATACCTTATTTGCAGGCCTAGCACTTACAAATGCTAACTGCTGCACAGTGTTTGATGGCCCAGGATAGACCTGTTGAGGTAGAATAATTAAGGGAGGAAGATCCTAGAGATCCAGAAATGCACAACATCGTTTCTGGCTTTTTTAAGAGCAGAAAAGATCCAAGCATCTGTGTATGGCAAATGTCTGCCTTTATGGGTATGATTGCACAGACTTCTTGCATCTCCAGCTGCATGCAGTGGCGTAATGATCAGACAGGGTCCTTGGGTATTCAGAAAGGGCTGGTAGACTCAGGATTGAAAGCAAGATCCAGCATTGGCAGAATATTCCCCAGGATGCAAAAAAAGGTATTTAGCATCGCACAGAAGGCCACAGTTCCTGTCTTTTGTGGATTTTGTGTTCTTAAACATTTTGGGACTTTGAGATGGCATGGAAGTTGTAAACAGCCACATAAGGAAAAAAGCAAGGAAAAACCATGCTGGGAACTGCTCTAAGAATAGCGAGTTGATGTGTCTCCTGTATGTGTTCACCTTTATAATTTCTGCAGTCCTCTGTGTGTTTTCATCTTTTTCTTACAGATGAGGGATGCAGACTTGGAGCTTTAGGATGGAATTGAGTGGAATTCAGATGTTCTGAACCCCAAATCACTCTCTTGGCAACTATTGCAGCTACAGCCAATGCTTGAAGTAGCTTTTCAGATTCCTTCTGCATCTGAGCTTTCCTTTTTGGTGGCCTTGCAACCACAACTGTTTGACAAGGCTAAGCAGCAAGATGCTTAACTTACTCCCTTAACTTACAGAAATGCAGGTAGTATCTTTCTGAAAAGTGTCACTGGGCAGTGCCAGGCTGAAGATTCACTTCTTCCCCCAACTCTAGCCAACAGTACTTGCTGAAAGATATCTCTCCATCTGGGCATGCAGGTGGACTTAGCCAGACCATGTCTTCCAGCCATGCCCAGCACACCCAACAGACGTGCCCATTGCTCAGCCAGGCACAAGAATCCACGTGCAATGATGCTGTGTGAGATGCCAAACTCCTACCAGGTCAGGAGAGAGAAAAATGCAACAGAAATGCAGCCCAGGTCTTACCACAAGCCCACTGTCACATTACTGTTGAGCCTGTGTATGTGTTGCCATTATGGTGTACGGACCACCAAGTGTATCTGAAAAGCCTGCATGGTCCCTGGCAAAGGGATGTTCCCAGATGTGCTGCAGAGACTTTGCCCATCGTGTGATGTATATGGCTTTTTTTTTTTTCCTTTGTTCCAGAGAGGAGTGTTTCGCCCACAATTACTTGGACACGTTGCAAAAAAATAAAGCATTGCGTTATGAGAAAGGGAGGCACTCCTTTCTCGTTGCAAGAAGTCATGTAAAATGTGAAATAAATATAAAAGAAACCCTATTCGAGAGCCAGATGCATGAAAATCCCCATAAATTGTGAAGATTTCAGCGCTGCGATGAAGTCATGCGATCAGGAAGATTGCAGTGTCTTGAGGAATGACGCGGCTCAACTTGCAGCCCACATGTAGCTCGCCTGCCCTCTCTCACAGCAACACGACAAGCTAGGTAAAATCTTGCAGCCCACAGATTCCCCCAGCCTGAGCCCCTCACCCTGCACCTTGGCTGCCCATAGCATGGGGATAAAGCTGGAGGTGGTCAGGCAAGGAGAAGGAGTGCAAAGCCAGCCAGGCAGGACTCTCCTGACAGTTTTTGTGAGAAATAGAAAGAGCAATTCAAGGTTTTTAGCATTGTTTCTTGCCACAGCACTCACCACAAGTAACTAAGGTTACAACTCTGATTCTGACCCTGCAGTTCTGACCTGATAGTGCAGAGAAAGGCCCTACATGCTTTGCAACCCCATCCTGTTTCTAGCAGAGGTATCTCTTCTTAAGTGTCAAAAAGAGACCTTGCTGCTCGCTTGGCATCGTTGGGAATCCCTCTGTGTCTGCACAGCACCAGGACTTTGACCCAGGCCAAGTTGTGCTTATTGAAGCACTGCAGATGCTTTTGATACCCCAGGAAAGGCTTGCTTCTTGTGTGTTCGTGTATATGCTGTGCCACCTTGCTTATGGAAAAGTCAAATATGGCACCCACAACAGTAGGAGGGCTTCAGAGAGGGCTGTGGATCTGCTGATCTGGATCAGGCCACCAGGGTCACAGGAAGCTAACAGAGATGGTGCAAAGTGTTGGGGGCAGAGCGACACCATCAGAAAATACCATCCAGTTGCTTCCCAGCCACTTCCTCATTGTGATCTGAATTTCTCCATTTCAATAAAACTCCAAATTTCTTCACAGAAATACATCCAGCCTGTCCTGGGTTTGAAAGGTGGGGGTTTGGGTGGCAGGGGAGGGGGCTACAGTGGTGGGCCCTGTGAGAAGCTTCTCAAAGCTCCCCTGGCTCCAAGTCAAACCAAAATCTGCACCAAGGCTGAGCCAATCAACTGCACCTCTGTGATAATGTATTTAAGAAGGGACTGGTGAGGAAGAGTTGGACTTGTGAGGAGTTGCGGCAGCTGCGTGAACACCAAAGTCAATGGAGGAACGGAGGAAGAAAGGAGGGGGGAGGTGTGCCGGAGTAGAGACCCCCCTGTATCCTGTGGTGATGCAGCAAGGCAGCCCCCCCTGCCACCCATGTAGGTCTACGGTGGAGCAGACGCTGATATACAGCTTGTGGGGGCCCCACACAGACATTTAAGGTTGCTGCACTTGAATGCAGCTGGGACCCTGTGGGAAGAAGCAGCCCCCGCTGTTGTAGTTTGGTGCTGGGAGGATTGCAGCATGCGGGGGTGTCCCACACCGGAGCAGCTCGGGAAGGGCTGCAGCCGTGGGAGGGAATCCAGTTGGAGAAAAGTTATGGAGATCTGTTTCCTGTGAGAGGGGGACCACGCTGGAGCAGGGGGAAGAAGTTCCAGAAGCTCCCCTACCAAAGATGGAAGAAACAGCAGCACTGACTGCACGCCCCATTCCCTGCCCCTGTGCTTCTGTGGGGAGGAGGTAGAGATACTGGGAGAAGAGCTGAGCCCGGGAAGAAGGAAGGAAGGGGTAGGGGGAAGGTGTTCGCAAGATGTGGTAATGCTTCTCATTGTCCTACCCTGTCTCTTAAGTGGTGGAAGTGTTGTTAGTGTCTGTAACAAATTTATGGGTTTTTTTCTTCCCCTAATGAGTCTGCCTTTTGTCCGTGACAGTAATGAGTGATTTATCCCTCCCTGTCCTATCTCAAATCCCAAGCTTATTACTTATTTTCTCCTTCTCAGCGCCTGGGGGGGAAGGAGGGAGTGAGCAGCTGCGTGGTGCTCAGTTGCCCTCTGAGCTCACACCATGACACATCCTCTGGTCAGAGGGCTGTGCATTGTTTGCTTTGATTTCATTTGTGGTTTTCTTATGGTGGAGGCTCACTGCCTGCTCAGAGGGGGGGCTCAATGGTCTTCATATTTTTCAAAACCACTTGACCTTAGCTGCAGTTAATTTGTGGGGCAAGGCTGAACAACAGCAGCCCTCTCAACTGCTGTCCTCAGTCAACGATGAACATGGACAGACAGCCCTCCTCACCCTACAAGGGGAATCGGTGCCTGGCAAAGCCCTGAGATTCGTGGAAGAAGGAAGCTGGTGCTGTGCTACCATGTAACAGAAACAGAGGGTTTTTTCCCAGAAAAATTTAGACTTAGACAGCTCAGCAGCAGCTCAACGCTTCTGGTGCAGTGAGATTTCACAGCATCAAAATCAGCTAAAACACCTTTTCCAGGAGTTGTTTTATCGTTTCTGAACCAGACGTAACAAAAGCCACATTGGTGCAAAAGAATTTCAGCCCTCTGTATGGCCACAGTGCTCAGATAGGAAGGACCCTCATGAATTACAAGACAAAAGGAAGTGTGAAGGAGCCCAAGGGTATTCCTTGCATTTCTGGTGTGTGAAGACAACCAAAAACCAACCATCGCATGTCAATCCTTATCCATATGACTTGATTAAAAAATAGTTCTTCTCCTAATGGTGAAAGTTTTATCCCGACTCCATTATACATCACAAGCAGAAACGCTGATATGTTGTGCTAATTGCTGATATGCTGATGCATGAAATAATTGTCACTGTTATTTCAGACCTACATGTCCATCTTGTCTATATTGAGCTATATTGTATCAAAATCAGTAAGGACCAGCTTCACTTCAGTTTGCATTTGCATCCCTGCTCATGATGAATTATACTTCTATGTACCTAAAAGAATCCTGTTTGAAGCAGATCTTTAACTCTGAAAGTGTGTGGTGGACCCTTTTCAGATACGGATGCATCCTAAACAGTATGAAATGCATGCAGGGTTACACGAGGGCCAGGAGAATCGGTGTGCTGAACAAATTTCATCTCAGAGTGAAGCTGATAATGCTGTGTGGTAATGGTCTTCCTGAATTAATCTACATTTTAGACAGTACAGCTGATCCCAAGCTTTTTTTCACTGCTGCTTTAGCCACAGGGCTGTAGAATTCGCTACTGGTATTGGTCTTGAAACGCTATGACTTCGCTCACTCAGCCCTCGTGTTTTGAATCACTGTTGCTTTGGGGGGAAGGAAGTTGCTTTCCATCCCCTGGATGTTATTAAGAAAAATCACAAACTGTCTGATTATTATTTTTCGATTTTTTTTCAGTCCTAAAATGCTGAGGGTAATGAATGTGCTAAACCTCACACCACCAGAAATCCAAGGAAACAGAATGTCTCTTTATAAAAATAAAAACCCAAATTGCCCCCAGCATTCACGCATCATTAGAAAGCTAAACCACAGCCCCAGAAATCAACCCCTTCATTCTGAACATGTGCTCACAGCACGGGGAGGGATGGACTGACACAAAGCTGCTCTGTAAGGAGGTGCGTGGAGGAGCCGCCAAGGCTCTGCCGAACCTCTGCAGCATGAAAAACCCAGGAGGTGAACCCAATCCCACGGAGACCAGGAAAGGTTACTGAGAAAAAAAAAGATAAAACAGAAGTCTGGGGGAAATCTCCCTGTTTTTGTCACTGGTGTTTGCACAGATTATTTGAGGAGAAGGGAAGGAGGGTGGTGAATGAAGGGTGAGCTGTATCCCCTAAGCACCTTGCTGGGGAGCTGCTGGATCCTGTGCTGGATCCCTCCTTGGACCAGCACCGGCCTGTTTTCAGGGATGGTGGGAGTTCACGCTCTGCTCGGCCTCGCAGAACTCCTCCCTCGCACCTTGGTCGAGCCCTCACTTGCTGAATTCAAATGACACAAAAGGGAGGACGCGGTTTGCATGTGCTCTGGGCTGCCTCTCATTTTGCTCCCCTGAAATCAACTCGTGCTCAAGCGCAAGCAGAAGAGCTTCATCTGGCTACGCTTCTGCAACTTGATTCAGATTGATTAAGCTTATAAAAACGCAGCCCTTATGGCTACTTCCGTTTGTTAGTGATGGAAGATTATCTATGGTAATTAGGGAGCATCTATAGCCTAAGCAAATATCCCTTTTCTTGGGCCTAATGAAGCTTTTTGATGTGTTTTCAAAAGGGTCTGCTCCAAAAGGAAGAGCAACACCTGCTGAATGTGGCAGCAAGACAAAAGGGGTGGCAGGAGAAATAAAACAAGAGCTCACATGGCTGTATCTGGTTCAGCTTCAGCCACAGCCCCCCGCAGCACTGTCGGCTCCGTCCCAGGAGCCTGAGCCCTTGAGCGCGCTGTAAAGCTGTCTGGAGGGTAAAGCTGTCAGGTGCGGTAGGATCACAGCAGCTTCTACTTCCTAGTTTATATTAAGATGAAAGGAGAAAATAGACACACGCACATGCATATCAAAAGAGCAGATGATCGTGTCCAATGGCCAGCACAGGCTGCTTCTTTCTTTGCTTTGCAAAGCAAGCCAAGATACAATTAAGGTTTAATGACAATTAGACCCCTAGGAGTAATAAAATAAGTAGGACTAATTCTCCACTAGAAACTGCAGCTAAAATGGTATTAGACCTTCCACAGGAAAAAATCCCTTCTTTTCTTTCACTCATTTTATTTTTACTTTTATTTCACCAGACTTAGCAGGGTTTTACTATTTTTATTGATGAAAAGATGGACTTCTCTGCTCTTCAGTAAACCCACAAAAAAGAAATTGAAAACTGACATTTCTGTGTAAACTGTCTCAGGGGCAGGGAGGAATGGAAAAAGAAGATGTTTTTCATTAAATGTTGTGAATGAGAATGTTTTACTCTCTCCCTTCAAACGTAGATCCTGTGGTCTCCCCCCCTGATAGGGAGCAGTGTAAATACAGGCTTTTCCTTTCCCCAACTTGATGCTCTTCTTCACCGTGCCAGGATCTCTCCAACAAATACCCACAATGAGAGATCCAGGGTTTGTTTGACTCACAGGGAACATTTAAACCAAAGTGAAGCACTTTGAGAACGCCACCCACAAGGGATGCAGCTCGTGTGGATATGCAATGTTTGCAGAAAATCTGAGCAGGTCCTTGAGCCAGCCTATCAAAGCGGTCTGCTGATGGCATCTCTCGCTGCAGGTTTGAAGGTCTAGATGATCTTTTAAAGGACATATGCTACTGTGTTTGCAAAGGAAAAAGACAAAGGCATGCTGAGTATGCTGCTTCGTATGGTGAGCAGTCATTGCTCCAGTGGCACCAGGGATGCTCTGCCCCAACCAAGTGAGTGCGGTCCTGTGATTTATGACGCTAAACATGCCCAGCGTAGAGGGAGCAAGGGCAGCCGCTAGCTCACCATGGGCTAACCACACGAGAAGGGCCAAAGTGATGAGTTTGCATCCAGCAAATTTACAGCGTGTTTGTTTTCCAGATGTTTGTAAAGTGCCTAGTACTGCTCCCAGTGCTGCCACATGAGGTTAAAAGGCAGATGCGGTGACGAGGTCTGGCTGCCAGGGGCAGATAGGCACGTCCCGACGCTTGCAGGCCGGTGCCACAGATGACACTGCTGCTTGGCTCTTCCTCCTTCTGCCTCTTGCTGCCTGGGGTCCTGCTGGGATAGGCAGGAGGGTGAGAAAAGGGTCCCATTAAATTCCTCCCGCCACAGACCTCCTGACTGCAAAACAACCAGACGGAAACACAGATGAGCTGCAGGAGCAGCAAATTGCTCTGTGCCTCATGCACACCCAGGAAGCTTAAAATCCCTGGGCGTTGTGAGAGAGATGTTCTGGCTCTCTTCAGCAGCCAGACCACGTCTTCCTTGATCCCCATTACTCCAGCCTTTACACCTTAAAATGCTTCAGTACAACCCTCCTCCAGCAAAGGTCTCATGACTTAGTCAAGAAGAGGATGCAAGTTTCTGGTCCTAACTGTGATGTTGATGGTCTGGGTGGCTGCAGGCAGCTCCAGCAATCTCTGCATCTGGCTGCAGAGAGGGTAGGGAAGCCCTCACCCCTGGGGGGAGGTGAAGGCTGGCTGCTTGGAAAGCCCATGGCTCACAGGTGGGAGGCGATGGCAAGCCAGAGAGCGCTGATGTTTACTCACCCATCTCTTCCTTTCAGCCTGTTTACGGTAGAGCTAATCCATGCTCCCAAAGTGAAGGCAGGACACTCAAAGCTGTCAACATACACAGTTCCCAAACCCATGAATCAATCATCGCGAGTCCCAAACACAAGCATAAAATATCTCAGACAAACTCAGTTTTCCAGTTTTGAAGAAAGGACCCTTTTTTTTTTTTTTTTTTTTTTTCCCCCTTTTTCATTTTACCGTTTTAAGTCCAAGATTTAGTGCTAAACTGACAGGCTTAACTTGTAAAGTAACTGGCAAATCTTGAAAGAATTGTGGTTTTCTCCTTCCCAAAGGACATTGCAAGTGACATGGTTTTTCACTTTAGTGATAGATGGTACTTGCAGGCAAGTATTTAGATATCTAAGTACTAAAGCAGCCACAGGTCTGGTTCCTATCAATAATACATTTTGTCACACAGAAATTGAAACAGCATGGATACCACACATAGAAATAGAAGGGAGAATTATACATTAAATTAATTTTCCTCATAAAGGCACGTAGTTTCAGCTGTCTCAGTTCACAGGAGAGTCAGTGGATGTTCATTTCCTGGGGATTGCCCACCCCTAAGTTTTACCTTTGATTTTCGGTACCAGTGAACAAAGTCTTTCAAAGCAGCACATGGGTGGAGCCATGTGATTGCAATGAAATTAGGAAAAACAAAACCCAAAACACCAACCCCCTGCCCCCACAAACTAAACTAATGGAGCTGATTTGACTGAAATGTTTTTAAACCAAAGTCTGGGATGGAGATGAGGAATGGGATGTGAAAGCAGGCAAGAGGCACTTGCCCTTGAGTGGCAGAGGAAATATTTCACACAGCTCAAGGTACCACTGAGGTCTTCCTCACCAAGCCTTCAGAGGAGTAACAGGAGTGAATGGCCCCCCAGCTGTCCTTTGGGCAGCAGAAAAGCAGCAAATACTCCTCATCACAGAGGGGATTATCAGGTTCCAGGAGTAGTCTCAGCTCCCTCCCTTTTCAAGTCTTTCTGGAGTGCGTGAATTAAGAGTAATTTTTATTAACTGGGTAGAAACACACTGAGCTGCTCTATTCTCAGACAAAGTAGTTATTTCCCTGAATAAATGCATTTGAAGGACAGTAAGAGTGCCTGCTCTGTGCACAGATATCCAAGGAGTGTGTTGAGGTGTACTGGACCTATTTGAAGTCCCAGTGAACCAGGACTTCAGGGCTGAGCATCCAGCTAAGGTCAGATGTTTTGCCAGGGAAACTCCTGGTTTTCTCCATGCATCAAAAGAAGCTGGCAGACCTCAGAGAAGAGTTGTCATTTTGGGGATGCCTTGTCTCAAAGCTGTGGGGAAGCTTCTTTGAATCCCCACAAGAGCCCCCTGGAAAGCCCCGTCCCAACAGCAGGATATTGGCCCTTCTCCCTAGGGGAAAGGAGATCCAGCCCATGCCAGAAATGACCATAGGTAGGAAGAGACAAGTCATAGTAACAGGCATGTAAAGGCAACATTGTGCTCCCTTGGATGGCTCTTGCAGCACCTTGGAGCTCTCATGTCCTTAAATCACCTTTGGGTTTCTCACTCAGATTGCTTCATGGCCCATGGTCTTCCTCTGGTATTAAATGTTCATTCCTCCGTGGGATCATGAGTCTGGTGTGGTGTGTCCTTACAATGCCCTTGGATGTGCCTGAAGGAATGAAACTTTTGAGGAATTTTGGATGAGCTCCTGGGACCTACCTGGCATTTGTAGGGAGATTTTTGTGCACGCCAAAACCCAAACCAGCTGGTACAAGGAACTGCTGAGTCAGTCAGGCAGTGAGTCACCCTGTGGCTTCAGGGAGCATCTGAGGCTTTGTACATTGACAATCTGGGGTTGAGCATCTCGGTGGGACAAGTTCTAAGCAACTCGATGGGTGATATAAAAGGTATTTGAAACACATGTCCCTCCTGCCTAGTCAGGAATGCCCTGCCTATATACTGTCACATGTAGCACAGACATGGACAAGCTCCATTAGATCATCTCACCCAGCTGCCTTCCGAAACGTGGTTGGGTTTGGTGATCTGTTTGCTGTTCCCTGCTCAGCCTAATTCCACTTTGCTGGTAACAAGAGATTTCTTAGAGCAGTAACTGAATCCTCTGTCTTTGCTTGGAAGTCCAGAGCTATGTTACTGTTCCCCCCATCGTGATTCCCAAAAAGGCTCTGTCTCATCAGTGACATGGAAGTTTCCTTCGCTAATACTCAAAGGCATTTGGATGCAGAGCTGCCTGGAAAGCAGTATTCACCAACAAGAATGTAGCAACGTATTTTCATTGAAATTTCTTTCCTTAATGAACAACAAATCTCTTGCACAAAGAAGCAATATTTGATTTGACAAAATACTGGGCTTAGGAGTGTTAACTGGCACTGTTAAGGACTTATGTGGCCGGTAGTTTCTTACCTTCTCTTAATTAGCAAGGAATGTTTCAAGACATTGATGTGTCTTAGAAAAGACTTCTTAAACACTTTCAAGTTTTATAAATGTCATTTCCTAGTGCAGTCATGTCATGGCTGCTCTGGGTATGAGGCTCTTCTGCCTTTAGTTTGGAAGCAACTGTTGCTAAGGGACATTCATAAGGCCGAGGAGATGGTTTCCCTTCAGACAAAGGGATTACAGGGGAACCAGAGCCAGGCAGAGTCGCTCTGTGCTATGCTCATGGTGGAGGGAAAAAAAAAAAAAAAAAAAAAAAAGACAAAAAATGAAGGCGGCCAGCAGCTGCAGTCCTGATTTTGAGAGGAATAAATTTAAGTCCTGTCTTGCTATGCACTTTCTAGACAACTTTGGTTTAATTTCTCAGCATCTGCCATCGCTCCCCCACCTTGGGGCTGCGGTCAGAAGGCAAAGGGGGTGATGAGGTTAAAACCAGCAAGTCCTATATAGTGCTTCTGTAACCCCAATTGCCCACTCTCGCTGGACCATAAAGGTCAAAACCCAGTTCCAGCCTTCTCCTTTTTACCACACATTGGTTCTTTTCTGTCTGGCTCTACAAAGCCATCAGTCTGTGCCTAAGGCTAGATAACACCAGGCATTTTGTTGGCCTTGCAGGATTGCCGCTCGCCTGTGAAAGCTGGCCAAGGGAAAAACAGCCAATAACATCTTTTTTGATTGGCTTAAGTCTGTATTTTTAGCATTTTTATTTAAATAAAAGCTCAAAAATCAGAGCAGGTAATAGCAAATTTCAACATCAAGTAAATAATTACAGCCATGCTATAAACCCATAGGGATTTGGGGAACAAAGTTGTAATGAATCCTGTGCCAGAGCTGAACAAGAAGCCCTGGGCTTGCCTTTAGGAAAGAGTAAGCTGGGCACTGCTTTACAAAAACAGCAATTAGCATGGAACAAATTAAAAAGGGAAGCAGCGAACTCCTCTGGGATTCCATAATAATTTAAACATTCCTCTGGGACATCTGAAGTTTGGAGGAAAAGGGGGGTGGGGATAGTAAAAAAATGTTTCTAACTTATAAGGAATGTTAGCAATAAAAAGGGACCCATACGGGTGTGCCATACCCTGAATTAGTCAGAAAGCAGATGTGTGCATCTGCAGCCTCAACTTTTCCCCCTTGTTTTCTCTTCTGTTTCCTTCCTCCCTCTCCCTCCTCTCCCTCGCTTTTACAGCAGTTACACCTGCATGATGGAAGGAGCAGGGAGGGAGCTGCAAAGCTCAAAGCTTTTGGTGTCTTAGGTCAGAGTACAGAACAATAGCACCATAAATCAATTTGGGAGGGGAGCGGAGGTGGGGAGTGGGGGGTGGAGGGGGCGTAATCCAAAAATAAACCATGTGTGAGTTTTATTTAGCTCAGTTGTTGTTGAAGAGAGTTCACAACAGGGTAGAAATAATGCAATTGGGAGGGGTGGAGGGGGGGGGGGGGGGGGAAGTTGGTGTGTGGTGGTGGTGGTGTTGCTCTTTCTCTCCCCTCTCCAGCATCACGAGCTGTGGGTCATACCCATGGGGTTCACGGTGTCCCTGCCTGGCATTGTCCCTTCCTTCTCTGTGTTGATTGAACCCCTTGGAGGAGCCACCACTGGGAGATGCCGAGGGATCCTGGGGTCAACGGGGATCGTCTACTTCAGCCCAGACAGGTATTTAGCTGACTACTTACCATGCAAACCATTTTGGCTCCACCCAGGGAGGCAGGTCACCTGCTGAAAGGCCTAAAAAAGCCAGTGGGAGCCAGGAACCCAAATCCCTCTTGCTTATGAGCTTTTAATGTACCCTTGGCTTGCAGCTTGGGCAGGAGGCAAGGGCCATCCATTGCACGCAAGCGTGCGTGCACATGTGCATGTGTATGTGTTTGGGGGGGAGAAGCTGAGGGGTCTTCTCAGCCTTTAACACCAAAGTGCAGAATGCTAGGTTTGGGTTTATTAACGGAAGAAAAAGGGAAGAAATAAAAAACCCCAACTGCCCAAAGCCCAAGTGTGACATAAGGAGCCTCGAGGCAACTTTCATCATGTTTTTAATGTGGTTTCCTTCATCTCCCTGGGCTTGCCTGTTTGCTAGAGCAGATTGTATTTAGATGATGTATTTACCAGATCAACAGGAGGATGCTTCCCCATCACCATCAGATCCCCTACCCCATAACTGAACCTAAGGACAACAATAACAAAAAGATTCAATGTGTTCTTTAAAAATACAGTTTTGCAGCACAGTGTCATTTTGTCCTCATGTTAATTCCAAAAAAGCATTTGGTCTCATTGCTCATCTCTGGAGAGACTGAAGATGAGCACTGGTTTGATGCTTAAAAGTTATCCCAAGCCCTCATAAGAGTGAAATTTCAATTTCAGCTTCAGAAGATTGCATGTCAGTGTGTGTGTCCCGTCCCCCCCCCCTCCCCCCCCCAAAAAAAAAAAATCCTCCTCATGATGGAATGATGTTGATGGTTTCCAGGTCAGGTTTTTGTCTGAAAAATAAATACAGCAGAGCAAATTTTTCCTAGCATTACCTAGGGCCCCCTCGTTCCCATGTCCGGTGTGTGCAGCGTGCATCTCAGATCTCGGCAGCCACTATCAAGCTCTCTCTGCAGAGATTGGCTGTGGACATGCATGTAAATTGTTTTTCCTTTCCCCCTCATTAAGAAACAGTAATTCATTAGCAAACTGTTCCCATTCCAGTTGGGCTTTTTTATGTCGTATACCACATGGGAGAGGGAAACCAGGAGCTATAACTTTGCAGATAGACTGTTCTTCACCCTTCGCTGTCTTAAATCTCTTATGATGTTTTATAGAGTTGTGGACCAACAACTTTTGAACCAGTCCTATGGAATAATAATGCCTCGGGCTTTATTTTCAGGCTCTTTCAGAAATCTCAGTCAGTTGTAAAGGGGTTTCAGAGCATTACCCTGATTTTGCAGATGGAAAAAGAGAGTTATAGCGATGGAGTGGACAGTGCAGAGAAATTGTCTGAAACCAGAACCAAGGTCTTCCTAGCATTGATGTTGGGAGTCACTGTGAAGCAAATCACATCTCAAAGGAGTTAAATGAGGCTCCCAAGGCCCAGGATGGCACCCTATGCCATTAAATCCCAGCAGGGACTCTGGGTATCAGCAGTGCTCTTTCCCCACCACAAGATGCCAAGTGGAAGGGAGCTGAGCTGGCCAGGGGTGCAAGCAGAGCTTGCCTGTGACTGTGGTCCAAGTAGTTCATTTCAGCTCATGCTGATAAGAGAACCTACAGGACATTTCCAGAGGCTGATGGTTTTCAAGTATAAAATTTAATTTCCAATGGACTCTCCATGATCTGATGGATCTGGGATGAACCAAAGAGTTTTGTTCCTGCAGAAGGTAAAGGGAACCTCTTTCCATGGTGATTTCTTTTTAAAGTTACATTAATGCAGAAACGGGTTGATCTGGCCAGACTGCAAGACGGGCAGAAATTTTTGCCAGACTTTCAGAAGTGTGTGTCTCCTCAGCTTGGCAGATAAAGCCTCAGAAGAGATTGTGGTGGTGGGGAACCACATTCAGAAGGCCAGACAAGGGTGCATAAGAGCAAACTGCCTCATTTGGATTAGACAGTCCAGATGTGTACTTCCCTGTGTTTGTTAACAGAGAAACTATTATTCGAGTAGAAGTAGGAAGAGGAGGAACCGGGGATACTTAGGTCTAATTTGGGCAGTTACACTCAGTATTGGACAGTTCTGGCTTTGGAAGATCTCCAGAACAGGTGTTTGTCCTGCTTTGAGCCCAGCTGTGCTTTGCAAAGTCGGTGGCTTGGCTAATGCTTACCAACAAATGACTTCACTTAAGCTAACGTTTCATCCAAGATCTGTTCACCCCAGCTTGCTTACTCTTCAGCCTTACAGCTAGAAAGCTTTGCCTTCACTTTTTGAAGTGAGGACCACCAGACAAGCCAGTGAGTAGAAGTATTTTTGTTGTTGTATATGTGGTTTGGTGTCACCTACTTCTCTTTGTCCCAGGGGTGCTTGAGCAAGGAGCTCATCTACCTCATCTGCCTCCTGGGGAACTGCTGTGCACCTCCCACTCCACTACGTTCCCCATTCCCCCCTGCCCCTGCTGTGCTAAGGAGGTCTTCTCCTTCCAGCCATCACTTTGGCTCACCTTCTGCCACTCTGCCCCACAGCATCTGGCCTTCCTGAGGCACCACAGCCCCACTCCAGGATGTCCCTCACCACTGGGTGCTCCTGGTAAGCACAAGCGAGTGACTGCTCTAGTTCCTTTTGTGTTCAAGGCAAACTACAACAGGCAATTGGTGAAAAATCACAGACAAGTACAGGACGTCCCAGAAGTTAGCTTTGATGAGATTTCGAAAATGAAATAAAGGGAATGTCAAGAGAAAGAAAAACAGATGTCCATCTGCCTGAGTCTTCATAAGCTGTCACTGAGTCAGGAAAATGCTGCCAGCCTGCAGTACAATTGAAACTCTCTTGGGTTAAGAACAAAGTTTTGCTCCTTAACTCTAAAAAAATAAAAAAAAAAAAAGACACACCTGAGGATGACAAAAACCCCAAGAAAAGCTCTGAAGCTCCAGGAATCATGCCAGTAGCGGGCGTGTAGCATTTCAAGGCAATGCAGTGACCTGCAAAACAAGGAGTGCACAGCCCCAGTGGTGACTGCAATGATGAACACGGTGTCAGACAGTGCAAGCCCGCCTGCCGCCGAGACAAAAGTGTTGGAATTTCCAGGCATGTTCGTCCCGTGTGAAGGTAATCACCTGCAATAAATAAAACAGTGTCGTTGCTTTTTTTTTTTTTTTAAATAGAAAGCAGATTATGATGTATGAGGCGTCAACTGTCACTGCAGTCATGGCCCAAGTGTTGGAAATGCCATTATGGAAGAGCTCGTAAAAGTTTGGTGAGGTTGGAAAATTCTGCCTGTTGTTGCTATCTGCCTTCAAAGTCCCCCCCTTTTTGCACGCTGGACTTGTTCTGCTATAAAACATATCAGGAAATACCTTGATGGCTGAATAGGAAAGCGTGCTGTTAGTAAACACAGGAATCTTGCATGCAGCAGAGGTAGACGTGCAGAGTCTCTGTCTGCTGCAGTTGCTCACAGGAGCTGAACCAGCAGCTTCCAAAGGTGGATAAACCATAAACTTCAGATGCAGACCTTAGAAAGAAATGACAATGCAAATGTTGTCATGAAGCAGAGAAACTTGTAGGTCACATCCTTGTGCTCTGGTCCCTGGAGAAAGTTTCAGCATCCGCGTTCCACCTCTGCTCTCCCACCCCAGGCATCGCTCCGAGTGCCGTGAGCGAGCGTGCAGCCCTTGCATCTCCTCCTCCCGAGTGTTTGCGGGGCTGTGCTCTGCACCATGCCACTGTCCGGGAGCACCCCGGGGCTGTGCAGAGCTGGTCTGAGCTCCCTTGTCTGACTGAGCAAGCGGAGAGTCATTGCCCAGTCCTTACCTTGAACATCTCTGCATGGTGACCTAAGAAAAAGACCACTTCTGCAAGCATCATTTTGTTGCCAGGCCAGGCATCATGCAAAGCTCCTCCGTAATCACCAGTACACCTTGCTCTGTAGCTCCTCTTACAGCCTCTGTTCTGAGTTTTGGAGGGCCTAAGTGTTACCCCAGCTCTGCCAGCAAAGAGGGTGACTGTCACATTAACAGGCAGAGTTTTATGGCTCCACTCACGGGAATAACACAGTAAGCAATGTGTCCCTGTGTATTTTTCAAGCTGCTTTAAATCATGCTTCTGGAGCCAAATGATGCCTGAAATTGCATACTGTAGGTCCAGCTTTCAGAGGTTTTTGTTTTGTTTCTCTCTAAGTGCAGGTCTAGCATCTTGACTTTTAAACTGGCTATTGCCTCTAATCAAGTGAGTGCCTTTTCTACCTCACCAGCCAATCTGAGCCTTTAAAACATGTAATTCAAATGTCTGATTAAGGCCCTCATGGCTGAATTCTGGGCTCCCAGTTCAAACGTGGAATACTGTCTATAAAACTTTTTATATCATCTACAGTAATATTAGAATCATATTCCCCTGACCATCCTTAGAAAAACAGTTCTTGACACACTACAGGGATAAAAGAAGGGGAACACATGGTATCAGTAAAAACTAAGTTAACATACCATTCCAAGCAATAACATTACACTATATAGTGTAGCAACAAGCCAAGAAGTAATAATTATTGGGAGTAAGTGGAATCAAGGATTGCCCCCAGTGTTGCATTACGCTCCTTTCAGTGGAAGAACCTCAGGCACACAGTATATAATAACCAGTCCCATTGTCAATATAAAAAGGTTGATACAACCTTATTTAAAATCTCTCTTTTCCCTGTTTAACAGAGCACAGCAGTGATTTGTGCCAGGGCTGCTGAGCGCTTTTGAATGTGCCCGTGAGGTCAAGACCAACGGGTCTGTTGCATTTCGCAGGATGCTTTCTCATGATGGCAATTCTCTTTGGCTGGCTGAGGTCCTCTTCTCAGGCTCTGGTGCCTCTGCCCTATGCACCCTGGGGACTTGTCCCGCTTCTCTGCTGGCTTCCTCAACCAGGACCAGCCCGTGGAGCAGGAGATGAGTGCCACCATGTCCTTCAAGAAAGGATGCTGCTCTTCGCTGAAGTTCAAGATGATTGAAGCCAGCAGAGGATATGCCCTGAAGATATTGTCTGGGACCTGAGGTGGAAACCAGGAACGCTTGACCTTCTCTCCTGGCATGCAGCAGTGAGCAGGTAGGCATCTGTGTTGCCCCTCTCCCATTACCATCTACCCAGTTCCTCCCCCAGATTTGGCCCCTCCTGGTAGGATACCATCCTTAACTGGCCACCCTGCAGCCCTCTTGCCCATTTCAATGGAGAGTAGCCCAACAAGCCTTTCTGTGAACCGCCAAATCCAGGGATAGAAAGCCCTGCCCCACCGTCGCTGGATGATTCAGCCAGCACCCCCCCTTTTCCTGCTCCCCCCCACCATGAGTCATGATTTCCTCTAAGCCTCCGAGTTGCAAAAGGGGATGATCGTGGCATGCTGGCCCATTCCCCAGCACAGCCTCCCTTTGGGGAGAAGAAAAGAGGAGCTTGTCCCTCACCCCTGCTCTCCAGGGCCAATGAGCGCCCCCAAAACACCCTCTTCCTCCACAGCCATGATGGAAAACAGAGGTTTCTCCTCCCCTCTCACCTGCCGGCATCCGTCTTTGCTCTAATTTACCCCGTTTTAAGCTCTGATGATGTGTTTTCCCCCTTGAAAAAGAAGAGTGAGGTTGGGTGGTGGGTGGCTGGGGGAAGCCGACGCTCATGCCAGGAATGCAGGGTCAGGTTTTGCAGGGTACAGCTTCAACCGCTTGGCAACTCCCCCCCTCCATCATCCCCCTCCTGATTTGAGCCATGAAAAACAACTTCCTGTCAATAAACACGAACAAAAGCTTGGACGCATCTTCAAAGTGATGAGTTATGTCGAAAATATGTTTCGGAGCGCTTTGAATGTTCCTGTAAACTGGAGGGAAATGATTGTTCATGGCGCTTTGGCGTTCAAGGAGAGTTTATAAAAAACTGCCGCAGGTCTGCGTGAGTTAGTTTTGCCACGAGAAAAAATGCAACAGAACAAGGAAGGAGAGGAAGAAGAGAGGAGAAAGGCCTAAGAGGGGAAAGAAATAAAAATGGGGTCCAAAAGCTGGGGAATGGCATGAATTTTAGAAGTTTAAAATTAGCCGGTGAACGTGGCATCGCCCCCGTGGCCGGTGTGAACTGGGTCTGCTTTTGGAAAAGCGCCTTTTCCCGGTGCCTGGCCGTGGGGCTGGTGGAGCAGGGCATGGATGCTGATGCCAGCCTCTGCACTGCCATTGCTGCATGGGACATGGAAGGAGGAAGAAAGCATACGGTTCCCATTGGTTTCCAAAAGTGAAAACATGTGCTGGAATCCCAGCCAGACGTGCTTCTTGTTATTTTAATGAGAAATTCCATAATTAGTGGCAAAAAATAAAAAGAAGCTACACTGCAAGTGAAAGAAAACCCCTCTCTCTCCTCTCCAGTGCATGATAGATGCATCAAAGAGATGTGGTGTTTTTACAAACATGCATTACTTGACAGGCTATGATGTTCCTTAATCTGTTTGCTTGAGGGAATTAAAAAGAAACATTAAAAAAAAAAAAAGCAACCAAATAAAAATGACAGATTTTTTTACTTAAACAGTCCTTGTCTTAAACGGGCAATGCGCTCCCCACCTGTAATTCATTTGTCAGCAGTTAAACATCATTACAACATTAACAGCCAATCTGAATGCAGAAGAGCTGGGCTTTGTACAGCTATAAACTACAGGACATCAAACTGTACTTTATGGAGTAGGGGCCAGTCAGAAGTGACCCCTTCTAAACTTTTACAATTCTCTGCATTCTTCTGATTATAGTAAAGATTTATTTGAACTTTGATATATATATGTATATATAAAAAAAGAGCATTTTATTAAAAACATTTCATCCCGGTTCTTTAGTGAAAGAGGAGAGAGAACTAATGCTGCAAGATGTCTTAAGCTGGTTAGATTTTATTCATCTTGCGAAGTGGCCGTGGATGGATTTGCTTGGATTCATGTTCAGAAATAAACACGTAGTATTGCATTACATCCCGTTTACACACTTTGTTCTCCAAACATGTTTGACATCTAATTGCACAACTCCTTGGCTAGCTGGTATAACACAGAAAGTCCTTGTAAGGGATTTGCTGAAAGCCAGGTTTTTGGAGGAGAAAAGGTGCTTCGGTGGCTGAGTGCTGACGGATGCCCTCTCTCACCTACTCTCTGCTTGCTGTTTCCCTAGAGCATCCTTTGGTGCTGCTGGCGAAAGCATTTAACAATTCATGTCTCCTGATCTCAAAGAAGTCCTCTGAAAATCTAATTTATTGTTTCTCAACATTTCAGCTTGCTGCAAAGAACATGGGGCTAATAACTGCGCACCGTTTTCCAGGCAGTGTCAGAGCGAGTATGGGAAAGATATTAAGGTGGTGCTGCAAGCCAAGCTGTGCAGTCAGGAAAGAGGAAAACGCCTTAGGTTTTCCTCCTCTTTTCCAGGACTTTCATGTGTTGCTGTCATGCCTGGCTCAGAGCAGATGGCTGCATTTCAGCACTCGGCCACGGACCCATGTAACAGAGAAAAAGTCTCAGTGCTGTGCGAGTCCTGCTTCACCTGTTAGGAAACAATACTCCCCAAAAGTGGTGGTGTTTCCTAGCAATAAAAAGTGGGCTTTTACACACTCACGCACACATACACACCTGTAATGTATGCATACACATACATTACTTTTTGAAAAAATACTAGTACAAGAAAAGGGATGGGATGGGGGGGTCACTGTTTGGTGGAATCCTGTTTTAGGTATGGCCTGGTCTCAGGCTCATGATGTCCAAGGGTGGACATCATGTTGCCGTCTGCGGTAGATTTGGGGAAACATCATCTGAGCAGGGAGCTTGACTTGAGGACAGATATAAGGGGCGCCTTAGCCATAATTCCTGGGAAACCCCCAGATCAGAGCAACGAGCTTTTTGGAGGCTGTGCATAGTGGAGAAATGTTGATGAGAAAGATTTTTCCAAGGAAACTTACCACTTCCACAGATTTCCTGTTTCCCATAGGGAAGAAATGTGATTGTGCTGAAAACCTGCAGTGTTCTTCTTTTTATATATATATATTTTTTTTTTTCTTTCTATTTTATTTTGAAGGGTGGGGGGAGACAAACCTGAAATGAAACACTTCATTTTGGTCAGTTTGACCTGATTGGGGAATATTTCATTCTTTTGATTGGATTGGTTTCAAATCAATTCAGAATATGCTTCCACTTCCCTCAGGGAAAGTGCAGCTCCAGCTCTTTTTTTTTTTTTTTTTTTTTTATTATGGCTGTGCTCTTGGGAGGACCTCAATGCCCGGGAGGCAAAGAGCAACTTTTGTGCTGGCTGAGTCCATGGGAATAGTGTTAATCTAGGGGAACGGTTGTATGGTCTGAAGAAGAGCATCCAACAATTATAAGATATAAAATGGCCCAGCTAGCCTGTATTTCCTCATACTAGTTATGGGGGCTACATGAAGGAGTATGATAAAGAGAGAACCTGTATTCAGACCCTTCTCCTGAGTCTCTCTCTGCTGCCAGCCATCAGCAAGGTAGAGGTCATACACTCTCATTGTAAGACAAGACACACAGGGAAATTAGGTTTAATAATGTAAGCACTTGAAAGGAAGCATTTTGCAGTCATTTCAGCTCCTGTTCTGATCTCCAGCATTTCAAACCACCTACACGTCGTGTTGGTTCTGACATTTCTATATGAAATAATATTTTTTCTTTCTGGACAATAGTCCTGGAGCCTTATTTGGAATTTCAACTTTTTGTGTCATTTCAAATCACAGAGCAAACACTGAAATGTCAGACATTCCCCAGCGACAGATGCTCGGAGTACTCTTTCCCTCCAGGTAACGTCTGGGTATGACACTTTGTGGCTGAGCTAGGGAAGACAAATAAAAGCTGGAATGAGCCTATAGTTGCTGATGTTTTGGTGCTGAAGTGCTCAGTGATCTTTTTCTGTTTGTTGGCCAGCTCCCTCCAAATGTCCTTAGTTGCTTTCTTTGAAATGGTTCTGTTCTCCTCAGCAAAATTTAAAGCACAGGTCAAATGGAGCAGGTTGTATTTTTTCTGTTCACATTTCTTTAAAAAAAACTGCTGTATTTTGAAATGAAAATGTCTTGTCCTGAAAAAGCTGAAACCCAACCTATTTTCGAAACCACTGTTCTCCTGTTTTTTTGCAGTCCAATCAGCTGAGAGGATGCTACAAATGGTGCTGGCTAAAGCAAAACACATCATGTTCTAGCAAAACAGAATAACAAAAGTCATGAGATTTTCATGTCAGTGGATAGGGAAGATTGGGTAAGGTCACCCTGTTGTGCCTAGGATCCATGGTCACTTATGCAACTTCTGCAAGATGCAGCACAATTGCAGAGCAGAAAATATGGTTTCTCTACCCAAGGATCTATGACATGCTTTCTGTGTGCATTTTACAAAGCTTCTGTATTGGCAGCGGGGGTGTCAAAGAGATAACGCAAGACACGAATCTCCCCTGAATGTTTTACTCAATGACTTTGCTAGAAGAAATGACAGCGTGAGCTGCTGTTCTGCCTTCTGCCCCATCTCAGAGCAGGCTGTCCTCTCCCACAGCAGGTAAGATACCTCCTGTAGATGTACATGGACTTTGCAATAAACTCCCCAAAAGGCGCAGCAAACCTGATATCAGCATTTGCTCTGAACCTCGTTGCTGAACCTTGGCAAATCTTTCTGCAAACCTGGTCCAAGTGTAAAGTAACCTCTGTGAAGAAAGATTTATTGCTTTGAACTGAAACCAGGCAGCATTTCATCATTTTGGAGCCCCTGATCCACCCGTGCTCTGGGCTGGGCTTGCTGTGGGGTTTTGGTGTTGTAGACCCACAGGATCATGCAGGCTGGAAGGGACCTCCAGATGTCATCTGCTCTAGCTTCCCAACATGAAGTCTCAGGTACAATTTCTCTAGAGGCGCAAGGTTTCTCCTCGGGCTAGAGACCCCTCCTTCCTTCTGAGACTCTGTTTTTTGACAGGCTTTCTTCTTTACTCTCTTTTTTAATGTTCTTACCAGTCGCACAACAAAAAAGTTCTAAAATCCTGAGGTTTCTGAATGTTTACTGTAAGCTGGATTGAAGCCTTGATGACTATGATGTGTATAAAAGACAAGAGGAAACAAGGAATAACAAGTTTCGTTGCCATAACAAAGCATGATCCAATACCTTAAGATCTACAAATAGTTTCTCCTTATTAACCTCTCCATGGTATCTGCTCAAGGATTGCTGCTATTACTTTTTTAAGCATCATCAAGAGAAAGGAAGGAAGAATTGATTCATGCTACAGAGAACAGAGTTTTGGCCCAAGTGCCAGCTGAAGTAGTGAGCACACTAGGCAGGTCAAGAAGCTGGGCTGAGGAGTGGAAGGATAGTTTTACAGTTAAATATTGGGGCTGAGATCTGGAAAGGTTCAGATCTGTCCTTGGCTTTGCCTTGTGCTCCTCACATGGCATTGGGCTGATTCTTGCTGATTCTGATTCCTTCTGGGCTCTTTCTCCCCTAAATGTTTAACAGAAGGCTGAGGACACCTCTGTGCATAAGGCTATTCCCAAAATACTCTTCCAAAGTGTAGTCTTACACCAGTCTCACTAGTCTCCGAAGCAAAAATCCAAGGATACACTTTTTAAGACCTCTGACCGCACAGCCTGTCTGGCCTCGTGCTCTCTGCAGTGGTCACCAGCCTTTCTTGGAAGCTGGAAAATAGTTGGCATTTTTCTCCCCTTCTGAAATTTTCCAGTAAAACAGAGGACAGACCCCAAGCTGTCGTGCTGCGTCCCTACTCTGCAGCTGGAATTTGATTGGCTTCTTTTTTTTCCCTCTGACAAAGCACACAAAGTTCAGAAGGAAGGAGAGACCTAGACAGATGAGAGTTTTAATTTTGGAAAAGGGCTGCCTACATCTGAACCTCTCCAGAGGTGTGCTGACTGAGAGTTTGCTGGCCCGGAGCCCTCCTGAGAAATAGCATGAAGTGGCTTCCAAGACATGGACAGCTTCAACTCCTTCTCTGGGCAGAAGGATTGATAATTGCCTTCTCCTAATGATGTCTGCAGACTACAGAGCTCTTGAGAAGCTGCTTTGGAAGAAGCCACAGCTCCATCCCACTGCTTTAACACATGCACAGAGCTCAGGAGATTTGTGTGTTTTAAAGAACAAGACTGCCTTTCTCCCTCTTTCACGAATAAATTGATTAGCTAGCTTTCTGTTTCATTTTATTCCAACTTATGGATCTCAGTTATTTTCTTTCCTCTTTTTTTCACTGTAAACATACGGAGCAATTGGCAGCAGTGCTGCTGGCACGATGTAATCACTGTCAATAACAGTGTGCTCTTGAAACCCCATCCCAGCTTGCAAAGCTGCCCAGGTGAACCTAAGGGCTCAGTGCAGGCACATTAAACCCACACATTCAGCCACTGAACTAGCAAAGACATGGGCTGCCGAGTCCCCAAGAGGCGACTGGAGCATCCCTTTCCAAATCAGAGCACATAGAGCAGGACTGGGGTCTTTGCCCAACTATTTTGGATATCTCTGCTAAAGACCTCATCAATTCCTATTTCTGAAGTTCATACCATAGCACAGCCAACCCCAAACCTCCGGAAAGTACAGTTTATTTGGAGAGCAGAAGGACCTTTGGATCTGCAACTACTATAAACTCACAGATATTTTTTTTTTTTTTTTTAACCATAAGTGGGAAAGTCTCGTTAACTTTTCCTGCCGGTTTCTGAGCTTTTGGGGTATCCCAGTGTCTGCCTCTGTGAAGATTAGAAGCCCTGTTTCTGTGAAGACTGGGATTCTTTCCCAGCAATAAAAGAGAGAGGTTATTTTTAGTGGAGCGCTGAACTTATCAGGGTCACGAGAAAATGGAGATAGATGGGAAATATTGGTTAAACAGTTGTTATGGGAAACCACTTGAAGATGAATCCTACCTGCTCTTATTTCGTAGGTCTGCATACTCCTGGCCTCCTTAGCTTTAAGTGCTCTGGATTTAAGTGTCTGTGCATGTGGAGCTGGTGGGGATTACCTTTTCCATGAACTTTCCCTCTGTAAGCAAGGACTGTCAAAAAAGGTCAAAGAATCACCAACCTCCACTGCTGCTCTACCCCCTTCCCCTCCCTGGTAAGGACTCCCAGACCTCTCCGATCTGCTTCCAAGAGACACTGTGCTGAGCTGGTGGATGCTAAATAGATTTATGGAAGAGAAGAGCACTCCAAATACTCCATGTTATTGCTGTTTCTGCTCATCCATTGTGTTTTGTACAGCATTTCAAACAGAAGTAGTCCCGTTACAGCTGAAATTTCTGCTTTTTCCTTCAAATGAAAGCTCTGATTTCACTGTTTTGCATTAAACTGCATATTGGTTTCTTGCTCTGTTGAGGTAAAAGGAGATGATAAATATCAAATAGCAGAGGACAGGTTGGAGATCAAACAGGGAAATTCTTCATTCTGTTCACTTAGGCAGGACCGTGAAAGCTGCTCCTGAAACCCTCTGCAGTTCCATCAGCTCCCAACAGTAGATACTTGGGCATGTGCAAGCAATCACTGCTATACCATAAAGAGCCAGGAGGTCACCTGAGAGGTGCAAGAAGGCTGTAGTCTGGCCACAGCTGCTGAGACTGGGAAATCCACGTTCCCTCTTCCCCACTGGCATGAGGTTGGCAGGACCTGTGCCACAGAGTCTCATTTCTGCTCCGTAGGAATCGCCACGCAGGTAGGACTGCAGACAGTTGGCAGGTGGTAGAGGCACATCCACAACATCCCAAGCTTTGGCTCTGAGGGAAGAGCTTGTTAAAAACTGCAAGGTCTGGCAGGAAATAGCTGACTTCATCCTTTCTCTGTTTACTAAGTTCTTTCTTCTAGGCATCTCCTCTTGACAGCTGTAATGATGGGAATCTGCCTTTGGACCACTGTTCTGCCTTCCTTCTGCACTAAGTGTGTCTCAGCATAGATGGGAATTGGGCTGCTTTGAGCTTCCTTTGCTGAAAATAAGGCCAATTGAGCATAGTCAGGTTGAATTTCCCAGTTTGCAGGCAACGGGACACACATAAACTGAGCAATGGAGCATGGTTTTCATGCTCTTGAGCTGGGCAGTCGAGGCAGGCAATGAGTGTAACCCAGAGAAGCAGAGGGTTGCCTCATTTGGGTGTTCAGAAACTACTACATCACTTCCCTGGTGGTTTGAGTCTGCGTTGGCTGTGGCTTTTCTTGTTGAAGAGTTATATTGTGTGGAACCACCTCCGCATCCCTCCAGCAATGATGTAAACATGCCTTGAAGACAGTTTGGCTGAGATGCCTGCCCTTCCCCCTTGCTGGGAATCCCGCAGGTCTGTTGCAAAGCAAGCTGGTCAGCGGAAATCTCTACCACCACAACATATGCTCCAGCTAGACAAACCACATCTACGTCCATCCACACCTCTTTCCAGAACTCCTGGATTCCACTTTTGAAAAAAAAAAAAAAAAAAAGAAGAACAGTTTGGGGGTTTTTTTAGTGACACCAGAAATCCCTCAATGTGGCAGTGAATGGAAGTGAGTCCTTCAGAGCCAGCGTGGTCATTGGATTCCCCTCACCCCAAACGTCATCTGGTAGATTCACACAAAGAGAGCTCTATGGTAGAAGTGATGACCGCACTGCAACAACCTTCTTCCACTTATCTTCAAAGCCAGGTCTTGGTCCAATGTATCCAATGCTGTGGCATGGAATAATGTCTTCTTGGGAAAACTGGGCAATTGTTGGCTGAAGAAAAGAAAAATATCTTTCAGATATTTTATAATCCAAAAAACATGGTTCTCAAATGAGCTTTTTCCAAGTACATTAGTGCTACAGCCATTAATAATCATAGAACTCAAAGAAAAAAAAAAAAATATCAGCTGGGAAAGAGTTGAAAGGGAAACCTATTAAAATAAAAAAAGCAATTTCCCAAAAATATATACAGTTTCATTTCCAATTTTTTGTTGTTTTTTGAGTTATTTTTTGCTGTAACTAAAACTTTCAGTGACCTAATAGTCCTTTTAAAAGGCAGCTGCACAAAATAAAAATGGGCCGTTTTGTTCCTCTTGCATTGTTCCTAACAGCGGGACCCATTCTTCCTTCTCCTGATTGAATGTTTCCCAGAGTGTCTAGACATGTCGCCACCACCACTGAGGAGCTGAGAGATACCAGGGCTCATCCGAGGAGCTGTAAAGGCCAGTTATGTGTCCTTCTTCCCCTCAGGAGCCTGAGACTTGGGTGAAAATCTGGTTTATGAGCAATGAGACTCTTAAAAATAAGCTTCTGTGTTGTTAATTTTTAAGTTGCACTGGGGTCATATTTTCCACCCCCTCTTTTTCAGCAGCGGGAAGCTGAGATTTCTGCTGAAGAACAGGGCTTTCTGAGCAGGGCTTTAGATGGCAGCACCAAATTCTCCACGCCTGGTGACCACAAAGCAGAAGTTCACAGGGCAAACTGGCTCGTACCTCCCCAGCTGCCCACCTGCCCTCCAGCTTGGGAGCCAAAGCCAAGCCTGGGATAACTCTGCCTGCCTTCCAGGGAGGCTCCAGGTGCATGAACCCAATGCTCCAGATGTTTCCAGCAACCTGTGTGAGATGTTTCACTCCAATTTCCACCACTTTGTCCTACTCTTACTCGCAACTCGCAGCACTAAATATCAGCCACTCCTTGGTGAGAGACATGGCATGACAATTCCTGGCCTCGGACTGTCTCCGGTGAGGACACACTGACGGCCCAGTTCCCCCCTCCATGCCAAATGAGTGTTAGCACATCCATCCCCCAGCTCATAGCTCATCTCCAGTCATGCCCTTGGATCCCGACGATCCTGTGTGCTAGGGGCAGGAACTGTCTTGCTGACAATTCGGAGAGCACTTGAGACAATAGGAGTGCTACCCAAATAATAAATAGCAGTGCTAATAATAGCCCTTATCCTTGCATCCCCCTGCAAGCCACTCTAATTCACTAGGAGTTGGCCAGAGCCTGTAATCAGTCAGTTATAATCTATTTCAGTCCTGTGCAGAGGGATCTGGCTGAGTTTCCCAGGCTTGGGCTGCTAACATGACTCATTCCCAGCTGATCATTTAGTGGCTTCAGCCAGGTGCTTCTGGGACTCTGTGTCCTCAGCCCTGCTGCTTTCCATAATGAATTGATGCTTCGGGGCCAGGAGGCAGAAAGGAAAGGGTGGTGAGGAGCACACCCAGCAGGGCTCTCCTCTGACAAGAAAGAAAACTCCATGAGGGCTTGAGAGAGAATTCTGGAGGTAAGGATAGGAAAGAGAGGAGTGAAATTCTCCAAGCTGGGTTTCTGTGGGGCTGAGGGAAAGGTGGAGTCACAAAAACCTCGAGGAGATTTCTCATGGACCCATCTCTACAAGGACCAGAGGAAGGATGAAGTGGCGGAACGACATCCGTGGCAGGTTCTAGGTGGTGAGGCTGACTGTAGCTGAGTTGCAAGGGCCAGTATGGGAAGGTCTCAGACCTGCTCCCTTTCCCAGGCAGCATGGGACCATCATGTAGCAGTGAACAGTTGGGTGCGAGCAATAGTGCCTTTACTTGTGTGAAGGGGAAATAGCATGCAGAGGTTGAGCCTCTTTACGTAAACCACTTTCTCGGACAAAAATAGAGCTGGAACATGGCCAAAATCTTGGAGGGATGGAGCTGGAAGAGGTATCTTCCAAAGCATCAGTCCTGGCAGCACTGACTGCTCAGCGTGGTGGCCTGTGCAGACTTGTGGGGAGAGAGTGGCCAAAGCTTAGGAGTGAGCCCTGACAGCAGGAGATATGTCCGGGAGCAAGGACCAGCACCAATGTCCATGAGGCCACTGCACATACATGTTTCTTCTGCCAGAGGCAACATTAACATCCGTGGGCTCGTCTCCAGCACAGAGATGCTGCAAGTGCTGGCTCCTCCTGAGCTGTGGTCATCTGGGCTTGGAAGAGTGGATCTGTGAGCGTAAAAAGGGGGAAAAAAAAAAAAAAAAAAAAATGCAGGGGGAGAGATCGTGTGTGAGGGGTGCGAGTGGCTCCGGTTCGTGGCTCCAGCCCAAGACCTCCCGCTCTGGGGGAGCGTGGGGGCGAGGAGGGGTATCCTCCTTCCCATCCAAACACTCCGTACACCGCAGTGGGATCCCAGCGAGCTGCTCTTCCCAACACAGCCTGGAGCAGAGGAGCAGAGGGCTTTGAAATGCAGTCCAGTGGTGAATCCATCCCCACGCCGGGCGGGCTCCAGTGGTATTGCAAAGTCAGGTACCCAGGCATGTTTTCCAAGCCCTGTGGTAATCCCCACCTCACAGAGGGCCATATGGCTCTTTTATACATCAACATACCTTTGCAAGAGCTTCACACTTAGCCATGGGAGAGGAGTCCTGGACAGTACGTTCAGCTGTAGCTATCTCATCAGTGTTGGGGCAGATATGCACCACGGCTCCCATTTCCCAGAGGGTGGAAAATGAGGAAACCTTCCCTGGCACCTCTCCAAACTCATCTCCTCTCATTTCTGGCACGCAAAATAAATGCTGCAGGTTACAAATGCCAGCTGAGCAAAAAGGGGAGGGGAATGGAGGACAAGCACCACCCAAAAACCTGGCACTCGTGCGGTCTGTAAAAGGCAAAGGTGAAGCAAAGCATAAGGTGAACTGAGATCATAATGCAGAGCTCCAGGCAGGGAGAGAAATGAAATGTGGTCCTAATTACTTGATAACTATCCCACATTTCACAAGTCATTTTAATGGCCCAAATGGATTGCTTTCAAGCTCAGAGCTAATGCTGGAGTGATAGGGATAGAGTTCTCTCACAGTGGGACATATGGTGCCAGAAAGCCCACTCTGAGAAGAATATTATTATCTAAAATGACATTAATACATCCTGTTGTTCCCTCACGCCATATCGTGTACAGGGAAGGGACCGCACCGTTAAAATGTCAGCATTCAAGCAGCATCTCAGCGTGGAGCGAGCACGGTAGCTGATGCCAAGGGGTAGGTCCGGCAGCCCTTGAAGCAATCCCCATTGCCTTGGGCAAATCCTGACCCTTCACAGGAGTCCCCTGCCCCATCGGCGGGCATAGCCCAGAGCCACCCGCCTGCACTGTGCCTCCAGGTGAACTGGAGAAGGGATGGGTGGGTACTGGGTGTTGGTTAGTGACCAGCAACTCGTTTGGCCCAGGGTTTCTTTCCTCCACCATAGTGCCTTTGTACCCAGCGCTACGCTCCTCTGTAGATGATGGCAGCTTTCTTAGGCACTGCAAGATTATTGCCGCGTTGCCATAGCTTCTGGACACCTTACAGTAATTGGAAACGAGCTATGGAAAGCTCAATAAACAGCGGCTGCTGAAGCTCACCAAGTGCCTTTAAAACCTTAATATTTTTCCTTCCCCTTTCCCTTATGATTTATTGGACTTTGAGCAGGGAGGTGAGAAACCGGTAGATGCTCTCCCAATTTGCCTGCTTAATGAGTGTCTCTGCTCTGATCTTGTGGCTTAGCTGCTAATGGAATAAATCAAAAAAGTGAAGGAAACATCAGCTTCGGATTTTCCTCTGCTAATTACAGAAAAAAAAAAAAAAATCATCCCCCCTTGTTTATTATGCACAGCGCTGGTGTATGGGAAAGAGATTAAAGGTGTGACGATCTTTACTGCCCAGATACCTGGCCTCCTCTGCAGAAAAAACTTGGGTTTTTTTCAAGCAGGACCCCAAACTGTTTGCCCCTCTCCTTGCTTTAGTTTCCCACGAGCACATTCATCCCTGGTGTGACTCTGCTGACAGCGGCGGGGTTGCAGCAGAGAAGGATTTGGCCCCTGGAAGGCTCCAGGCCAGATGTTGCTGTTTCAATGCAATAACTGAAAGAACAAGCCTCGTTACCAGTTGGAAGCTTGTTCCATAAAGTCGATGGCTCTGTTCTCTGCTCTAATGTGAGTACCTAACATACTGTCGGTGCAGATGACCTCATATCCCCCTCCCCACTCCCCCTCTTCTGCTTTTCTAATATATCTCCCTAGCCTGTCTTGGCTTGTATCTATCTCCTGGTGTGGTTTGTACTGAAGTCGAGCGGTAGTATGAAGGTGGATGACCTCATGGATGTCAGGAGTAAGCTTTGCTAACACACTCGCCTTGGTAGCACAAACCATCATGTGCTGAATCCATTTCTTTTCCCAAGCAGCAGGCTCGCATGCATCAGTTTTAAAGATTTGTACTTTGTTTTCAAGCCTAAAAGCTGGAGATTCACCAATTCTTCCTCTTTGCTTCATTTTCCCTGCTTATAAATGGGAGCTGCTATTTTCAGTCCCAACTTGCCTGAACACAGAGAGCATTATACCAGCGCACGTGTCGCCGCCACGAACACGCAGCATCGCCGCTCCCTGCTGTGCCTTGGCCATGCTCGTTTCCAGCCGCTGCTCACTGTAATGATTATCAGTGATAAATTTTAAACGTGTTGGGATCCAGTTAACAGGGAGTTTGCCTGGACCCTGCTGAGGGAGTTTGTTGTTTCAGTTGGATCTCCTCATCGGTTCCTGAGATCTGATTGTCGACACCCAGCAGTGGAGGGATGGAGGTAGCTCTTGGCTAGGGAATAATGTCTTAATTTGGGAGTGGAAAATGCTGCTTGCAGTATTACCCTGGGTTATATGGTCTTCTCAGGGACACAGGTAATGCAGTTTATATTAAACGACAGTCCATCCTGCACTGTATCATCTCAGTTACACCCTACAGCTGTGCCGAAGTGGTAGCCCTGTTCCCAAAACCCACCACAGCAGCTTTTCCACCCCGGGCAGAAATGCTGATTGCAACTAATGAGAGAAACAACACGTATCTAAAGCATCTCGGTTCAAGCCTCTCACGCTTCCCAGGGAGCTCCTGTCCCACAGTGGAGACGAGATGTGTCTCTCATGGTCTGACTAGCCTTCCAGAGCTTCAAGCCAAGTCTATCTTTTTTGTTCATGAGGTTCATCAAGGAATCATCAGAATGAAATAAAAAGCTCAGAAAGCTCTCCTGGTGGCCAAATATGGACTCCCAAGTTGAGGGCTATAAAATTGCATATTATTTGCCAGATGTACTTTACAAAATGCATCATCATATTGAATCAAGTTTCCTTCTGGACTCCACGTACGAGAGCGATCACTTCTGGGGAGAAATATTAGTTCAAGGACATCCAAATGGATTCTTGAAAAGTTTGGAGCCAAAGTCCCATGGACAAGTTTGAATCAGATTTCTCTACACAAGATTATGTTCAATTTTGAAAATCTATTCTCTAATTCCAGACCGAGAGAAGGAAATCTCTGGGATTCATTTGCCATAGATCTCTTGCAGAACTACTGAGCAAGTTGACATGCAGCAAACCAGATGTCTTCTGCAGAACTCATGCATGTGCAGAGTATGCAAGACAAATTAAATTGAGATGTTCTCCAAAAGTCCAACCATGATGGAAAAGGTACCACAACATGCAATTCAACAGGGACTTCCAACTTGAAGCCTGATAAAGGCAAATAGTGTACGGCTGAGCACTTTATTCTTAACCAACCAATGTGGCTCTTTGCTGGGAGTTCATAAATGCATCACCAGTAAAAATACAATTATCCCACATTTTAAAGAAACATAGAATGATTCTTTTTAAAACTAAAAATGGAACAGCTCAGCAATTTGGAAACATTAAATGACAGGTATCCAGAACCTCATTTTAAAAATCTTTTATGGAAACCAGTTTCAATTTCAGCAAATCAGTTAAGAACAAGGAAACAGTGCTTCCTGGAGGAAAAAAAAAAAAAACATTTCTTCAACACTCCATACATGACCTGTTTTCCTGTTAATCCGGTGTGAAATCCCTGCTCTATCGGCAATTTGTCAGCCTCCAGTGGGCAATGATCTTGTAGGTGTTTGAGAGGATGTCCTGCCTTGCAGTGCTCAGATTGATTCCAACAGATAACTTGCGACACTACCTGCCTAATTCAAACAAGTCCAGGAATTTTGGCATCCAGCTCCAGATCTGCATCTCTCCTTTGATCTTGTCCAGAGTGGTGTGGTGGCTCTGCCACACATTTCCAGGCCACACTTCTGGTGGAAAACAGCAGACTGGGACTGCTTAACCCCTTTTTGAGACCAGTTCTCCGTTGTAAACTTCTGTCTCCTGTGTTTCCCATCATAGCTCCTTTTTTGCAGTTGACCTTATTTAGGTGCTTTTCCCACCAAAGCCATTGGGAAGTAGATTGACTGAGTAGAAGGATTAAGGTTTTTTTAAAGGTTTGGTCTCTCTGCCATCTCCCCAGCTGGCCACAAGCGTCCAGTTCAGCCCATGTTTGATGGCACTGGTGCCAGAGGAGGGCAGCTCACACGGCAGACTGACAGCAGCTGCCAACATAACCAGATGCTCAAAGCTTGGTGGCTTAAATTTGCAATAGCGAACTCTCAATCTCAGTCTCACTCTTCTCTCCCTCACCCCCCCACCCCTTCAATAAAAACGATTCTGGAAACATGAATCAATTATTCCCAGATTTCAAATGCTGGCACCACTCCTTGTGCAGCTGTGAGCACAGCATTTAACCTCTTCGGTATTTCAGTGTAAATGCCTGCAGTGAGGGAATGCGTGAGTTTTGTGTTTCACACTTCAGCTGCATGCCCAGCCCGAACCTTGGGATCTGTGGTATTCCCTTCTCCAGGAGCATCCCGCTCTGAACCTGTGCTTGGCTCATCTCTCTGCAACGGGTTGAACCAAAACTCCGAGGCACAATATGCAGGATACTTCAGAAAAGTTCGGTACTGTACCCAAACCTTTCAACTCCTGTTTATTATTTTTTTCCTCTTATTTAAATCTAGTGGATTGAGTGGGAAATGGTTTTGTAGCCCCTCAGAGAGGAAGCTGTTTCCTGAGAGTGAAAAAATGTGGTTGCTCCGCTTGAGGATCAAAGTTTCACATTTTCTTGGTGGCTGCAAAGGAAAATGGGCAGTCCAAAAAGCTGAGCTGTCAGGACACCCATGGGGGACCTGAGACCTGAAACTCTGCCACTGTCCAGGCAGGGATCCTAGCCAGGATTCACTTGATCTTGTAGGTCTTCGAATGTCCAAGGGCTTTCCTGAGAAAGACGCCTTTGGTGTTGCCTTGAATTTGTGTGATTTGTATCAAAGAGAGGTGCCGGGGGATTTTCTAGTGCTGGATCAAGGGCAGAGATGTCCCACATACCCCTTCCCCACCCCAAATGCAGGTTCCCAGACTGAGGCATCATGGGGAACCATGGGTCGTGGGTTTTCTTTTTCCTTTTGGCTAATAAGTAATCTTCTCCAGCACTCAAATCTCCAGCTTGGCAGGCAAAGGCAAAAATGAGATCTTTTTGGCAGGAGATGGAAATCATCAGAGCACTACCTGAAAATAAATTGCTGGTGTTTTAGGGAGAGCAGTTCATCATCAGGGACGGGTCATAGGAGGAGCTGGTGGAGACCTGATTTTCTGAGCTCCCTCACTGCCATGCCACAGCGCTGTGCTACGGATCTGCCAGCCAGTTTCGGGCAAGCCAAGATGTCTGAATAGTTCATTGCAGAGGCTGATGGAGAGAAAAGATCACATCCTAGAAGCAGCATGGCTCCAGCAGAGGTGACTGGTGTGAGATTTTGGCTAAGCCACTCCTGGTTCTAATTAGGGAAGCTGTGCCATATGGCTGGAAGCTTTGCAACCCCTTTAGATGCCTGCCTGCTCCAGCTGATGCAGAGACAGGGGATGGATGGTCTTCTTTTTCCTGCCTCTTGTAGACTAGATGAGCAGCCTTTTCTGCTCTAGAAGCCTAAAATTTGGAAAAGAGAAGCCCATTCTCTCACCCACCATTTCCTGAGCTGTGTTTGATAAACTGGTTTGAGCGTGGAGAGTTTTCCATCAGCGAGCGGGTACCATGAAGCAGGGCAGAACTGCAGAGGCTCTAACTCCATCTGTAAGTCATGGAGGAAGATATGTCAGAGGACGTAGGCAGAGAGATGAGGTGGACTAAGAAGATGAATTTAGACAGGTTGGAGCTGATCGTATTATACGCCTCAGTAAACTTACTGGTTTAATAACTGGCGGAGGCATCGAGCATGCAACGGCCAGCTCTGCAAGGCTTGGTTGCATGGATGTAGCAGCTCTTCCCTAAATTCTGCCAGGCTTGGTAGCCTCCAGCTGCAGGATGGAAATCAAGTACCCATAGCGGGTATGGCATGTGCTTCATCCATTGCTGACCCCTTGGCATCTGCTCATCCCCTATGCTGACACTTGACAGTGAGCTGTGGACAAGGCTGGACTACAACATCCAGAAGCCTTCCCAAAGTTGCCACGGCGGAATAAAGAGCACTCACCCAAATATATGAAGTGCTAACGACCCTTGTTGGCTTTACCTGAGGGAACAATGTTGTCTCAGCAGTAAATCGGCTTCCTCTTCATTAAAGCCGCCACCTTGGGAATGCTGACTTTGAAAATAATGCCATCACCTCCTCCAGCTACCTGCCAGGCTCTGAACACCAGAGGACTTTTTATAAAGGCATGAAAAAAAAGTATGTCCCAGAGTCCTTTGCTTTTGGAGAGGTCTGAGTGTCAAGCAGACACATAATGGGAGCAAGAGAGCTAACCAGCAACTTTCTCTTTCAGCTACTTCTTTTTTTGTTGTTATTATTTTTAGATTAGTCCCAGGTTGCTGGGTTGATTGATTAATTGCTAGTGGAATGGAAAAAAAAAAAAAAAAAAAAAAGAAGGAAGAGTAGCCTGCAAATTTGAGAAGGCACCAGAGGATTTGGGGAGGGAAGGGAGGAAAGGCTATCCATGTTGCAAAGCCAACAAAGGGAATTTGCCCTATGACTAATTTTTTTTTTTTTTTTTTTTTTTTTTAATGGTAGATGATGGAATTGTAAGAGCTTGAGGAAAGCACAGGGAAAGTCAGATCCATAGCCAAGTCAACCACAAGGGACCAGAGTGAGCTATGGGTAAGAACCAAATGAAAAGTGAAAGTCTCGGCTGGAAGTCGGGGAAAGAGGGATGTCTAAAGAAAAGATGTTCTGAAAGACTGGCAGCTAGAAAAAACAACAAACGAGAAATTGTGAGTGACATATTGGAAAGGATCATGGAAGCTTCCAGACTTGGCTGTAGAAAGGAAAATGTCAGTGGGTAGCAGTGGGTATAATGGACCAATATATATACATGTCCTCACTGTGGCAGACCCACACTTCCACCCAGCCAACATATTTAGGAAGCAGTTCTTAGTAGAAAGACCAATGAAGATCCTTCCCTCAGGTCATGGCACATATTTAATCCCAAAGTCTGCAGCCAAAGTCTACAAAACTCCTTAAGACCAATGGAAAAATAATGAGGCCAAAGTGACCAAATTTTTCTTAATTAGCCTTTCCCTCAATTTCCTGATTTTTGCTAAAAAAAAATGACATGCTGAATTGTCCTTTATTAGCAATAACTTTTGCAGATGGAGGTGGACATGCTGTGCAATGATGGTTGGCTGCTCTGGTGACACGAAGAGAGTCAATCCAAAGGACAAAGCTGTGTGAAATGGAGGTTTTCCTTCTCCAGTGTTCAGCTGGAAGAGATTAATTGATGCTGTCATTGCTAGGGGTTTGGAGAAAATGTTGTATGGCTAACTCTTGACCCAAGGATATTCTGGGATGGTGGGGACAGGGACAATGCCCCCTGTGTTGTGCCAGCCCATCAGCAGAAGCTGGGAAAAGCTTGGCCTTCAAGGCAGAAGTTGTGCCTGATGGCTTTGTGTGCACAGGAGCTCCACGTGTCAGAGGCACCTTTGATGCACAATCTCTTAGAAAACACACCTGAAGGAAAAGAGCCAGCACATGAGCAGGTCTGGATGTCCAGAGACTTATTTTAGCATCACAATGAGGGTTGGACTCGTTCAGGTTGGAGACAACTGCCCTGGAAGCTCACTCTAGGTTGGGGACAGCTGGCAGCCTTCAGACAAGGGGTCCCTGAAGTAAATGACCCTGGCTATTTTAGTTCTTGCAGAAATGTATATGCCATGAATGCCTCACTGTGAATCCCCATAAAAGGCGCAGAACGTCTTAAAACCTGCGTCAACAAGCACACACAAGTCTTGATGGAAATGCATCCCGGTCAGACAGGTCTGGATCCCATAACTATAAAGGTGTTTTATTTCCTGGAATTCTGACATCAAAGGGTGGATTTTCAAGACAAATAGCTGCTATTTTCATTTCTCTGGAGAAATCATATGATGTGATTGACAATTAAGATCAGAAAAAGATTTGATGGGCAAAAGATCAGGAAATAAATCTCCCCACACCCCAAATCCAGGGCTGTTATCAAAAGCTATTCATCCTCGCTCAGCGCTATGAGGATCACAGGAATTTAAGACCTAATTTAGGGGTATTTTTTTAGTAACACTAACAGAGGATTGAGGAAATTTGGCTTAGTTTTAACTGCTACAAAGCTCTGAAAGTGCTAGAGTGAAGGAACAGATATTGAGCCAGATTCCCCGAAGATGGCACAGTGGAGACATGTGCTTGCAGCATCCCTCTCCCTGAGCATTTTAACCCTTTGGGGCCAAGAGCTTTCCCACATAGTGAGCAAACATAACCATCTTCCTCCATTCAGATTTTTCAGCGGATGGAAGAGTTACGATACTGGAAAAAAAAAATACCATTTAAGACTACATTGGTAAGTGGCAGGGACAAACATGCTGGGCCATGTAGCTGTTAGCTGCGATCTGCTCAGGGATGGTTGGAGGGAGAGAGAGGAGGTGATACTAGTCACAGTCATGGCAAGAAAATCAGGAGGGCTAGCAAGCCTACATTTCTACAGCTAAGCCTTGTCTCCACCCATCTCTGACCATCAGGGAGCGTGGGCTAGATTTGACATTGATTGACCATTTTACTCTGAAGAAAGAACATTTTATTTCCTGAGACCATTACATTTGCGTGTCACAACCGCATAGTCCAGACTTCTCTGGTAACAGGCAGAGGCATATGGTTTTATTTCTCTGGTAAGCCTAATGGTGTGCAGGAGGCGAGGTTATGACGCTGTGTTGGTTTTCCCCCAGGGGAACCCACGGATGGTGTTGAGTCCTGAGGCGTGGCGCAAGCTCGACCCAAAGTTGGGTTTGGGTCTTCTGTCCTACTTCAATCCTAGCTTTGAGGGTCCTTGAGAAATAACCTCCAAGCATGGACAGGGTGTTAGCAGATCAGTACTGTGGTGGAGGACGTGCGACTGGCTGTGACGTTCCTGCTGGCTGCTCTTAGTTAGGACTCGGCTGGGGAAGGAATGGTGATCTTCTCAGTCCCATGACCAGAAGTAGCTGGGGCAGCCTTGTTGAAATCCAACCGTGGGGGTCAGATACAACAATTAATTAGGGGCTGAGAAGTCCTTCCTCCCTCCTGCATCATCCCTCCCTCCAGATCAAGCTGCTGTGCTGATGGTGGTGCTTCTGTCAAGCAGAGGGTTCTCTCCTGATGTACCATCACCTCCCACTTTACTCAGAGCTCTCCTGTGACCCTTTGGGGTGTCCAGATTATATAGTGACATAGGGATGCTAACGTTGCTCCACAGCCCAGAAACGCTGTCAGTTATGTGCTACAGTAACAGAAGTTATAGAAGTGCAAGAGGGACTTTGCTTCCCTTTCTGTTTACTGTTCACGATCTGGACAGAGTTAGATAAAACTACTTTCAGGTGGAAGACTCTGCCACCGTCAGAACAAGCAGATGACTTTCTTTTTTCCAATTTTTTTTTTTTTTTCCAAAACCTGCCCAAAGACAGCGACATTATTTTCCTATTGTTCCAACCTGAATCCAGGAAAGCACCTTAAGCACATGCTTAACTTTTGGTATGTGAGTAATCCCGTTCCTCTTTGGCAAAGCACTTAAGCACATGCTTAATTTTAAATTTGTTCTTGAGCACAGTGAAATGTAAGCTGGTGTTTGAGTGCTCTGCTGGATGGGAGCCAGAGTGGTCAGCACCTTAGAGGGCTCAGCTCCTCAAAGAAAGATGCCATGATTCAAGAAAGCTGTTAACTTTAAGTACTTGCTTAAGTTTCAGGTGTAATGTGGTATAAAGTCTTAACCTGTGAAGCCGTAAGTGAGTAATGTGGACAAATGCCAACCAGAGCTGGTAAAAGAATGAAGAAAAGTTCCCTCATTGTTTTTCATCAGTAGTTCTCTTTCTCTCTTTTTGCTAGTAATTCATTTTTTGGGGAATATTTGCCGCTCCCTCTGTGAGTTTAAAGTAGCTAAACTTTATTCAAAACACCAAAGCTGGTCAAGATCTTGATAGCCCCAATTTTTCTGCCCACTAAAAAGGACAATGACCTCTTTTATAACTTTGTTATGAAGTCGACATGTATGTATGTTGCAGAAAATACATTGTAAACGTTTTAAAAGAAGTAATGAATGTGTACGTGCATCGATAAGCAAACACACACGTATAGGTATAGATATGAGCATATATTCCTCTTCTCATATATCCCAGACACTTGATTAATAAAGGATGTAACTTTGCAAGAGTATGGAAGGAAAAAGCCAGCTGCAGAGAGCACTTCAAAAAATGCCCCTGCTCTTAAGGCTTCCCGACCATCACAGCATAAGGGCATGCACTAAACATCCCAATGTGAAAGTTTGTCTTCCTGGTGGTTTTCAAGCTCCAGCGCTTTGTGAAGCATCAAACAAGTCTCTGGCTAAGATCTGAACGTTGCTCATCTGAGCACACATGTCAGTAAAATTTTATGGGGGGGAAATTCCACATTTTAAGGAAAAAAAGAAAGGAGTGGAGGTTTGGGTCTGGTTCTCTTTAAAAAAAATGGCAGCTGTTTGAAAGCTGCCTACAAGTTCAAAATGTTAGAAGCTGGTATTAGAAGCTCAAACCTGGTGTTAACAGAAATGAAGGAATGGATACCACGACCACATATGTGATACTGATGCAACAGTTGATGGGAAGTCAGAGAGAGAGAACTCTTGTGTGGATGTAACATACTTGTAAATGATGTTTAGGGTCCTCTTCAGTCTTTCGTCCATAGAGGATAGCTGCCTGCCATCCCCACTGCATGATAAAAGGCTTTCTCCAGACCAAGCAGTAGACCTGAGGTGCTGGTAGAGATAGTGATAAGGGAGGAGGGTTGATTTCTCTTGTGTGATGGCCATATAGACATGGAAGAGAGTTTGGTCTGAACTTGAAGCAGAAATCCAGTAATTTTTTCTCCAAAACAAAACAAACACAATGAATGAAGGTGAAACAGAACTTCTGTTTTAATTAATTCTGGTCTATTTTGAATACCTTCCCAAGTCAGGCCATTTTTTAAAAGAAAAATACCAATGAATGAATATTAATGATTAAATAAAACATTGGAAAATCTTCCAAGTAAAACCTTTTCATTTTTAATATGTCAAAGCATAGCATTTTGACACCTAAGAAAATTTAAACAAAAATTTTTCTCCTTAAAACCCATTGTGTTGCCAAGCCTTAATTCAGCACATGATTCTGCCCTCCCCAAAATGCATTTTTTTGGTGGTAGTAACCATTCCGGCAGTTCTGTTCTTACAGCAGGGGCAGCAGTGGAAGAGGAGGGGAGTTCTCGTAGCATCATTTGTCTCAGAGATGTGACCCATGGTAGGACATGGCCACCCTAAGAGCATCTCCTCCTGTGAAGATGTGTCTATTACCCCTGTCGATGTGTGGAGCTGGTCCACAGCACCAGCAGCAAACATCTGCCAACTTGTTTGTTCAGGTCTGGTTCTCCGGCTCAAACCCTTCAGAATACTCTGTTACCCAGGGAAGAAGGAGTATTTTGTACATATGTTTGCTCTTAACCCATCTTTTCATAGGAACCTGTCAGAGTAAAGGGTTAATACGTCTGCAGAACAGCCAAGGGAAATGGGAAAGCCAGCAAGCCCAGGTCTTCGCTGGTGTCTGTCATTGCAAGGTCTGTCTTTCAAAGCCTATATAAATAAACTTCCTAGTAAACTCAGCAATTTTGTCATCATAAAGGCTGGCAGCCTTTCCTGGCAATAAAATAAACTCTAATCATTTCTTCAAATAAAACACAAATAGCAGCAATGCATTCACAGGAGGCTCTGGCCGATTTTGCTTCTCCTCCCCCCGCCCCAGCCCCTTCAGCCACCCCACCATGTGCGTGCCATGCCAGTCTGTGATGGATGGAGAAACGCAGGGGCACTCTGCTGCTAACTGCCTAAAAGGAAACAGACCCCATGTCTGCAACGTAAATCAGGAATGGGCAAGGAGCTCAAACGAAATAAGAAACCGCTCTGATTCTCCTGCCGTGCTGCTCAGACAGATCAAAAATATCCCTGCCCCCTCCACGGATCTTGAGGATGCTTTCCTTCCCTTTCTCATGCACACCTATTTTCTTACCAGAGGTTTCCTTACCAGACTATCAGGGCTTTTCCTACAAAAAAAAGCTCTGATAATCTCAGGAGAAGCCTGTTCTTGCCCTCTGTGGTGCGGCCGACTGAAAACCACGCTTCGCAAAGAATAGACAACAAAAGGGAAACTTGGAGTCAAAAATTTATGCCTGTCAGGGATGTCTCATCCCTTTTCCTGTAGAAAACAAACCAGAAACCAGGCAAACAGGAGCAGAAAGGCTTGCAGAAGGGAAAAAGAAAGAAAGAAAAACCCGTCAGTCCTTCCTGCCCCTTGTGCACCTGAACAGCCTGCTTGTGTGAGGTTTGCTCTGCAAGATGCGCCCAGAGAGCAGAAAAGGGAGATGGAAATGGCAAAAGAAGCTGAACTATCAATTTTTCACAACATGTCGTCTGGCACGTTGTTCGCTTGTTTCAGGATTAGGAGGAAAGGAGGTGCAGACTCATGGATGTTAGCAGCTCGCATCTCCCTTCTCGCACAGACCCGCTCTGTCCCCAGGAGTGTGCCTGATCCCTGTTCAATAATAACCTTTCCCGTCGAATAATTAACTGACTAGCAGCATGCAGTATCTCCCCGGCCCCCCGGCCCAGCTGCGTTTATGCTGCAGCACAAATGGCACCCGCGACGGCTGTTAAACAGCAGCAGGGCTCGAAGGCACTCGGTAGGCATCACGGCGGGGGGGTGCGCCGCGAACGTCGAGGGCGCATCCAGAGCGCCGTTCTCTTGTGCGTCCATTTCAAAAACAAGGACAAGACGGTCCAATTTTAGTCATCTGTAAAATAGAGCTGCTGGCTCTTGTCCTAGCGCGGCGTCAGCCTCTCCAGATGATGAAAGCGTGTCACTTGGGCCGGGTCTCTGGCACAGTCCATCTCCCTCTGCATTAAATCCAGGCAACAGAAGTTTTGCCAAGCGTTTTGTGTTCGGTGGAGGGGTTTTTGTTTTTTTTTTTTTTGTTTTGTTTTGTTTTGGTTTTTTTTGCAATGAAAATACCCAGTTCTGGAAACTTCAGAGCATTTTGCAAAGGTTTTGCAAAAGTTTCTCTGAGCAGCTTGGTTGAGAAATGTTTCTTAAAACTCTGAGGACGTGGGTTGCTTCCAACACATATTCTGAAATAAAAAGTGGTGGCTTTTCCATGAAAAACCACCTTTGCTTTTTTAATGTCCTTATTTCGTTTTGCTTCACGTTTTGAATGCGTTTTTCACTTGCTCAAAACTACAAGGCAGTGTTTCTCTCTCAAGCTTAACCAAAATTGTTTACTCTACTTGGAATTGTTATCATTTTGGTTTGGTTTGATGAAAAGAAAAAAAAAAAAACAAACAAAACAAAACAAAAATAACCAACATAATATCAGTCTTATATGACTTGATTTCATCGATTTTTGATTGTGAATGAATCAGAAACCATTCATTTGGACAGCTGGCTTCTGCCAATCCACTCTTAGCCTCTTTCAGTGCAGGGGACATGGCTGGCATGGGAGAGTGGATGAAAACATCTGCTGAGAGCTTCTAGTGCTTCCAAAAAAAAGGAAGCAACTTCCCTGGAAAAGTTTCTGGCCTGGACAATGCATAGAGAATTGAGAAGAGAGGCTGGTTTCTTTTAGATTCACTGAAATCTCCTCCTCACCAAAAAACATTTTGTCTTTGGAAATGCATTAAAACAGGGTTTTGAGGAGTATGAAAAAACTTTTCAATGAACCAGAAATATGCACATAGCACATATACCTTCTCTAGGATTTTCATTTGCATTTGAAAAAAAAAAAAAACAACATGCTTTTTTCATTTCAATAATGAAAACTGAATGTTTTCAGGTTGGTTTTCAGCTTTAAGCCAGGTTGTAGCTTATTGTGAGTATTATTGTATCATTGATTAAAATAATCTAAAATATTTAAAAAAAAAAAAAACAAAACAAAAAAAAAAACAAACCAAACACCACAAAACTCTTTGACTTTAAACTAAACTTCTTCTGGACAAGTCAAACCCTTCCATTCAGATCATTCTTATATTTCACACTGCTGGTAACTACAAACTTGCAGGAGAAAGCACTGATTTAAAAAACAAAGAGCATTCCCTCATCCTTAGGTATCTTGAATATATTTTCATTTTAATTAGTCTGCAATAAATTAACATTTAAAGAAGTAACACACAGAATGTGATAGACATAAGCTTTAAATCAAGGTTAGTGTTTTAAAGTCATGACCCGGGCACGGAGACTCAGAAGCACTGTTGGAAACACCACCACATTTGTCCAGAAACTTGGAAATCTGTGCAGAATCTGACTTTGGGCACAGGAACCACTGTGGTGGTTGTGCCTGGCACTGTCCTGCATTTACAGTGAGAAATTGCTGTCCCGGTTAATAGCCAGTGATAATTTATACGAGGGTTTTCTTCTTGACAGTTGGGTTTAAATGCATGGATGAAGTTCAGCAAGGCCAAGGGCAAGGTCCTGCCCGTGGGCCGGGTCAATCCCCAGCACAAACCCAGGCTGGGCCCTCGAGGAGTGGCTGGAGAGCAGCCCCAAGGAGAGGGACTGGGGGGGCTGGTGGGGGGAAAACTGCCCGTGAGGCAGCCCCGTGCGCTGGCAGCCCAGAACCCACCCGTGCCCTGGGCTGCAGCCAGAGCAGGGGGGGCAGCAGGGCCAGGGGGGGGATTCTCCCCCTCTGCTCCGCTCTGGGGAGACCCCCCTGCAGTGCTGGGGCCAGCTCGGGGGCCCCCAACAGCAGAAGGACCCGGAGCTGCTCGAGCGGGGCCAGAGGAGGCCCCGGAGATGCTGGGGGGGCTGGAGCAGCTCCCCTGGGGGGCCGGGCTGAGAGAGTTGGGGGGGTTCAGCCTGGAGAAGAGAAGGGTCTGGGGGGACCTGAGTGTGGCCTCCCAGGGCTTAAAGGGGGGGCAGGAGAGGTGGGGAGGGACTCTGGATCAGGGGGTGGGGGTAGGATAAGGGGTGATGGTTTTAAACTGCCAGAGGGCAGATTTAGGTTAGATGTAAGGAAGAAATTGTTCCCTGTGCAGGGGGTGAGGCGCTGGCCCAGGGTGCCCAGAGCAGCTGTGGGTGCCCCCTCCCTGGAAGGGTTCCAGGCCAGGTTGGACGGGGCTGGGAGCAACTGGATTTAGTGGAAGGTGTCCCTGTCCACGGCAGGGGGGTTGGAACTAGATGGTCTTTCCAACCCAAACCATTCTGTGATTCTATGATCCTATATGCAAATCATAACTTTGGTAAATATTTTTATGTGCCCAAATACAGTCATTTTTTGTAGTGAAAGCCATAGCTGCAGCAGCTCTTAATGAGCCAAGATGTGAACAAAATATCGCAGTTTTTTTTTTTTTTCCTTCCCACTTTTGCAATGTTCTCCAGGGCAGTGCTGTTCTACCAGAAGGAGCTCTCCCAAACCACCCGAAAGGTTTTGGAGTGAAGGGGGCGGGTACCCAGGATACCCACAGCAAGGTCCCAGTGAGAAATGACTGCCCATACACCGTGGTTTCACCACACCCCAAAATGCCGACATAATATACTACCCGAGCGCAGGGGTAACCAAGGTCACCACAAGCAGAGCAGCTTGAGGACTCCAGCTCTCAGAGTTCAGTGCAGATTCATTTTCTCAAGTTCTCAGCAGTCTCTGAAACTTTCTTGACAGAGTAAATTAGGCAGTGTTGAGCGCCATGGCTAGATTTCTTCCAAGGCCTGGATGCACTGAAAGCTACAGCAGATCTGTCAGTGCTGGAGCGCACAGAAACCCTGTAACAGTGCCATTTGGTGGAGAGAACACGGGACACATTTAGAGCTGGGATAAATGATAAACTCAGCATCTTCCTCACTGCCAAATGGAAGGTGAAAGGCCGTTAGAATAAACGAGGGCAAAGTATTCTGTGTTTAATTCCATTCCTTGGTTGCTGAAGGGAAGAACTCTTCAGAGCACCCAACCGCCCGACAAGGATGAACACAGCCCTGCTAGAAAAGCTGAACTTCCCACCAGCCTGATGGGATCTTCTCCAGAGTCCCTCACCAGGAAAATCCTTAGGATCACTTCTGCACATCTCCGCACTCTTTACCCACCATCTCCTTTTCACTCCAACTTTGCACACCCCCACCATATCCTCACCTCTACCAGCTCCTCGTATCAAAAAGGCTTCCCCAGCAAATTACTACTGTCCTGGGTTGAGTGAGTGGTGGAGTTTTTTGGTGGCAGGGGAGGGGGCTATCGGGGCGGCCCCCTGTGAGAAGCTTCTCGAAGCTCCCCCAGCTCCACGTCAGCTCCACTTCTGTTTGGGAAATTGAGCCAATCGGCTGCGCCTCTGCGATAACGTATTTAAGAAGGTGAGGAGCAGTGGGACTGGTGAGGAGGAGTCGCTGCAGCTGCATGAACACCAAGGTCAGTGGGGGAACGGAGGAAGAAAGGAGGGGGGAGGTGTGCCGGAGCAGAGACCCCCCTGTATCCTGTGGGGAGACGGCAGGGCAGCCCCCCCCGCCACCCATGAAGATCTACGGTGGAGCAGACACTGATTTATGGGCTGTGGCTCCTGCTCTGATGATCAAGGTTCTGTGCCCGAAGAAGGCCGGGGTCTCATGGGAAAAGGCAGCCCCGCTGCTGTAATTCAGTGCTGGGAGGATTGCAGCATGCGGGGGAGTCCCACGCCGGAGCAGCTCGGGAAGGGCTGCAGCCGTGGGAGGGAATCCAGTCGGAGGAAGTTAGTGCCCCATGACGGAGCAGTGTGGGGAACGCTGCGGCCCGTGGGAGGGACTCATGTCTGAGAAAGTTTGTGGAGGACTGTCTCCTGTGAGAGGGGGACCACGATGGAGCAGGAGGAACAAGTTTTGGACACTCCCCTCACCGAAGATGAAGGAAGTGGCAGCACTGACTGCACCCCCCATTCCCTGCCCCTGCACCCCTGGGGGAGGAGGTAGAGATATCGGGAGCAGAGCTGAGCCCGGGAAGAAGGGAGGGGTGGGGGTAAGGTGTTCTCAAGATGTGGCAATGCTTCTCACTGTCCTACTCTGTTATGTGTTGTTAGTGTCTGTAATAAATGTATGTTCTTTTTTTCTTCCCCTAACCAGTCTGCCTTTTGCTCATGATCATAAAAGGGGGATTTTCCCCCATCCCAGTCCTATCTTGAACCCCAAGCCTGGCTCTCTGTCCCTTCTTACTTGTTGGAGGGGAAGGGAGAGAGAGCTGCTGCATTGTGGTTGGCTGTCAATCAGGCCTAAACCACAACAACTACTCACATTAGAGAAGTGATAAGAGGACATCCGAGAACCTGGCTGTGTCACACTTGGTCATTCTTGTCATACCTGGGATACCGTCACCTGCCTGAAAAGTTTCAAAGTAGTAATAATAACATCCTCCCACTGAAAGATCATACAACTTGACTGAGTCAACCGTATTATAAAGTGGTAATTGGATTCTCCATTAGAGGAATTAAGAAACAAAACATAGCCTCTGTAAATCTTTCTTTGACTCGTAACACTGTTTATACGGTTATTTGTAGTATCAGCGTGGGTTTTTTTGGTATTTTTCTTTTTTTCTGGTATATTCCCAGTTCTTCTCCTGGACAGCCATCTCCACTTCCTGGCTCATATTGCATGAACATTTTTTTATAATACTTCTTTCATCTGATTTTAAAAATGCTTTGATCAAAATCTCCCTTCTGAAAACTGAATGTGGTTTGAATCATCAAACCATAGATATTGCTAATAAAAGGAAAGAACTGACTTTTAATGACTTTGTTGGTGTTTTTGTGATCCAAAAAGAAATCACTAGGAATATACCTGCAAGTAACAGAGGCCCTTTAGTGCTTATTTTGTGTGAATTGTTTCTCCAGGCTTTTTTTGTTTGGTTTTTTTTTTTTTTTTTGCTGTTGTTAGAATTTTTATGGAGTCATCCAAGAAGCTTTGTTTGGTTTTATTTTTAAAGAATAGAAATTTGTTTAACTTCTGATTTTTTCTCTGGGGATATCTTGTGTGAAACAAAGACTTTTCACTGCAAGTCTGTTTGCAGAAAAATCTGTTCCATGGTCGCTCACATTTTGAAGCAGCTCCAGAGAGGTAAACACAAGGTGATACTTGCTAACAAGCATTTTCAGTGTTCAGTCTATAGATATCCTTTTTCTCTCCCCAAAACATATGTAGCAGAGATCATTACGAGGCCTCTCATCCACACAGTCCCCCCAGGCCACCCTTTGGTGGCAGGACCATCCCAATTTGCTTTCGTTCCTGTAGAAAAGAGCAAGCCAAGGAAGGTCTACATGCAATTTGAATCTCACCACAACTAAGACAGCCGGCTGCCCCTCTCCGACATGCTCAGCCCCACATGCATCAACACCAGGGCTGAAAACTGAGAATAAGAGTCCTGCAAGCCTGAGGGCAATCTGCTTTGTGTTTTCTGATGTGGTGGAAGTGCACAGGCATCTGTTCTTCATTAAAAGCAACTATTTTGGCTAGATACAGGTAGTGTGTTTTCATTCGGTAGCTCTGGCATTAAAATCTTATCTTGTGATTTACTAATTTTAGGGGAGAAAATGTCAAATCTTCATTTGCAGATGTGCTGTGTCGAAGAAATCACCAAACCTGTAGCCAGGCTGGCTGAGAGCTTCCCTATGTCCAGGTATCTTGCCTGCAGCCTGAATTGGTTATGCATCGACAGCTAGATCACTTTGTGCCTCTGCCTGCTCAACCAGAGAGCTGTCTGCTCTCAGGAGCACTCCTGACCTAAGACGTTGTAGCCTACTCTCTTAAGCATCTCCAGATATACAATTTGGTTCCTGATATCAGGTTGTGCCCATCTCTTTCCTGCACTCCTTCTGGCGTCTTTGTTTCCCAGAGCCTCCCCCATCCATCCGTTACACTCCCATCCTAGACTTTGGCAAAGCAACATCTCTGAAGCTAGCCATGAGGGAAAAACTATTATTTTATGCCTTTTTTTCCTCTTAAGACACCATCTACTACACCCAGTACTGAAGCCTTCCAACGATTTGGTGCTGCCCTTGAACAATACTGCAATTAACTAAGTGTGGGAATGACGATGTGGCTCATTTGAGGTTTTGTTTCCACTCGGATGAGAGTTAATCTCCCCTGCGAGTTCGAACATTTCTTTTCCTGATGAATTGTTTATTTTTTGATTCTGGATGATTTCTAAGAATAGCAGTTTGGGTTCCATAAAAATTTACTCTTGTGCTTTGATTCATTGCACTTAAAGACGCTGTTGTCATTCTCCCAAGTGTTGGCATGCAGTATTTGACAATCTTCAATGGAGAAAATTCCTAGAATATAAGAACAAGACCTTGGGCTTTGACTTCATTTTCTTTTCCTTTCTCTGCAGATGCAAAATGGATGTTTATTTTTCATTAGCAATGCCACAGGATTTTTGAAGGCATGTTCCCTTCAGTTTTGAGACTGACTCTTTTTCCGGCGCTAGATTTGCCCAGGCTTTTAGCCTTTGTTCTCTGCGGATGTTATTCTAGTGGTCCAGCACTCCCGTAGGAAACACAACCATGGCCTTGCTGTGTCCTGTGGTTTCCACAGCGGTACGAGTTTGTTGAAGTGGGAGAACTGGCTTGGGACTAGGCAGTAGCCAGCAACTCAACAGCTACAGTGGCTGCCTTGAGGGCAAGCGCCTTCTCCTCCATGTGTGTAATGGCACTGTGGGGTCAGAAGACAACAGGACAGCCAGAACGAGCCCACAGATGGGGATGACACCTGCAGTGGGGCTCTTTGGGGTCCCAGGTCCCCTCCCACGGTGGACCCCTTCCCCACCGTACACAGGCTGGGGCATCTCCTGAGCAGGACACCCCATGAAGCAGGACCTCAGGGTGCAAGGCTGGATGGAGCGGGCAGCGCTTGCCGTTGCCCCCCCCGGTGGTCTGGGGAGGTGATCTGGAGGGTCTGCGACCACCTTGTGAAATTAGTTGTTGTCACCGGGGTTAGCCCTGGCTCCCACGCTTGCACGGCAGATCGCGGAGGTGTTAAAGAAGGGGTGGCATTAGCTCTTGCCTGCCCTTTGCTGGCAGAACGAGCATGGGGGCATCCCCCCGGCACAGCCTGCACACAAGCACCCGTGTTCCTGGCAGTAGAGGTTTCTAGCCTGAACCCTGCAGATTTTCTCATATCTGCTGTAAAACTCCAGCTTGCCTCCCAGAACCAGAGACACCTTTGCCATGAGATTTACCGTGCAGCATTAGTTCTGCCCACTCAGATCTTTTAACACCTTTTGACCTAGGTACCTTTACAAGAATCCCCAGTCACCCAAATTGCTTTGGCTGACGCCATCTGATATGAATCACCCTGGATCCAAAGGTTTGATTTTTTTTTTTTTTCCATTTTTTATTTTTTTTCTCTTTTTAAGAAAAGCTTTCCTCATCTTTCACCCCACTGGGAAGCACTCGGGCTCTGGGGTAACGTCAGGTTCCTGCAAGTGCTAGAGAGCTTCCTGGTGGCCTGGAGCTTCAAGCCAGCATCCACCCACATTTGTGGTGCCTTTGAACCGCTTATAAATAGATCGCGCTCATGCGGCTGTTTCATGTGCAACCATGGGACCGAGGGGAAGCGGCTCAGATCTCAGGCACAATGTACAGGCTCTGGTGTCATCCCGGCCATCCATCAATGCTGAGACCCTTATGAAATCCAGAAAAGATTCTGACATGCGATTTGCTCACTCCGTCATGGGGGGGCTGGGGGTGGGGAGAAAATTTTTTAGGGAAGCAAGGGAGCAAGCAAACTGGCAGAACTCCTGCCACAAGGAATGAATTTGCACACACACTTTGATCCCTTTATGATTTTTTTATTTGTGTTAGCCACATCCTCTTTGCTGCACCACTCAGCAAAAGATGCTTTAAATTAGATGAGGCTTGGAAAACACTCTCTTTGTGGCTCTCTCCCCCCTAGCCTTGCCTGCACTCGAGGCTTTGTATAGGTCTGGTAGCCAGAGCTTTGCCTAACATGAAACTGGCACAAATGAAAAGGCGGATAAATAAACGTCCAGGAATCTTGTTTGTCATATTTAATCCATCACGTTTCCCAAACAGCCTGGTCAAAAAATTCTGCAGCAGTGTTTACATCATCCTGATTGAAAGCTACATCCGTGCATATAAATACCATTCTTGGATGTAGCTCCAGTTTCACATGAAGGCAGCTATCATCCCGTCTGCCCTCACCACTGGGAAAAAAAAAAAAAAAAAAAAGAAGGAAAAAAAACCACATTTGCATTTCTTCCTTCTCTCACTCCTGCCCAATTCAGGGTCCAGCACTTGCACACTCATTTTTTTTTCCTTCCTTTTCTCAAGTCTCCCGGTGAGCGTTGCCCACTTCTGCGATTTCCTGGTATACGCGATGGTTGATGAGCAAGTGGCGTTTATGAAACCGTGAGAAGACAGTTAATCACCGTGCTAATGAAAGTGGCACAATGCAAGCGCTTCGACGTGCAACCTGGCAGGATTCTGCATCATTGTGAGCCATGTGTCTGGTACCGTGCACTGGGGCTGGGAGCAGCAACCCTGCTTCGAGGTGGGGAAAACCACCAGAAACACATGTCAAGACGGCGTAAATGAGACACATTTCCCATTTTAATGACTGCAAGACACAACTGGAAGAGGAAAAAAGCCATTTCAGCACTAGATCAAAGAGTAGGAGACGGTCACTGAGACTACATCCCGGCAATCAAGGGCAAGTGGTCATGGTGGTGACGTTTAGACAGGACCACAGAGAGTCCAACACCTCCACATGCCATGGGCCACCAAACACTTTGCAACAGCTCTAGTTTCTCAACAGATTGAACAGTTAAGGAGAAAAAAAAAAAAAAATGAAAAAAGGAAAAGGAAAGTAACTTTCTTGGGGTCAGATGGTACATTCTGTCTCATCAAAAATGAAGTTTTCTGTTTATTTTATGGGCTTCTCCTGTTAAAAGAAAAGCAACCAGAACTGTCATTTTCTGTTCTCACATTCCCCCCCGCCAACCTTTTCTCCCATGGCTAAAATTATTCATCACACTGGACACAAATCATCCCCTGTAAATTGCATTTTTCTCTGGTAGATGTTTTCACCACAAAATGTCACACTATGTTGCTTCCAGTGGTTCTCATCCCACTCAGATACACATATTTCTATAAAATACTTTGCCCACTGAACTCCCCTTATAGACTGAGTTCAATATTTCAATGCACTTTGATACTGCCACACAGTTAAATAACTTCATTTTTTAAACGTTGACCTGATTTGGTGGCATGAGTTTTAATCACACGTATTGGCAGTATTGTCCAGAGGTTGGATTTTGTAGAAGGATTGGAGACAGACATCCTAGAAGTCAATGGCTTTGAAAAAACAGGCTTTGACTTGGACATATTCCTGGGTTTGAGATGGTTTCCGAGCCCTTATCGCTGAAAACCTCCAGCCCCAAAAGGAACTAGCACCTGTTTTATTCATCCAAGCAGCACAGACATTTCCCAGGTGCCTCTTAACGCCCCTTGGAATAAAAATAAGGCTGTTGGATGATGCATCACAGATAAATCAGTATTTTGCCTGTCAGAAAATACCCACCACTTTATTTATAAGTGCTGTTAGCATCCCTACTTCTGAAATTAGGGCCTTGCAGAGGACTAAGACAGACACCGCTATCTCAAATAACAGCATACCATGTAACTTTATAAAAAGTTTTTAATCCTAGTAAAAAATAAGAGACTGTAAACCCACTTTTACCCTTCCTCCTTTACCTCTTGCCTACTCAAAAGCAGGAGCTGCTTCTGGCCTCCAGATGTCAAACCCACAAGCTCTTCCCCTTCTGCTATTTTTGCCGTACGCTTTGATCTTTTGCAACGGCTGCCCGGGGAAGCAGGGGGGAGGCATAGGGGGGGGCTGGGGGCAGTGGATGCTGCCGTGCCCCCTCCGAGCCCGCGGGCTTTGCCCCCTTTGCTCCCCTTATGGAGGGGAAGGAAATCCACCCAAAAAGCGGGGTGAAAAGTGGGGAGAGCGCCGGTGGGAAGGGCGGTGGGAAGGGAGGGGGCAGCAGGGCTGGGAGGATGCCAAGAGGGAAAAGGGTGATGGGCAAGAAGGGAGCTGCTGGGGGGGCATGGCTGAGCAGAACGGGGGGCGGGGGGGATGGAGGGGACCAGTCTGAAGACTCAGCGCTCGGGGTCTGCGTGGGGCTGGGTCTTGTGTGGGGTGGGAAGGAGATTGTCCCTTACAGCACACTGCTTTGGGCCAAAGTGGGGTGGGTGCAGGACCTGACAGTAAGCTGCAGTCTCAAGCCCCGGACACTCTTTAACCACTGCCTGCCTTGCCTCCACCCCAAATAAATCTCACCTGCTTCGGGGACATTTGATCGCCCTGGACTTTCCTTTTCCCTGTACCTAGGGTGGAACACCGCAGCGTTAAAGACAGGGGAATGCGCTATATATAGCAGTGTAACTACGGCGACATATGAATCACTCGCTACCGACGGGGTGCCTGACCTCCAGGCATCCCCAAAAGAGTCGGGATTCCCTTTCAAAGGCAGCTGAGTCATGCCCAGAGTAGTGTCTCTGTTATAATTCACTGCGCGATCAATGGGCTGAGTCGCCCCACAGTGTCTTAGACCGACTAACACCTTGAAACCCACCCTCCCTCCAATAAAAAGTAAAAAAAAAAAAATAAATATTTTTCAAGCAATACCATACAAGGAAAACGAAATTATACTATCAGTGGGACTCATTCCTGGAGCAAAGGAAGCAATATTACAGCTGGAGAGTCAATGTCCAGTTAGAGAGTCGTGAATATCTTCTTTCTGCTTCCCTGCCAATGTTTTATTGTTGTGGTGGGTAATGTAGGAAAGCTTTCACAGCACAGCTCAGCTTGCCTTGAGAGACTCACTCAATAACTTCAGGCTGGCAATAGTGCTGAGAGGAGTCAATGCTTTTATTGCCAAAAAAAGACAAAGGACAAAATCGGTGGTTTTATAAACCTTTGGGGGTGTGGGGGGGTGTGGAAGTTGAAGTCTGTGACCGAAACAAATCACATCAGGTATTTTCCCAGCCTCTGCATCCCACGTGCTCCCTGCTGAGAGCTTGGGGTAAGGAAACGTTCAGGCATATTGGATGGACAGGGATGGGCAAAGACAGCGTAACCCACACTGTCAAGCTGCCAAGGTGCAGGCAAAATCCTGGGGAGTGCAAATAGTGGTGCTTTAGTTGCTCCAGCCTTACAGTGAGAAACAAAATAAAGGCTTCATTTGGTATGGGTATACAAAGATCACAGAAAAGCAGCTTTTTTGTACCGACATCATTGTCCCTTTATCTTCCAAACAGATCACTGCATTTTAGCAGCAAATATACCCGTTCAACATGCTCCAGGGAAAACCTTTTTCCCGTGGACTTTTCTTTTTTTTTTTTGGCCAGCGAACAAAACACTGGGGCGAGCTCATGTGCATTTTCCTAAGGAGCAGCAAATTTAAGGCCTCCTGTGACATCCTTCTATTTTCCAGCTGCCCTGAGACTGAAGAGGTGACTTCAGTGCTCTAAGCCAACAGGAATCGATATAAAAACTCAGGTGAGCTATCTGTCCCATGCAGACCTTTGTGAATCCTGGCCGTGCAGAGCCCGGCTGTGACGGCTGCACAAGTGACCTAGGTGCCTGCTAGCACAGATGGTGCTGATGCAGGTCTCGGCCAGGAGAAAGGGCTCCAGTTCTGCCTGTAGTTCCTCCACGACCATGCTTCCTACCTCTTTAGCCTACCTCCTTGAGCTTCATTTCTTGCCCAAAGTGGGGTACCCTGGGATGGCACTTCCTCTTCGTCAAGCTCGTTACTGAGATGGATACCACGGTGTGATGTAAGGGGACCCGCAGCGGCGGCAGCTCACCAGGCACCTCCCCAAAACCTGGCTCTATCAACACTGACTCAGACCCTTAATCCAGTCCAGCTCTGGCAGCATTGATCCTGGCACAACTCCGTTGCCACCCCCATCTCGTGGCTGGCCACACCGCTTCCCAGCGCCGGGGATGCCTCGTCCCTGCACACCTGGGCATCCTTGCAAGCCTGATGTGACGCAGGCAGCCCACAAGCTTGCCAACAGGTCCAAAAACCTAGCCTAGTTCCTGTGTCAAGGGCTCACCGATGGGGCAGAGGGCGTCTGAGCTGTCCTGAAGCTTGGTTAACCGTTTTCCAAGTTGCATGGAGGTAAGCTGGGAAAAGCAGCAGCGAGCTTGGGAGTTAAGCTGGAGCGTGACAGCGGTCCTCCCGCATAAACCCGGCCCTCATTTGAGATGGGTGGGAGAATCTGACCCCAACTCTCTCCTCGGGAACCTGTGGCTGGAGGCAGCCCCAATATCTCCTGGGGCGGCCAATAACCAGGCTCAAAAAGCGGGCAATGAGGAGATTGAAGAGAGATGGCACCGCTTGCCAGAAACCCAAGCCAGGGCAGCGTTTTGGCTGCGGAGCACTAAGATGATTTAGAAGGTAAAACGCTTGAGTTTGTGTCAAATCCCACCCCCCCACCCCCCCACCCCCTTTCCTCTGCTCCCCAGCACCCACCCGGTTGCCTGTTAATCTCCAGCCTGCCCTTGCTCCTCCCGCCCCGCTCCCCGCCGCCGTCACCTCGTTGCTCATTGTGGCACCGGCCGGGGTGACGACAGGCGGGCTTCGCACGTGCCGAGGGGCTGCACGGCGAGCATTCCACAGGTCACAGCCCCCCCCTCGGCCACCTCCCCATCCCCGGAGGAGCTCCCCTTCTGCCTGGAAGGCGAGGGACTGCGCCGTGGGGATGCTCCCTCCTCCCAGGCACCCACCACCTACCCTCTCCTGGGAGTTTCGTGGAAGCCACAGTGGTGTAAAAAACTAACAACAGCATCAACAATGTGCAAACAGGTGTTTCCTATATATACGTATGTGTACATAGACATATATCCCTGACGTGGCACTGAAACTACCTGCTGTTTTCTGTTTAAAAGCTTTAGTTTTGCCCCAAGGCGCTTGCGAAAACAAGGCCATGATACACATTACAGACAGATACCACCACAGAAATCTCCTTTCCTGCAGCTGTAGTGACTCTTTCCCTTGTAAACATATCAAGTTGAGATCAAAATTCGCTCCCTCCAAATGAATTCCTGCGTCTCCGCTAGCTGCATATTTGTGGCTGTTTAGTATTCCCAATTTAGGCATTGGCAGAAACAAAGAATAAGTGAGTATAAGAACACATATGCTGAGAAATGCAGTGCTGAAGGGTATCCCACCCTTAATTTAAATAGTAGAACTAAAATATCTCATATGTGCGTATGTCTGTATACACATACGCACATATGTCATGGTACTTAAGCAAACATTAGATCCACAGACCACTGAGCATTTGCTTCTCCTATGTCACATTTGGAAAAGTGCTAATGCCTTATGGGAAATGTGGAAAAAATGTAAATATTTTGTTCCAAAGCAACATAGCTTACCACTGTGCTTTTCTGACTTTCTCCTCCTTTGCAGCAAACAGCGAGCAAATAATGCACTGAATGCTTCTGCTTTCTCCACGTACAAACTAATTGTGTCCCTTTGAACCAGCCTAACTGGGAGCAGGTTTTTTCCAGGTATGTCTTTAATGCTTTACAAATCATCAATTCCTATTGTCAGCCATCTTCTTGGAGGGAAAAAAAAACCCAAAACCTAGCCAAGTCGATTGCCAGGGAAAGGGCTATGCTTGCAAGAATTGGACTCAAATCACCCCGTTTCTACGCCGATATAGTCTCTGAGCAGCAGGGAGGGGATGTTTCCCCTTGCAAAAACAGCCAGTTCAGGGCTGGTGCCCATCAGGGCCATCCTCTCAGGGACCACCAAGGACACCCGGAGGGACGGCAGGGTTGGTGACCCCACACCACGAATGGCTCAGCAGGTGCGGGGAGATGCTGTGGGCCCCCATCTTCGGGGAGAAGCTGGTGGTCCCCCCACACGGGGAAACGCACTCAGCTCTGGATTGGAAATTTCATCAAAAATATTATGTCAGTGCAAAAAAATAGAATAACATTTTTGCAATTTCAGCCAAGTTTGCGTGGAAAAAAAAAGGAGACTTTGACACCAGAATAAGACTGTTTAGCAAACACCAACTATAAAACATCTCATTAAGCATCACTACTCTCCAAAAGAGCAGCAGGCTGCTAGGTAAACCCATGCAGCAGCCCAGCAGAGGTTACGCATTTAAAAGGTTCCTACCATGATGAGCTTTATGGGACCCTCCCGTATTAGTGTATATATCTTGGCTTTCCGTGAAGAAAAGGGTCGTGCCAAAAGGGTTGCTATTACTTCAGTGGCTTCTCATTATAAGAAGGCAGCAGGCAACGGTGCTGTGCTGGGGCCGAGGAATTTTCCGCTGCCCTCCTGCCGTGCTGGGGGGGGCACAGCACCGAAGCTACCACGCTGGAAAGCTTCTGAGACAGTAGCATAATCCTCAGTCATATCTTCATCTACCCCTTTCGCTGCATTATTAAGGTTGTTATTTATATTATACTTGTGCCACAACCTCTCCGCATGCTCAGGTACTGCAAAAGCATAGAGATATCCTTCGCTCCAAGTGCTGTGGATACATGAAAGCAAGGGTAGCAGCAGGGCAGCTATTTCTCCTTTTGTTTGTTTGGTTGGTTGGTTGGTTTTTGTTTGTTTGTTTTTTTTTTTCCCCTTCTTTGCATGGAAAACTGGCTCTAGCAATGGAAATCTGCACTGGGAGCCGGTGGCACTTCTGAGAAGAGGATCTGACATGTCACGCAGAGGTTTTACAGCCAAGGATGTGCCGTGGCCAACAGGTTCAGGTGAGGTGGGAAATGGGGGCCCAAGTCTTTGTTGTGAGGGCCTTTGTTAGATGCCTAGAAACAGGAGAAGGGAAGCTAGCCTCGACACAGGGAAGATCTGAGCCTGAAAGGCAGGATCCCTGCTACCGGTGGATGGGATAATGCTCTCCAGTGGGAAGGGTTTGGTGACCACAGCCATGCAGTACTGCCTCCGGGCTCCCTATCAGCTGCCTCTGCTCAGTGGCCTTAGCTTAAGCAAGGTGTTTGCACGGGAGCACAACAGGAGATGAGACACCGACGACCAAAAAAACATGGTTCAGTGTCAACATTTGCCTCAGATACACTTTTTCCCAGTGACTTCTCTTCTCTTCAGATGGAGATGACACCATGTGGTTGCTTGCCACGGCCTTTGGAGTCGGCATTGGTAGGGAAGGGTGTCTTTTCTTGGACAACCAGCAATCTCAGCATGAGTGACCTCTGAGGCCGTAGAGGGTTAAAAGGCATGGGGGAATACTTGCTCTGAAGATGAATTTATGAACCCTAATAAAACTGCTGGGGGAGGAAAGATGTTCAGTGCAAACTGAAAAAATGTTTCAGCGTTTGCATTCCTCCACCTTCTGTCCTAGAGGCGGGGAGATGTTCTCCCTCATGTCCTGCCAAGAAAAGAAATGGCCGTAAAACTGCTGATATAATTTTCAGGTTCCCCCCCCCCCCCCCCCCCCCAACTTTGAATCTGCAAACCTCATCCCTGCTTCCCTCTCGGAGAGTAGGAAATGGTTTGGGTTAAATGAGCATAGAAGCTGGAAAGCCTGGAATTGGAATTATTTCCCCGCTGGCCTTCCAGGGGCTCTGACGGGAAAAGCCCCCAGGCACAACCAGAGAACAAGATCTCCTGCCAGGTCTTCTTCCACTTACACCTCCCGGTGTTTTACCTCGCGGGGTCTGCTTTAGCACTTAGGTGGTAGGGCAGAGGTGGGGGCAAGAGGTTGTTTTTCTTTCCTTCAGCCTTTGCAAATGGACTTCCAGGGCAAACAAAATAATTGTCTTGGGCACAGGCAAGAGCTGAAAGGCATCACTTAGCAGGTGGAGGTGTCACTCCTTCGGTTTCTTATTGCCAAAGCACCCACCTCTTTGTAGAGAAATGTACTCCCTGAAAGGCCTCCAGGGTTAATATCTGGAAGGTGGTGGCACTTTTTGAGCACAACCCTTAGGCTTGCACCTTTTAGGATCTAATATGCTTCAATGTCAGGTTGGGATCCCCAGAGGAGCTGAAGGATGCTGAGTAAGTACAGGTATGTTTCAAAAAGCAGATGAAGGTTTCCAAGAAGCAAGTGTGAGGAGGAGGGCGGGATAACACGAGGAGGGGGGGATGCACAGGGAGCTCACCTCTGAAAATTCAAGGCATTTACAGAAATCCTAGAAGAAAGCTTGGTCTGTGCTACGTGTGTGAGGGCCATTCCCTTGATCACACACAGAAAACGAGCTGATTAAAACAAAGGGCAGTGCAGCTACAGAGATGACAGCATTTTATTGGAAGACCTGGAACAGAAAGGAGGCCTCTGGAAGAGGTTTGCATGGAGGATGTCTCCAGAGAAGAACCGTCACAAAGGAGTCCCCAAACCTGGCTTGGTGCAGATCTTTCATCGGTGAGGCTCCAGCTGGAGACCTGGCACTCAAGCTCCCCCGTGCAGGCATTGTACAAACATAAAGGTGGTCCTGCCCTTTGGGGTTTGGCCTCCACTTATTTAACACATCCCCCATGCACGCAGGCACTGAATTTGCTCCCCCCCCCCCCCCGCAGCCCGGCAGGACAGCCCTTTTCCCCATCTTGCAGGACTACATGATGTCCTCAGGCTGGCACGAGGAGCCTGCAGCAGGGGTGGGTGTAAGGACCCAGGCTCCGTGAGAATCAGCTCTGCCTGTTAAGCACCAGACCAGCCTCCTCTCCAGAGGAAGAGGAGGCAATTCCAGCACTCTGGCAAAGCCGCCTGGAGGGAGGCGATAGCCCCCCCAAACTACCCCCAAAATCTGTCATACAGCACGTCCTCCTTCTCTTAGCACTCACATATTGATACTGGTGGGGGGTGAAGGGGGAAAGCAGCCCTGGCTGTCCCTGTAGGTCCCAGAGGAAATGTTTTTATAGGACTCTAGTGGATGCAGAAAATAACTTCCACTTAACAGCAGGCGCTGGCTCAGCATTTGCTGGCCCGAGACAGATCAAACACTTCAGAGCAATTCCCAAGTTATTGGTCCTCCAGCTCAGAGGTTCTAGCCAAATCTTTATCCTCTGCTTCTAAAAGCTGGTTTTACTTTATATTCAGGAATAATATCCTTAAAAACACGCATTTATGAATGAGCAGTACTTTCCTCACCTCCGCAAAAGCCCGGCACCGGGCTGGAGTCCAGGATGCAACGGCATCTCCTGCAAAGGTGCAGAGCATTTGTGTCCAGATCCCTCAAGCACTTTGGGAGTCAGACCCAGCCTAACACTGCTGCCTTTGCAAACCGGCTATTGGGACACGGGCTCTCCAGCCACACCGTTTAGTTAATGAGCGTCTGCACAACACATTTTTGGTACTCATGACCCTTCGGCTCTCGTTATCCAACAAACCCGAACAAGCCTGGATGGATGGGACCTGGTCCCCCAGAGCAATCAGGCTTTTGAATGGACACTGCATTTTTGAATGCAATTTGAATGGACGTTGCATTTTCGAATGCACATTGCAGAGCTTCAGAAACGATGCCCAAGCTGGATGAGAAGAGCAGATTAATATTAGTGGCCAGAACCTTCGCACTTTGGGAAAGGCCACGTGAAGCCCGGAGAAAGAAAAACAGCACAAGGTAAATGGAAATCTCTCACCCAGAGAGAGCTATGCTAATCGACACCAGCTGGCGCTCTGCTAATATTCTGATAAAGCCCTGTTTTCTCTCCAGAACAGAAATTTTACTGAGATTTTTTTTTTTTTCCCTCCCCCACCCCTTCCCTGCCCTTTCCTTCTGTCATAGTTCTGGCATGGTGTAAAGGGGAACATATGTAGCAGACATTAATGCCGGATGAAAGAAGAGAAAAATAGAGGAGGATAAGAAACCATTCAGCTTCACCGACACATCAAAACCCGGATTATAGCCCGACTCTAAACTGTCCTCCTCCTCCCCTCCCTCCATCCCCATCCCATGCACACACCTCACCCTCCCGCAGCCTCCCTCGCAGCATTAAAGAGGAGAAGAGCACACGCGAAACCTGTAAAGGGTGAAGGACTCCCTATTTTAAAGTTGAGCTCATGTGTTCAATTAAGGAAACAAAGAGGAACCAATCTGACTATTCACTACATACTCCACGCTAAATTGCTCCTTCCAGCCAATGAGTAGAGAAGCTTTGTAGAAGTCGCTGGTCTTGGTTGTCCCAAGAAACGTAATCAGCCTCCCAGACAGACATAGCCATGCCAAATCTGAGGGAGGGGGGATTTCAGTTTTATGCTGATTGCATGTAGGGGAAAAGAAGAAAAAGGAAATATGTACAATGTCTTACAATGTGAGGCTTTAAAAATGTCTTACTTCCTGTTTTCAAGGCTATATTTGAGGCATCACGACTGGGATTAAGCCACATTTTAGCCAGGCGGAATCTGTTAAAGCAGCTCCTGCCTACCACCGTAGACTGCCAGCAAGGTACAAGGAGGGGGCTGCCCCATGCAGGGGGAGAAGCCAGGAACCAGGGGTGTAGCTCAGGGCAGCACCGGGTGCCCTGCCCTGAAGGTAAATGGAGCCCATGAGCCCAAGGACAGAGGGTGCATCAGGCAATTAAGGTGCATTGGTGTCTTCCAGGCCCTGACAGAGAAGCCCTCCCAAGGTTCAGTCCTCTTGGATTATGGGCAAATCTCTTTTTCCTTTATAAGTCAGCTGAGCTCTGGCTCTCACAGACTCTATCTGAGCGGCTCTACGGTAGAAATCTCGGTGACAGCTACCTTGTGGAGAAGGTGGTGACCAACTCCTCCACTGCTCTGGAAGATGCAAGAGTATGGGGAGGGCTTTCTCCGTGCTGAGTCCCATTACCTGGTTCATGGAAGAAAGCTTCTGGGAGTCCACTTTCATCTAGCTGCCATTTTTCTACATCCCTCCCACAGACCCAGCAGAGTTTACATTTTTTAATCTACTGTTGGATAATAAGACAGATGTCCATATTGGGTCTCGTTTTGAATAGGTCTAAACTAGAAACAAAAGCATTAAGACGGGATGAATGAATGTGTGTGTGTGTGTGTATATCCTGTTCCAGTATGTCTGACTAAAGCAAGGAGGAGCAGGTGGCTTCCATTTTATTTTTCAAGGGAGCTGCTTTTTCGATGGGAAATGGAATTACCCCAGCAAAGGAGAGAATTCCTGGAGTAAGACATGACTCCTACAGGGAAGAGTAAAACATAGTTGAGACAATATAGCTGAAAACATACAAAATACAATAAGAGTGGTGCTTGCCTACTGCCTCTGCCTCCTAGCTCGGCCCCCCGGGGTGGACCGAAGCATTTGGATGGGGAACAGGGAACACCCCCTCGGTGAAAGCTGAGTTAATTCTAGAGGAAGTACAGGCTCCCGGATGTCTTTGAAATCCCAACGCGGTACTTCTGAGGTGGAGACCGGCGCTGGAACAGAGACCAGAACCACCTAGGGAAAGAAGAGGAGGAAAACAAACCAGGGCTGAAGTGGAGCAGCAGAGGAAGGTAGGGTGAAGATCAAAGGAGAAGGGCAGGTTCAGAGAGCCACCGCGCTGCCTCTGGAGCCGAGGGGCTCTCTGGTTCTGTTGGGTCTTCCTCCATCAGTCCCAGCACACGTGTGCATCTGTTTGGACAGCTGACTGTCGCTGACCCCGGGTGCTCGGAGCGGTTGGTGGGCTCGGCGGTGCCTGCCGGCTGCTCGCGGCCTGGGATGCCCCTGGGGGCTGGCCAGGGCAGCCCGAAGCCTGCGTGTGGTCAGGGCGCTGCCTTCCCTCCCGGGACCAGGGATTACAAAGAGCACAGCTGAGAAACTCGAAATGCATCAGAAGGAAGCAAAATGGGAGATGGGGAATTCAGCATTGCAACCGCCTGGAGCACCAGCATTAATCAGTAGGGCCTATTTTATTTTTTTAAAGCAGACACTAGTGATGCATCTGTCTTTAATGCCTGCCCCAGGAGTCTTCATACTTTCTACAGCTGAAAAAGGCAACCAGATCACCACAGCCCGCCCCAGGCTCGCAAAAGCAGGACAGAGGCGAGCCATTGTGCCACAGGAGTGAAGGGTTTGTCACCCCATCTGTCTTCTCTTGCATACAGGACTTGGGGGCTGCCATCTCAGGACAAACATCTGATACTGGGCACTTGTCTTCACCCTGCCAGCCAGCTGCTGTGGGATGTGAGGACATCTCTTCCCAGCTCTCCTACTAGCTTCTGACTGCCTGGGGTTTTTTGATCAGGAGGTGTTGTCAATATTTAAGCCACTGTTCAGAGAAGAGTGTCAGTAGAGTCCAGGCATCACCTTTTCTCCAGCTGCTGCGAAAATCCCCATCCCAGCGTCCACTCTGGAGCTGATGGGTCCAAATCTCAGTGGCATTCATTCATGATTGCTTATTTTATTGGCAGGAATTGATGCAGCAAGCAGGCTGTGCTGGAGGTCCCCAAACATCATTAAATACCCTTGGAAGCCAGAGTTATCTTCTGGTGCTCCTGAGTTCAGAAAATAGCTGAACTCATGAGACCACGGTGACACCCTCAGTGAGGTCCTGTCTGAAACTCCTCTCACCATTTTAATTTCCCCTAGCATATTACCCTGCCCTAAGAGCTTTACTTCACTTGTTAGGTTTGGCATCTCTTTCGCACTATTTTTGGAGGATTTCAGAACATGTTTCTGACTTTGGCCATCTTCATCTTCTTCTTATAATTATTAATAATATTTTTCCTTCCAGTCACTGGACTCATTCCCATGTTGGCTGCAAGGCTTCAACATCAATTGCCATTTAACTCAATCTTCCTCTCTTTCAGGAGCACCTTCTCATAACACTGCCTTATTACTGCTGCAAATCCATGGAAAATAAAAACTTGGAGAACGCGGGGTTTTGAGTTACAGAAAGCACCTTGAACTGCATCCCTGCGTACGCTTTGTACCATAAATGCTTTCTCTCCCTCTTCCATGAAACAGAAGGTCCCCCCTACCATGTGACTGATAGGATACTGGGAGATACCCAAAACCTCAGAAGGCTTAAAATAGAATTACTCACCCCGAAAAGCTGGGATCTGGCAACCTGTTGCAGTGGGATATCATTGTCAGAGCAGAAGGGTTCTCCTGATCTGAACAAGTTTCCCCCATTTGGGAATAGCCAAGGATTCACCTCTGGAGCCCCAGGAACTAAGAGAAGTCTCAAGGTCCCAGCAAGGAAAGAAGAGGAGGGGATGTGCCTACCATAACAAGGGGGTTAAAAAAAAAAAAGGTTGGAAGAAGAAATAAGTTTTCCTGAGATTGACAAATATTGCAGATTCCTTCCGTTTCTGCTTTGGTGTTGAACTGAACATGACACAGAAAATGTGTCATGTCAAAATCCACTGTCTTCTACTGTTTGCAAATAAATAACATCTAAGAAACAGCAGGCTTAGGTAAAATGAAGGCTGTGTAATTTGGTCTCCCTGTGCCTTACAATGTGATGATGAGCTTCCTCCTACCCTCAGGCTGCACTTGCCGCTCAGGCTCCACATCATCGGCTTGGCAAGATGACCAAAACCCATGGGGCTCCCTCGGAACGATGACAGCTCAGTCCCCCCGTTGCATGAAAAAAACGTTTTGTGGATATCTGCATTAACCCTGACTTCAGAGCCAGTCTGCCAGCAGACAACTGGGGTCAGAAGCCGATATGGATGGGTCAGGGAGGACATCACTGCTGGCCCGTCACAAAGTACAGCAGAGAGACAGAAAGGAAAGTTATGTGTCCCAGCTAAGTAAACATTAGACTGCAGCTGGCCAGAAAACTGACTCCAAGAGAGAAGGGACTTGCACAGAGGAAAAAGAGGGGAAAGAGAGATTTTTGAAGGCAAATGCAATACAAATTTCAAGTCAACTACAACCAAATCCCTTGATGTGCTCTACCAAGACTGATCTCAGTGGGGAAATCCACAGCTGGGCAGGGTGAGAGTAAATTGCATATGTTGACAACCACAACCGACAGCCAGTAAGTGGAGACACAGGCAGACTGGAGATACAGAAGACTGATGAAGATAAAGAGATGAGGTCGGCTGCTTATAGCCGGTGCTTCAGCAGCCTTGAAACTGTTGGTTGTCTCAAAGGAAATGCCTTGCAGAATCCAAACCTATTGTTCACCACGAAGACTCTGAAAAAAATGTGAAAGAGTGAATGCGTACAACTAGCCACCCTGTGGAGGAACCCTAAAACCATTTTAAAAAAGGATAAATGGGGAAATACAGTAGTTGCCAAATGGAAAAGTACCAAACCAGCAAAGTGATAAGTGTTACTCCCAACAGGCTTCCCTGGGCAGGGAGAGGCAAAGGATGCTATTAGAGAAAGTAGCTGATGGGGGCCTGTACAAAACCTTCCCAAGGAATCTGCCTTAGCAGCTTTTCCCACAGTGTTACACAACACAGCACAATAAAAACATCGGCAATGAAATAACAGCTCGTCTTCAGACCCCCACCACCGCCTTTCCTGAACCAAGCAGTACAGTGATATGTTAAGGCACCAGTAAGTTTTCCAATAATAAAACAAGGGAAACCTTCATTTTGGACTCCTGGGGTCCAACACAAGGCAAGGTTGCAAGTGAAAGAAAAGCTCCTGCTTCCATATGAAGGCAGCGCTGTGCAAGCAGGTGAAAATGCTTTTATTTTTGTGATTGCGTCAAGAACCTGAATTTGATATTCCTGCCTGCTCTACCAAAAGGTTTCCCTGCTCTCCATAGGCCCGCACTGTGCAGCAAGTCAGCCCAAGGTGATTTATCGGATCGGGTGAAAAGCAGATGAAATTCAATTTTTTCCCATTTGAGCTCAAAACAAAGCAAACTTGGGCTTGTTTTGGGGTGAAACCGAAGCGCAGAAGAAAACTTGTGGGGAGAAAAGAAAAGGCAGAGAGGGAAACCAAGTGAGCTGAAATGAAAAAAGCATTTTTTCCTGAACTCGTGTGAACGCAAACCACTGACCTCCACGCATGCAAGACCCTCTGCACACCAGCCTGTAGCACCCAAATCTAACACTGAACTTGGAACGGCGCCTCAACGTGGCTTAAACCACACGCAATAAAGGGGTTTTTTTCAGGGCCTGGTTAGGTCCTGCCTGCATTTTAAGTGGGAGAAAACCTGCGTTGCCAGTAGATGTTGCCACTTTTGCAGCAGGGTGTAGTTTGGGGCTACATGTGCTTTGCAAGAGTTGCGTGCTCAGGCTGCAAGCAAAGGCAGGAAAAAGGTTCACTGTAAAGATGAAATGCATTAAAGAAGCTCACATGCTTTCTGATCGTGCTGTGCCAGGCATCAGTGAATGTGACCAGCTGAAACTGCATCCAAAAAAATAAAAGCAGTGGGATGGGGGTTGGGACTGCTGGAACCCAGAATTATTTAAAAAGAAAACAAAACGTGGAATCGTTCGCCAAGTGAAACCAGACTGTGGTGATTATTTTTTAATTATTCATGGTTGAAGGGACAGAAAAAACTCCAGTATTTAAATGTACTTATTTGTTTGTTTGTTTGTATGAGTGCAATTGCTAATGGTGATGGCTAATGGAAAAATAAAAAGGAAGAAATGTATATAACTGACACACAGTACCTGCCCCCTGCATTAGCTCCCAAGTCAACCGGAAAAAACACAATTTTATCACTATGGGCCTTAAGTGGACTTCATTTGCAAACCTGTCTTTCAAATGCTGGGTAGTTGCCAAGAATGCCTCTACTTAAAAATAATAATAATTTAAAAAATTATATTCTGAAGTGCTATGAAATACATTTCCCTGTAAACCATACTCCATCTCTGTTGTTGGAATGGAGAGCATGGAAAAAAGCCCATTTCTTTCTCATTTTTTAAATACTTACTTTTAAGAATGAATACGGGATGTTCTGAAATGGCTCTCTACCCCTTTGAAGTTCTGCCTTCAATCTGAAAGAGATCTCAGGAGTCCAAGTGTGTTTGCGAACAGCAAAACTTGTGCCTTGACATATCCAAGGATGCAAGATCTCAAGCTTCCCGCAATGCTCCCCTGGCATCCTCGTCTGCCATCTGTGAATATCCAAGGAAAACTATTCTGCAGAGTCCCCAGCTGGGAAAAGGTGTCATGCTGACCTGCACATCTCTTCTGGTTACCCAGAACAATTGCATGTATAAAAAAGGTTGTGAGCTCCTCCTTATTATCAAGGACAAACTCAGCACTTCTTCCCATCGGGCAGATCTCGAGTTCTCTGCTCAAGCAGCAAAGACAAGCCCTCGGGACTCCACACACCAAACATCTCCAACAACAAAAGGTACCAGCTCAGACAGAAGTCCTGTTGGCTTAGGAGGCGACAGGTTTTCCCTATGTCTAGCAGTGATTTAGGAACATAGACGCTCCTGACACCAAGTACTTCTGAAAAGGCCAATCTAAGCAGGAATGCAAAATTTAAAACTGTGCCTCGTGCTCCTCAGATAGAAGCCTTGGACTGGATCAGACCAAGACCTCGCAAGGTCCCAGATATGATGTCCCAGGCATGCCTCATGGTGGCACGGTCCATCCTACCACCCTCCTGGTTCCTGGAAGAGCAGCTGCTGCCTGAGGCTGCTCCCCTTTCCTGCTGGAAGCCACCCAAGCCGTGAACAAACACCACGGGCAGGCATGGAAACACCCAAGGCAGCCCAAGACCTTTTGGGTTCCTTCCTCAACACGGAAGTCTCGTGCATGGAGCTCCTCTGGGTTACTCAGGGCAGCGGCACTGGCAGATGTGACAGAGGTCCCCGTAGCCTTCTGGAGTAGCGGTGGGAGTCTTGGCAGCCTAACTACCTCACCGGCCCTAACGTGGCAACATCTCTGAGCAGTTGAATCCAATCCAGGATGCCTGAAACGTTTTTTCCATGCAGCGACCTTATCCCGGCCCCTGCGCACGAGACACTCGGGGAGGGTTGTGTCCTTGCCCTGCAGCGTGGCGCGGTGAAGAGCAGAGCACCGGCTTAAACTACAGCCAGATGGCTTTGGGTCAGAAATTAGAGAAAACTTTCTATCAGGAAAGACAAACAAGCACAGGGACTAATTTTCCGGAGGCAAGCTGGCTCAAGTCTTCCTACCTGGCCAAGCCATCTGCTTTCCCAAGGAAAGAAGGTACAGGACGGGTCTGGGGCTGCCTGGAGAAAATGAAGGTTGGGGGGAAATGCTGAGGGAGCCCGTCAGGACTTTCTGGGGTGGCAGATGCTGATTGCGGAAGCAGCTTCCTTGTTTGTCCCTACACTTGTCTGCAGGGGGGTCCCCAGAGCAGCAGCGGTGGCTGTGGCACCAGGGATGCTCCGTCTTTCTGAAGGGGTCTGGACCCATCTGGTGACCCGGGCTGGTCAGGAAGATCCCGTTCAGGCAGTAACTGCCAAAGGGACATTTTGACAACCACCTCCCTGCAGTCGCCAACAGGCATTGGCATTAGCTGGATTTATAGCGAAGCTTTATCTGTTGCCTGCAATTCTAATTTGTGGTTCATAGGCCATAAAACTCCAAGTTTTCCAGGCAGCGGGGGAAAAAAAAAAAAAAAAAAAAAAAAAAAAAAGTGACGATTGGCTGTTACTGCTGCTTCTTTTTTTTTTTTTTTTTTCCACTAGAGCTGTTCCTTATGCAGTTGTAACCAAATAGTAATCAAATAGACTGTCTGATGGCCAGTGCTGTTTAGTCCAAAACAGTATGGATTTCCCATTTGTAATTCAAAAACCATAGGGTGTAATTTTCCTTGCTTGGCATGAAGCATGGTCGAGCTTCTAGGATACAGAGATGGTCCTGAGGAAAACTGTTCCTGCCTGAAGAAGGATCCATGAGAAATAAACTGCCTTTCACTTTTGGTGAATGATGTATTTTTGAAAAGCATCTCCAACCTAAGCTGCAAAACAGCCATTTGTTTCCCAAGGTGAATATTTATTAGACTCTACATAGTTAAATCCTTTTTGTTCCCACTTAAAAAAATTGATTTTTCTTGCTCCATGCATGGACGGGCTTAGACTTACACTTTAAATTCATCTTCAAAATGAGCTTCATCAATACCAAACTAAAAAGAAACCACAGAACTAAGGAGAAATATTAGCCTGTGTCATTCCATGTGAGACACAGGATAAAATCAGACCTCACAATCAAACTGAAATCTGGCTGCCCACATAGAGTGCTGCAGCTATTTCTGCTTTCCTCTGAGGGGGTGTTATCAGACCACCCAGCCCACCACATTCTAAGGCTGCTGCCTGTGGCAACATACCGAAGGACTGAGCCTCGCCGAGTTTCACCTGCTGAAATGCTGCTATTTGTGGGGTAAGGAGCAAAGTTCCTCTGCCTCCTGATCTCGAGTAGAAAATTTGGCAAGCATTCTAAAATTTGCAAAGTCGTTGGAAAGCTGCAGGAACCCAAAGGAAGGTTGGGGGGAGAAAAAAAAAAAAAAAAAAAACAAACAAAAAAAACAGAAAAAAACCCAAACAAACAAACAAAAAAAAAACCAAAAAAAAACAAAAAAAAAAAACAAAAAAAAAAACAAAAAACAAAACAAAAAACAGCTCAGTAAGATGGGGTTTGTAAGGTATGGGTTTTTCCATACCCCCATGATTTCTGAAAGCCTGAAAAATATTGGCATGTTTACCTTGCAGAGTAATGTCATTGCGGGGGAAAGCATCCAGGCTCTGGCGTATTCGGTGCTGACTTATTATTCAGTGCAGGTAAGATCTGGGGCTGGGTCTCGCAATTCAAGAAAGATGTGGAGCAATGCAAAGGTGCAAATGAAGGTTCGAGAGAGAAGAACCATCGTCTCACACAGCTCCACGTGCGAGCCAGGACCGGATCCCACCCCAGCTATGGGAAAGACCCCGCCGAAGGGCCAACCTCCGTAGGTGTGTGATGTAAGGGAGATTTAGGGAAGCTTTCTCAGGAGGAACACCAAGGATTGGGATAAAATGCATGAGAAGAGAGTGAGCTTTCTGGGGAGGGAGGTTGAACGCACCTCCCTGGGAATAGGTTAGACGCGGAACGCCGCAAGCGTGCAGGCGAGCGCTGGGGTGGGATGGACTGGGCAGAAGCACAGAGCCCAGCCCAGGCGCGGCTCAAGGGATCGCAAAGCGTTTTGGCAAGAGGACCCTCCCCAGGAGCCAAAGGGCAGAGCAGAGAAGCTTCCTTGCAGTCCAATTACCTCGGCGGGAATCTAAAAAGATATTCCCATTGCCTGCGAAGCCGCGTGCCAAGTCTGGTGTTTGTTTGTGTCTGTGTTTATTTCTCAAAGAGTTTCTTTCTCTGCACCCCAGGGAACTGGCTGGATGCAAGCTCTGGCCTTCTCATGGAATAAGAATTAACTCCTGGATCTTGGCAGCACCGGGAGGAGACCAGCTCCTGCTGAATTGCAGCCTGACGAAAGTCCCACGAGCCGCAAGACACCCGAAAAGCAAATGCTGTGTGCCTCCCATCTGTCCAGAGACCCAAAAACCCCGGGGCCATCACTGTCCTGTAGCGCAGGGGCACTTTTAGCATTGCTTGGGGACCTGCTGTGATCCTACTACAGACTTAAGCATCCAGGCCACTGTGAATGGGAAGGGCCCATTGATTCACAGCTCCTTGTCAAATTTGAAGGTGAACAGGGGAGGAAAAAACAAGAGCGAAAGGTGCAGTACTGTCTCAGACATCGAAATAAAACGGTGTTTGCCCGAGCCCAGTTTTCCACCGGGCTTTTAAATTCCTGAACTAACTAAAATCTTCTGGTACAAATTGGTTTTGCTTCTCGAATGGACCATCCCGACTTGCACGAAGGGAGGCTCTGACCCATCGTTTCAGGGGCTACTTCTGTTTTAAGAGAGTGTGAGTAACAGCTGAAACATGTGGGGACTTCAACATTTGGGGCAGTTTGGTGAAAAATCCTTTCTCTCTATCCCCAGTGGGGATAAACCAACGTCAGTGCTCAGAGTTTGCAGGGAAATGAACCGCCGGTTTTGGACTTCCCGCATCCCGGCATCACACATTCCTGCCGGCAGTGAATCACAGGGAGCAGACATGGCACTTGCCCACAGCGACCCAGCTTGGATTCGGGGAAGTCTGGGCAGAGAGGGGGAGAGTGACACCAAGGAAAAAATCCGAGTCACTGAGAAAACGGGTCTGGAGGCTGCCAGGATCGTACCCACCCACAGGACCTGAGCGCTGCCCGTGCCTGAGCCACATCAAGCCAGAGAGCTCATTGCTCTGTCCCCTTTCTTGTTGTCGGCTACAGAAAAGGCAAATAGGCAGCTTTAGACACTTGAAAGATAAAATGCTGATGCACCGATGCCCACCTGGAGTCACCTGAACAGAAACATCAAGAATACCTCGCGAGCTGCAGATGCTGCGGGGGGAGTGGGGCTGTAGACTCGAAACACCAACTGCTCAGGGGCCAAACAGGCACCTGAGTAGCCGGGGCTGTTTAGCCAGCTCCATCTAGCAGCCTAAATCTCATTTTAAAGAAAGGTGGTCTCTGGAAGAACACAAGATCCATCTGATTTGTAATCTAATCTAGTGACATTCATGGCAAATAAACTGTTTTCCATGGAAACCTATCTGCAGAATGATAGGCACGCCAGATGCCTTGATTTAATCAGCCCATATAATATCCTTAGTTATGTTTAAACATCTGACCCATGCTAACAAGATCGGGTACTTCAAAGCCGGGTGAATCATTTTTCATACCAGAGAAAAAGAACATCAGAAGAGCCAAATTCACAGCGGACACCCATTGACGTCCCGTTTGCCAGCGTGCGTTTACCATTTTCACTGACCTTGGAAACGAATGCATCACCAATTAAATCATTTCTTCGGAAAAGCAGGGTGGCGGTGTCCATATTCCCGTTGGACACCACGTGGAAGTACGTCTAGCCAAGGCTGCCCCGTGAATTTTGTGCTGTTTTGGAGTGGGAGGATGCATATTCTCCATGTTTCTGTGGCATTTAAAATGCTCTCTGTGGAAGAGCAAACACAAACCCACAGCAGTTCAACCAGCAAAGAGATCCTTTCAGTGTTACGGAAGTCCGAACGCACATAGAACGTTTAACTGTCCTATTTTTTGTCTTCGGATAGCACAGTCTTATGGGATTCATATTTACCTGCACCTCATTCCTTCTGGCCTTTCTCGATGAACGGACACATAGACAGAGTGAAGAGGAACAAGGTTCATGCACCAGCAATGGGAACAGTAAAACCTCCTAGCGTTGTTTGCATTGGCACAACGGGTTTTGCCGACATCTTTGCATCGTTCATAGTCTATGACGCGTGAGATATTTAGGGTTATCACTAAACTGAAAGTTCATGGACTAAACCCAAAGTCCACTGAACACCCAGCAAGAACAACTCCCAGCAAGAGGGACCAGACACTGTCTCAAGCTACGGAGATAAAAATAATTCTCAACTTTCAGATTTCACAGATGGCCTTTAGGCTACAGTTCTGTTGGAATGATGGGTGATTCGGACAGAACACTGTGGTACTGTGGCCCGGAGGCCACAGAGATGCTGCAGCTGGCACGTGTGAAGGCGCAGATAGAACCATAGAATAATTTAGGTTGGAAAAGACCTCTAAGATCATTGAGTCCAATCGCACACCTAACACTGCCAAGTCCATCAGGTGCAAGGTGACCCACCTCCAGACTGGTGGCGGTTGCCAACCGAGGCAAGAACAACCTCTGTTTAGATCCTCTGCCTTTAAGAAAGTTTGCACTAGTGGGGGTTGGTAATTATAAAAAGTGATATTAGGCGGGGAGCTAGGCTAATCGGAAACTTCTGCTTTCCTAGGTAGTATTTATAGGAGGCTTTACTGGTTGCTTTGATGAAGGTAAGGACTTGAACGCCTTTAAACAACAGAAAGTCTTGTAACACATTCGTTACAAAGCAAAATTCCTCTCCAGCTCGACAAGAAGTATCTGGAGGTGTGCTCCCGAGCGCTAGCGTGGTGGTGAGATGCGAGGAGGATTGCCGTTACACAGACTGCAGCATCCCAAGGCTCTCCGTGGCCCAGCAGCTTTGTCCCACCCGGCGCTGCTCGGCAATGACGTGCCGCTCAGAGATGCCACCAGCCACCAGCACATCACCGAGGCTCCATCGCTCACCCGTGTGCAAGACGGCACCGTGCTGATGTGCCCTGGTCTGCTCTTCAGAGCGTCTATCCGTGAATCTCGGTGGTGTCCAACCAACCCCTGAAAACGTGCTTGGTATCCGCTACAGCACCCGGTCTTTAACCTCGTCCCAGGACAATGGGGAACAAAGCAAAAGGAGCCTCATTTATAAAAAATTATAATTGAAACAAACTGAACTGATGTATTTCCCAGCTGCTGCTAGCGTAGATGTATGAGACCAAGCTGCAGCTACCCTTAGTAATTTGAAAATACAAGATAAAAAACTAAATTAAAATTGCATCTATTGCATCACGAAGCTCTCCACGACAGACAATCTCATGGAATAACATGGATATGATCAAATATTAGAGAAAACTTCCAGAAGCTGCTTGCATACTGATACGAAATGCTTAACTGATGAAATTTTCCAAAATTAAGACTTGTTGGTGAAAACTGTGTTTTGTGGGAAATGAAACAAGGGATGAATCTGTTATTACACCCCGGCTGCAAACAAAAGCGGGCTCAGAAAGGCCAGAAACACCCACAAAACACTCCACCCCACTCCCCGTGCCTCCGTAACCTTCCGTGCCTCTAACCGGTACCACAGCTCACAATGCCGTAAGTGTGACACCACTCCACGGAGCTAACAGCGCTCGGTGCTTTTCAAGGGATTTCTTAATTTAACTTCCAATTTATGAAGGCATTTTACCATCCTTCAACTCTCATTTTCTCTGAGCAAACACAGACCCAGCTTTGCAAAATGTTAAATAAATGGATGTCGCCAAATTATTAAAATTAAAGGCAAGTGCAGAGTTGGCCAAGCGAATCGTGGCTGGAAACCAACTTCCAAAATTCCCTGAGCAGCTTTCAGATGATTGTGGAAAGACGCCATCGGAGAAAATGCTGTGTCTGCAAGCATCACCTCACCCTGGTATGTTTGGAAAGCTCACAGAAAGCATGTGCCACGGGGAGTGGACTGTGTACAGACCATACATCATCCCGCTACCTTCGGGGGGACGGCCGAAGCCATTAATCAGCAAAGGTTGTCTTACTCCATCTTATCCATCTTAGCTTTATTTTTCTCTCTGACTTCCTAGTGACAGAAGGGTCCCATGAGAACATTTGGAGATGCTTGTTCCTGGGGCTCACAGGTACTTACGCCTGCCACCGCTCCCTTCTTGCTTTTCGGCAAAGGCTTACCTGAACCTTGCAGTAACTCACAGCCTTTGCTAGCCATACATTTGATGGGAAATGTGCATTTTCAGTGTTTTTCCTGTAGCTTTTCACCCACTTGCAACGTGTTCGGCCGTCGCTTTCTGGGTTTGGATGTTTTAGTACCTTTTTAGGATAAGGATCGTGCCACACGTGAACTCCTGGCCAGGCACACTCAGGCTGGCTGATTTTCTGTTGGAAAGATTTGTTGTGCATTTTACAAACACCAGATGCTCGATGATGGGAAAATAAAGCATACTTTCCAGTAAACAAAAGCAGATTTCATTTGTCTCTGAAGCATAAACAAGGGGGGGGGGGGGGGGGGGGGGGAGGAAAAAAAGTGCAAAACAGAACAGTACAAATCAGGCTCGGGGTGGGGGGGAAAGTGCTGAAAGCAGCAGGAAATGCGTGTACCTGGAGACGGGTTAATGAGCTCCGCAGGGCAATTAGGGGCTCCTCGGGGGCTGGAGGCTCCTTTCCCCCACGCAGGGCTGGCATGGGCACAGGAGCCGGGCAGCCAGCGTGAGCTGCCCCATCTGCTGGGCACACCGCAGGTGAGCCGCGGACCTCCTACGTTTTCTTGCAGGTTGCAATTTGCATGGGACAGAGAGCTCATTTGGGAGGGAAGACAAGCCCGAAGGAGCTGATAGGGAACAAAATAAAAAAAAAGAAAAAAAAAAAAGAAAAAAAAAAAGTTTAACAAGTAGAGGCTTCCCCAGCAGCGGCTGGGGGAGTGGAAGTAATGCATGCTAGAGGAAATTCTTCGAGACTGCCGTAGATTTACTGCAGTCTTGGTTGGTTCTCATAGCCCAGAGCAAATATTTGAGCATCACAGGGTGCATGGCAAAACCTTTTTTTCTTCCTTGCTGCTGCAGGAAAGGGAACTCCGCATTAGATCTTAAAGCAAGATTAACGAGTGTGAGTAATAAGGAAAATGTTGCAATGCCATTATATAAACCAAGGACAGACTCACCCGTGAGCTCTTCTCCCCAGCCACACATGAAATTCAGTGAGGTGACCAGAAACCCCAGCCTGTCCACTCCAGAAAGACAAGGGAGAGGGGACAGGCTAACACGGCATGCAAAATCACGGCTGCGGCCTAGCAGCTCTTTAAACAATTCCGCATTTAATTTTCCCAATCTTTGCAGCTCAGACACATGGATCTCACCCAGCTGATGAGAAATCTGTTCTTTCCAAGCTGCAGCACAAAGATGCTGCCGCTGGACCCACCGTCCAGCAAGGTCGTGGGTACCACATTGGGGTGGCTACCACACAAGTCTGGGGGGAGACACGCTGGGAGGCAGGAGGGAGCCACTGAGCTAGAGGAATATCGAGGCTGGAGACGTTAGAATTTCAGATTAGGGCTTGTTTTTCTTTGTTTTTAATCACCGTGATTCCAAATCACTCGATCGTTTTCTTCCAATTTAGGAGAAACTCATTTTGCCTTTAGAGGAAATGCTGGCACCAGCTCAGACAAACATCTCCCGTGTGAAAATAGCAGGAATCCTAAAAAAGGAACTGCGCTCTTGACTGGAGATAGCTACAGGGACTAAATCCTCAGGTACCCAAAATGCCCGGTCTACCACCTGAGCTAAAGAACACAAATTTGTCTGGGTGTTGCAGACGGAGCCTGCACATCTGCTAACCCCTAGGAAGAAAAGAGCAACCACCAGAAATGCTTGCAGCTTAAGCTCGTAGGGAGTTTTCCAATTAAAATGCTGGGAAAAGCTACAGTATAAGACTCAAAATATTCTGAGGAATCACACTGACTTCTGAGTACTCTGATGCCAGGACAAACCGAGGAGCTGGGTACAAAGAAAGCAGGAGCAGAAACGAGAGGTCTGCAGCCTGTTTTGCAGGACGGGGTGGGAAGCCAAGAGCTGGGGTGACAGCAGCCACCTCGCACGGAGGGACACGCCGGCTTATGGAAGAGGATCTGAGGCGGGGGGGAGAGGCTCCAGAGGAAAGCTTTCTCTGCACATTCCCCACTGTTTACGTATTACCTGCCCTACCCCCTCCTGAAAATTGCCCCGGGGTGGCAAGGCAGGAGTTGGCATCGGTGTAGGAAACCAGTGGGCAGTCCCTGCCCGTAACCCCCTTGCAGGCAGCGCGGTTCTCCGGCCCCCTCCAGCGGCTACGAACCAGGCAGAGGAGCCAGCCACAGCCTCCCAGGCCACGACTCCTCCGGCTTTCCCAAATCCAGCCCCTGCTCCTTGCAGCACAGAGCCCGGACTCCTTCCCACGGGCGAAGCAAATCATTAGGCAGACAGCCACGCTCTTGTACCACGGTACATCTTTATTCTGCTGCGCACGGATCCAGGCCCACCACAGGTACCTCCCTCCCGCTCTCCGATCTAATCTTGCTGCTACACACACTCATTTTACCCTGGGCAAAAAAAAAAAAAAAAACAGAGCACTGATTAGCACCTCTTGAGGTGGGACTCCGTCACCTCTGTTCTGTCCTGGGTAGGTTCTTTACGCTGCTTTCTTCACTGGAACGGGAAAGGGTTAAAAAGCTGCTGTCCCTCAAAGGCTCGTTTTGGTATAAAAAGTGCTTTGCTTGATTTTTGGGGGATGGGGAAGAAAAAAAAACAACCAACCAACAACAAAAAAAACAAAACAAAACAAAACAAAAAAAAAAAAAAAAAAAAAAAAAAAACCAAAAAAAAAACACCACCACTTCAACCCACCAGATGCTGCTCCTCTGCTTTTTGCAAAACTCCCCAAAAGCAGGAAATTATATTTGGGTAGCAGCTACCAGGATTTCATGCTCTGGAAATCCCCCCATAGCAGCAAAGACAAGAAGAAAGCCTACATGAAAAAGACTGCTTTGGATCTGCTTTGCTTATTCCAGGTCTGTTTTGGTTCTTTAACTGTTTTCCAAATCTTGTTACCCCACCCAAGTTTACAGCAAGGCCACACAACATACGCTTTATATATTATTTACAAATATAATAGGCATCCTTCGATATAGGGGATATATACTGCAGAAAAGTTTAATTTCCCACCCATGATTTCACAGTACTCATTTGTTACTCATGTTATCTGAGCATGCCCCAGAAACAACATAGAAAAGAATACATTTACAAAAGAGAATGTTCTGCTACATAGGAGAAAATGGTGAAGTCAGAGTTAAGGCAAAAAATAAATGCTGTTTATATAGTGTGAAGATATAGAATATGCATGTATTACTGGGATTTCATATTGGAAGACCATTGTTTCTGGGGTTTAAAAAGGACAGGGACAGCCAGGGGATATAGGTTCTGGCCCTACAGGACAGGACACCAAGGTCTATGGATACCATGAATCTATTTTGAGATTCATTATTATCCCTCTACAATGAAAATTCCAGATCTTCTAAGTCTGCGTATTAAACCACTTCACTTATGCAAAGCCAGGTTTATGTAGACTCAGCAATCAATGTACACAGGGACTTAATCTAACGGTTCTCTCTGCGCTTACAGCTTAATATTATGTGAGTTGTCCCCCTGACTCCCTTCCAGCCCTCAAGCCAAAAGAAAGAGCACTCAGGTTTAACACTGAGACCTTTGCAGGAGGCACAGTCCCTCAGTTAAGATGGAAGTTGGAGGGGTAATCCAGGCAAAATCCCTCCTGCACGTTGAAGCTTTGGTTCTGCAAATGTCCGAGTGACTGATGAACTTCAAGCTCGTTTGCTATTGGCTTGGGAGAACCATCCTTTGACAGGTGGGTCGGGGGCTGCAGATATCCATGGTCAGGGGAATCCTTTGGACTCCACATTGGTTGGATTTGAAAACTCACACAGTCCTTCCCTACCCATACACACAGAAGCCAAAGTCCCCACTCCCAGCATGGCTTGAGCTCACCAGTGGGACCTGCAAAGGATTTGTATCAGTACCAGGTACTGACATGGGAAGAGGGTGTTCTTTGCAGTTTCACTCGCATGGGAGGGAGTTAGGGTGCTGGGAGGGAGCAGAGCTGCTAGGCTGGTCAGGGTGCCACTGCTGGCTATCCAGAAGCACGCTGTAGGACAGTCTCAGGCAAGGGCACACCAGTCAACAAACCAAATACAGAAGCATCTCTAATTAAAACCGCAACGGGTCATCTGCAGAGGCTTAGCTTTAACTATCCACTCGAGTTACATCGGACACCGAGTTAACGACTAAATTCTCTGAATTTCCTGGGGCCACCCTCCATCATTCACACTGTGGCACTTCACTGTAGCTCATCCCAGGTGGAGCCAGCCCTCCCCAGATGAGCATGTGCCCTCCCCATCCATCCTACCACCTTCGCCCAAAAGGCACCAACGGGTGACCGATTTGCAAAACTGTATGAACAAGTAAAAACCAAGAGGAAAAAAAGTCGACCCGAAGAAGCTGTTGCCATGGCATTTTCTCAAGACAACCTACCTCGTTTTCTGCCTCTACACACTGGAGCTAGAGTGTATGTTCGGCCCGTGCTCCTGCAAAACATTATGGTTCCACCAGCAAGGTGACAAGAGGCTTTACAACCTGTTTGCATCTTTCAGGCATGTTAACACTTCTATAAAGCAAGCGCACAACTCTCAGGCAACATGCTCATGGGCTGCCCTGGCCTCCAGCACAGTGAAAACCTAAACCATCTGCAAGCTTGAAAAGGAAACAGTGCAAAACTGCTGCCTTCTCACCTTGAAAACACGCCTACAGCTACGTATCCTTGCCATTTGATCTCACCTGATGAGGGTTTTGAAAGTATCCTTTGCTTTGGTATCTGAGCACTGAGTATAACCACCACACTTTAGCCTGTTGTCAGCAGTGCAAATTTTGCCACCTTATCCTAAAATCAGTGAGTAGAGCAATGTAAGGGGCCAGCTGGACCTTCCAGGCACAGCCATGGAGCTGAAATAGCAGGAAACAATCAGGAACTGCGTTTTTTCCTGCCCTTCCTCCTTCCCTGAAAGCATCTTGGAAAGGCACGTGTTCTTCAGCAGATAACAAAGCACACAAGCAAGTCCACTGTTGCTTATCGAACTCCACCCTAAACACATCCCATAACGGGAGGACCAGAAACTGAACTGCGGTTTTTCATTCGTTTATGCCTCTGGAAAAAGAAGATTTTGTAACTAGTGTCAAGACCTACGGGGCAAGTCTACGGGGCAGCCTTGAGGATCTGCTCCTATAGTGGCAGGATAGCCAGGGCTGTCGGCCAAAGGCACTCAAAACTGAAATGCAGGGTAGCTTAAACAACCCCACTTCCCCGTCAACGAGAAGAGCGACCAGAGCTAGATCCCATTCCCAGGAGGGACTGTCTTACTGTCCTTGCCATCCCATGCTTAACTCAGCTCTCAACAACAGGTCCCTAGGCACTAATACCATACAATACATAAATCCCCAACATCTTTAGGATCACATCTGGAAAAAAATACCCTTGTTAACTGCATGAGCATGGGAAGAACATCTGGCAAAGACAAATTGTCCAAAAAATCGACTTAGAACACGGGGACTAGGAAGAACTTGAATCAGTAAAGTAAAAGCAAGTGCCAGTTACCATCTGAGTTTTTACCCAAGATCCTGAGGGATCGTCACCTCTGTCCTTCTAAAGTTGCTGTTTTGACAGTGTTTCCTATACAATGACTATGTCACTACCTTTAAGGAGCTGGCTGACCCTGAGATCCCAATGAAACTGCAGAATGACACTCTTCTGTGAGCTTGTGACATGAAGGTAAACGGCAACATAGAGGCACTGGAAATCAAAGGAGCTCAGGCTGGTGGATGCAACACTGCATTTAGAAGCACATTATCTCCCGACTCTTCAAGAAAACACAAAAAGTCCTTTCTTCTCCCTTCTCCACAATGCTGGTAGAAGCACTATGCAAACAAAAAGACCCGTTAAGTGGGTCTGGGAGGGTTTTCTCTGGTTATACTGGCACTGAGGGATATGGAGTAAAAGGTAGGTAGGAACTTCTATCTCTGTGCACTGTGCGTTGTCTGCTACTTTACTGGGCTTCCAGTAACATCATAATCACTGCAATATTGCAAGCACGCAGTCTAGAGACCATTTTGGTGTCTTTTCCTTCATTACCACACAGATCTACTCACAGGCATTGCATCAATGTGCAAATCCGGCACAGCAACACAGCAGTTTAATTCAGCAACCCCTCCATTGTTGCTCCTGATCACTCTCAAATATTCAAAACCATTTTACAGGGAAGAGAAGATGCATTTAGCCATCGCTTTTCCAAAAAGTACCCTAGAAATCTTTCAGGTTCACGTGCTGGCTTCACCTGAGTATCACAGTCGTCCTTGTCGCACCACCACTGCGGTGGCGACGGAACCATCAGGATCACAGTCCCCCCCAACAGGCTGCGTAGCTATCAGTTCCCAGAGGTGGAGCTACCTTTTCCTCTTCTCTCCAGGTTTTCTCCTTCGTGCTACGGCAGCGCTCACGAGACTTGACCCGGTCCCAGGCAGTCGGGAGGAGGAGCGGCCAGCCCCTGCCTCGTCCATTACAGTGCTGGAGGGAGAGCCAAGCTGCCACAGATCTGGTGCTCTGCAGAAATGACTCAGACAGGATAGAATTACATATTCTGCTACTCTCCCATCTGTGCGATGGGGCCTCTACACGGAGAAAGCCAAGTCAGCAGCTACCTTGCAGCACGTAGAGACACGGATACAATTTTCCAAGTAACGCACAGCACTGGACAAGAAACTCGGTGCATTTCACACCAGAAGAGGACAGAAGAAAACACACCCACTTTTACAGCAGCAATCACGAACTTCGTAAGGAAGAGAAAGGCCAGGTACTGACAGCAGAAAGAAAACAGCGCTGTTGTTGTAAAACCCTTACCAAGGCGAGGAGAGACTCCCTTGCACCCTACAGGACAAGGAAAAGCTTAAGTACGGACACTTTCCCCACACAGAAGTTCCGCTGAGACCCAAGGTGTGTGTAACACAGATCAATAACAGAGGTAGAGTCATAACAAACAGACATATGCTAACAGCTATAGGATATATTGTATTTGCTCATGTAACAGCCGCACACGCTTATCGGTCTCATCGCCCAACCAGTTGCAAACAAGAGATCACCAGTCAGGCAGCCGGTAGCTTAAGAACTGACACACAGAATCACTGCACCCTAAATTTGGGGGGGAAAATCACAGGGGCAGGGAATTATGTGCACTCCATGAGCAATACAGTATTTCACTGTTGGGGAAGGGTTAGGATTGGCACCTGGCTTTAACAGCGCACTCATTTACCAAATCAAACTGTCTCGGAAAGCAGCCAGTTGCCCTTTAACTGTGTTCGTGAAGTAAAAATTGTTTAATGGGGTCTGGGACTGGAAGGACGTGGATCAGATCCAGACGAGATTTGCCAAGTATTCTTCGCACAGCTATGCGGCAGAGAGACAAGAGGCTCCGGGTGCGGCCTGCAATGAAGAAAGCAGAGAAAAACCTATTGAGGGACAGAGAGAGGAAGAGGGGGGGGGATAACAGTGTGTAAATTGTGCTGAGCTCTGGCTGACAGCTGAGGAGCCATTTACCCCTTCCAAACGCCAAGGCCACGACCTGCACAGCAACACGAAGGCAGTGCAGGAGAGCTGAGCATGCACAAATCCTCTCCGTGAGGAGGCCAAACCTTTCGGCCAAAGATCTGGAGCAACGACAGCTGCCACACGGGCAGCTTGGAGGGCCAAGCTGCTGGAGACTGCACGGGGTTGTGACCACGAAGCCAGTCCCTGCATGAGAGGGGTTCAAGAGATCACTGCCAAATCCACGCCAGGGGAGGCTGCGAGAGGCTTTATACTATTCGGATCATTTTAAAATCATGTGGACTTTATTTTTGCTCTAATTCACCCCCTGGGAATCAAGAGCATTGACAGCCAGCTCAGGCCTTAACCCAACTTTCTTGTGAGGGCTTCTTTTGAGTTCACGGAGAGCTCTTCCAGCACAGAGACAAGAGGATGGTGGTGTCCATGTTGATTCAGGAACTGGACTTCCAAGGCACCACTCCACTGTCCTGCACGCTCTACCTGAGGAGTCCCATTTGTCTCCTAAGCCCAGGCTTAACGGAAACCACCTGCTCCAGCTTACACGCATCTCTTCTCAACAAAAGTCCAGGCAGGTTTAAAAACCAGGCACATGCAAAGCTGAATAACTTCAGGGTGGGGGCCAGGGGCTGTATCCCACATCCTGAATCCCTTTCAAATTTCTCTGCGAGTTCAAGAGGGAAACCCACTTCCAACCCTGGTGCAAAACCCTGCCCTTCACCAGCTGAGCCTGGGGATTTTACGAGGTGCTGCCCTTGCTGGAACAAGGGTGCACACTGTATCCATGTTGCTTTTGTTATAAAAAGAAAGAAATAGCAGGTAAACTTAGGCATGTTCAGGTCTGAGGCTCTGGTTTACTTCTTTTGTAACTCATCTGCCTCCCAGAGGATGTTGAAGTCAAAAAGCCAGCTTTTCCCCACCTTTTTCCACCACCAGCTGAGCTCCCTCCCGCCACTAGTCACCACCATTTGTGACTTTACTTCCCAAGTAGCCTGTCCAGATACAGCTACCTCTTGGGTCCCTCCCTGGGCCGCCCTGCAGAGCACAGGCTCACTCAAGAACAGTGAGGGCACCTCTGCATGGCTTTGGAGAACTGGGTCTCACTGGGTAAGTTATAACCTCACCAGTGACTTGCAGACCCAAAGCCCAGCTCTGCTAGGACCCCACTGCCTAAATCTTGCCTCAGGATGCTGCAGACACAGTTAGGCAATCAAAAAGAGCTGGGAGAAACATAAAAAAGGTGAAGTTACAGATGGAGGTTGGGTTGCTGAGAGAGGTATCGCTGATACCGGAAGGACTCAAGAGGGAAAACACCACGTGAATGTACAAAATGCAACAGGAGAAAAACAAGGAGTCTAGCTGGAGGAAAAAACAGGGAGTCTAGCCACCGGGTTGAGTCACCAGTGTTGTCAGAGCCCGAGGCAGGCAGCAGCTGGGCAACACTGCAGATCCGTGCCCCACCGTCCTCTCCTGACTGCTGCCTGCCTGGCCAGCCACAGCTCTTTGGGAGCCCTATCAGGGGTGGTGAAGTCATTAACGCTTAGCTTAACAGCTTGTTAAACCCCAGTTATCTTTTTGTGTGTGTTAGAATTGATTTACACTTTTAAGAGGTATAACCTGTTTACAGGATCTTTTTTCCGCTTGGCTGAAGTCACTTGAACAAACAGACCCAAAAGAGGATAGAAACACCCACCCTACCACCTTAACATCTCCTAACTGCCAAAGACACTTTCCAAAGAGTTCTCCTGAATCCAGAGCTAGATAAAGCCAGCGCCACTGCAGTAAGTCAAAGGCACTCACCCCTTGCTTCTTTGAACACCTGCAAAGCCTCAGGGTTCACTTTGACCCTTCCCGTGGATTCAACTCCCAAGGTCTCCACTTTCACCAGGTTGAGATCGGCTCCAAAGTCAATCAAGAGGTGGACGAAAGCTGCTTCGCAGCCATGCCGCAGGACAGCGTCCATCACACACACCGGGGAGCCCCGGGAGAAGCCCTGGATGTTGATGGGCCCACAGCAGTTAAAATCCGGGTTGGCTCCAGCCTGGAGCAGCAGCCGAAAGCACTGGAGGTTGTGGTAGGCAGCGCTGATGTACAGCGGGCAGACCACCAGCGTGGTGAGGGGCCGCAGGGAGAGGCTGGGCACCCGGGAAGCAAGGTGGTGATTCACATCCACGTCCGCGCCGTACCTGGAAGGTGGGGGGGAGGGCAGAGAGGGAAGAGCAGAGGTTTGGAAACAAGGGCTACAGCACCATGGCTGCAGCCCCGGGTGACAAAATGGCAGGGGGACGAGGCTGAAGGACACCCAGAGGGCTAGCACCCTGCCTGTCTTTGGTACTTCTGAGGCCCAGCCACCCAAGAACCACCCATACCTACCCTCAGATGAGCCTGGGGGCGCTTCTGAGTGGGGACGTTGTATCCAGCATGGTCTGATCTTCAAGAAGCAAAGCTGTTTCTCTGCCCGCAACAGCCCGGGCTTCGGAGAGAGGAGAAGCAGCTGAGGAACATCCCTCCCGGCCCTCCTGAAGGATGTGCCAAGCATGGCCTTGGCACAAGGGACAGGTCAGCCCTGAGCCAGCACCACGGAACAATGGATGCTAATGAGACGGCTGAGGAACAGGGATGTTTCCAAATGACTCAGTTGAAGAGATGCAGTGAAATAACTTCCCCACCAAGATAAAACGGGCCAAAAAGCAATACAGGCAATCGATCTGACTGTCACAAACAGCGGGGAAATGGAAACAGACATCTGAGCTCAACAGCAAAACATATATGACAAAATCCTGCTCCCGAAGGAGCTGGGGTGGTTGGAATCCCATCAGAGATCCCGCCAGGGAGTCAAAAAGAGACCTTTTCCCTAGCATTCAGCTCTGCTGAAGGGATGTACCTGCCAACTCTGAGCATGCAAGAAACTGGAAAAGCACAAAATAACTGTGTCAGAACCTCCCGCTCTCCCCGTCCCTCCTGCACAGCTCTGTTCACAGGTTGTATGTTCCACTAGCTACCGCAGGAGAGATTCCAGTTCACCGGCCAGCACTCCAGGCTCTGAAGGGGAGAGCTCTGGGAGCTGCAGCAGCAAACCTCTCCAGCCTTTTGCAAGGGGCTCCTGCCTCACCCTACCCCACGGAGAAACCCCTACCTCTCCTCTTCGCCACACGGTGCCCCGGTGTCCCAACTGCTCCCTAAGCCCTGCAGCCAGAGCAAAGCGGGCTGGGGCTTGCTGCGGCGCAGAGAAGGCATGCAAGCAGGCTAAAGCCCTGCTCAATGGCCACCAGCATCGTCATGGAACAGAAGCAGAGCCCGCAGCATACTTCTTTTTGGTAAGTACAGATGGCACTAAGTTGTGAACGAGCAGAAAACAGGGCTTATTGACTTTGGTTTGTTTTGGTTTTTTTTTAATTTTTCTGTAGGAAGGGAAGAATGCAGCCAAATAAACGGGAGCAAAAAGGCCAAGCGTCGCGCTCTGGAAAAGCACAAAATTTGAAAAATGGCAGTGCTGCGGAAAGAAGAGATGGCAGAAATAAGCGTTTATTTCCCTCAGGCTGGGTAACGCCCAAGCAGCGGGGACACTAACCCCATCCATCCACTTCACATGCAGCTTGGATGGGAAGAAGGAGGAAGACAACACAATCCCCTAAGGAGTAGCTGGTTTTAATCGCAGCGCTGCAGATCAAGCAAAGCCCTGTCCCTTCTCCACACAGAGGGACAAGAGGTCCCTTCACCTGCCAGTCCCTCTCCCAACACTGCAAACTAAGCGTTCAGAGAACTAGGTTTTTCTGTCTTCCTAAACAGCATTATATTCCATTCTGCAGTTAATAAAACAAATAAGGAAATCACCTGGGGACAAATCCTGCCTCAAGGCAAGCACTGCTCTAGCTGAACCCAGTAGGGGCTGGTCCCCATCCAGCAAATACTGAACCAAATGCTTCAATTCTGAAGGTGGGAATAGGCTCATGAAGCACACACAGAATATGGGCCGAGGAAACTTGTCTAAGAGCTGAAAACGGCGTGCAGTGTATTTTTAACCCAACGCACAAGATCTCCCAAGCATGAACACTTTGGCTGAGATCTCAAGAGACCAGTGGGCTGGAAAAACGCAGGAGAAGGACAAAGCTGAGGAGTAACAACACTGCTGAGTGCGAGCTGGTCCTCGCACCAGGTGCGGGACCGAGCTTCACTTCCCAGGCCAGGTGGTTGGCCCGGGGATCACTGCGCACTAAGGGGACATTCCCATCTTTTGGGGACTTCCACAGCATTTTGCTGAATCTGCAGCGCTTCACAGTGCTACGAGGCACTGTGCAATGCACAGAGGACTAAATAAGAAAAGGCATCCGTCCTCCACAAGCAATCACACACGTTCCCTGTAGATAAACCTCTTAAAATGAGACTACACGAGCATTTAGAAAAAGTCATCCGTGCTGCTGTGGGACTTTTGTAGGGCCACTGCTTCCTATGGCCACGGTCCTGACCAGACAGCAGGTATCCCTTCATTTCAGTCCTTTTTTTTTTTCCATAATTGTCATCAAAATTCTCAGTGGAAACCCTCAATTCAAAACAAACCACAAAATTCTACTTTTATCACAGTCAGGCATGCACCTGAGGCACTGGGGTGCTGTGTCAGATCTCTTTTTCACTGTTTTAGTGTGGCAAAAGGATCCTCTCATCCTTAAGAGGCTGGCTCAGCCCCCAGTTACGCTGCAAGTACAGTGCAGCAGTCTGATCCCATCGCAACATGATCGCATCACAGGCTGTTAGGAAAAGTAATCTACACCTTGGCAATGTAACAATACATATTTCCGCCAGCTGTCTTACAAAATGGATCACCGCTCCATAGCTGTGTGTATTTACTATTAATGGATACAGTTTCATCTATTCCTTGGCTAGCTGGTTCAGCACTCGTAGTAGCATTCAGGAATCTTGACCGTGCTACCGTATGATTTAAAAAAATATGAACCAGGTGATGTTTAGACACCTGCAGCAAGCCTGACCGGGTTGGGCTTTCTCTTCAGGACATTGAGGCTCTCTCCAGGTGAATATGCTGAAATATTTCCTTATATCTCAGTAAAAGTATCTTCCTCCTTGCATTCCCCCTGGCAAATCCTTTAGATCAACGTTTTAAAAATCTCCGAGTGAGCTCTGTAACATAAGACCGCATTTTAAAGTCAGCAACTCCAAACAGATCTGTGAAATCTGTACTCCAAGATATTTGAAATTTTGGGCAATCTGACAATTTGGTATTAGCTTAGCAGCCTTGGGAGAGACATTGTCTAATAAAAAAGATATTGGACAAACTCCAGTTAATTTTTAATCCTGAAAGTTTTCCAAAATCTTGCTTTTAATATTGCTGGCAAGGTATCCTGAGTAGACGACACATAAATCAATGCATCAGCTCTCCATGTGCTGCTGAAATGCCATTTGCTACATTTCACCCTGCATTAGTGGATGTATCAGGGGACAGCCTCGGGAATGCAGCATGTGAGCTGGACCCTGTACCAACAAGCACATGGCGATGGGGACATCCTTCTCCCAGCTTGCTGAGAAAGGAGCAAGGAGGGGGGACCGTCTCCCCTTCTTTCTACTTGCCAGCTTCCCTAAAGCTGCGCTCGTATGGAAGTTCACTTCCCCACAAGCAAAAAGGAAAGGAGAAAATCCCCAAGTATTTTGAAATTTTTCTAATCAAATCCTTTTGGTTGTTCGAGCATTTGCGGTCATTGAAGGGATTCCTCAGAACGCATTTCTGGGTGAATCCAAGTACACGTTCTTGTCTTTTACTATTTCTTTCTATAACCTGTATTTTCCCCTTATGATCTTTTATTATTTCGTGCCAAGGGCCCATATAGTTGTTCAGCATGGCCCCTTGTACAAAAAGCTTCCAATTTAGAAGAAAGGAAGTATCACTACACACTGCAGAGGACAGAACTCCAGTTCACACAGCTTACTGCTAGACCCTGAGCCCAGTCACTGCTGGTGCTGCAGAGGGAGTTTCCTGAGGGATGGGAGGTCACCAGTCACCCACCACCCAGCTAAGGCTACTGTTCATCACCTCATAGCGATGGCCGTCGCTCCTTGCCCCAGAGGTGCCACCCCTTCAAACAGAGCTGTGCATCAGGTGTGTGGCAAGGGGAAACTGAATCAGATGCCACGGAGGGTGTCCTCATGATGGGCAAACACCAGGCTGCCAAGAACAGCCAGTGCCGGTGACAAGCATCTCTCCTCCCAAGGACAGAAAATGGCTGGAGCAGGAGAGCTAAGCAAAGGAGAGATGTGTTTCCAAACAATTTTTGGTTCGCTGAGGGATCCGCCTCGCTCGTAAATTCAGCTGGGGGCATGGAGCTGGCAGTCAATATAGAGGTGGGGGTGAAGATACTTTTTTAAGATTTGGATCCGACCGAATTGCGGATGGCGGGCTCAGAAACAGAGACTCATCTCTTGGGCTTTGCCTTAGGAGAACAGGCATGGCAGCCAGGCAGCAGGGCACAGACCTGTTGTCGGGGCCAAGCGATAGGGAATACAAGCATGTCCCTTTGGACACCTCTCCACCCTCTCTCCCGTCCATCTCTTGGCCAGCTTCACCAGGCACCGGGCATGCGAGGACGGACCGGATGCTCTGAGGCCCATGGGGGAAAAGACCCCGAGGGAAGGAGAGAGGGAGGTAGAGCCACCCCTCTCTCCAGCCTGCACCCGAGCTCTCACCTGATCAGCTCCCGCAGGATGTCTGCCCGGCCCACGCGCGCCGCGTGGTAGACGGGGGTGCTGCGGTGGTGCCGGCTGCCGTTGGGGTCAGCCCCGGCTTCCAGGAGGATCTTGGCACACTCCAGGTGCCCGTTGACCACGGCCACGTAGAGGGCGGTCTGCCCTTTCACGTCCACCAAGTCGATCTCGGCCCCTTTGCGGAGGAGGAAGTCGACGCAGGGGCCGTGGCCGGCGGTGGCGGCGATGCGCAGCGGTGTGCAGGGCAGCCAGCCGCAGCACCACACCGACTTCTCGTTGATGCGGCTGGCACCGGCGGGGAAAAGCGATGGGTCAGAGAAGCCCCGCGGCCGCCTTGCACCACCCCGCCTCCCCCCCCCCCCAGCCCCCGAGGAAGACGCTGGGAGAGCCCCAACTGCTCCCCTGGAGCTTTTCTTCCCCGTTTTTGGACACTTCATAGCAGCCCTGAGAAGTTCCCACCAATAACCTGAGTAGGCACCGCAGGTCGGTAGCCAGAGACTACGACACGTACCGGAGTAGTGCCTGCAAGATGGGCTTTATCACAGCTCTGCTGTGTCAGGAGCTGCGCATACGTGCAGTGAGGGACAAAACCTGCCTTTCAAATCTCAGTTAAAATTACCAATTAAAAAAACAAAACAAAAACAAAAACAAAAAAATACTCCCCTTTTTACAGGGAGATGTCCCAGATCAGCAGTGACCGAGCTGGGGACCACAACCATTTAATTCAAGATGCTCCAAAAGGGGCAGAAAGTCAGCAAAGCAGCAGGGAAACAGCAAGAGGACAGGGGAGGAGGGGAGCAAGGTACAGGAATGCAGGTGCGCGTCCGTATCACACCGCCGGCAACATCCGCACTCAGCCAGGCACTATGGGACCAATACACACACAAATCCAGGGAAACTCAGCCCTGCCAGCAACGAGCAAGCTTGGGAGGTACAGCCACCCTGCACTGAACAGCACAAGCAGGCCATTAGCATCCTTGTTGGACGGCTGTACTGGCATAAGAGCCTTTTCCAACTTATCGAAAGAGATGGCTCTAGCTGGCGGCTGCTTGGACCCCTTCTGAAACAACCTGCATTAGCTGCCATGCTCATCCAGATCTCAGGTTAGCCCTACAAATCCCATGAACACCCAGCCCTTGCTCTCAAATTCTCTGCAAATCACTGCAGGTACCATTTTAGCAGAAACACGCAGAGGGGAAGGGATTTCTTTTAAGGCCAACGTAGGCTGGCGAAAGCGCTCTTTAGCCAGCACAGCAGTGGATTTGCTCTTCTAGCTCACTCCATGCAGGCCCACGTAACTGGTACAGAACAAAGCAGTTTTTAGACAGTGCATTGACAGAGTTTGCTAGGAGACCAACGCCACAATTTTTTTTTTCAACCACGTTTTAGGAAGAGGAGTAGCAGAAACCCTGAATCAAGCCCTCAGCTGCCCGGTCTTATGATCAAAGTGCTCCCTTTAACCTCGGAGGTTTGAGGATCACCACCCAGCAGCTAACCCTAAATTCAAAGAAGTCACTTCTCTGCCCACTCCATCACCTGTGGGATGGTGCTGGAGGTCCAGCCCTCCTCCTCTCACCAAACTTTTGCTTTTTCCTACCTGGCCCTGCTGCCACAGGCTTCCCACGTGACACGGGACAAAAATAAGGCAAATATCTCACACCAAGGGTCCAAAGAGCCGCAGCTGTCCAGGTGGCAGAAAGAGGAGTTGGCTCATTCTCATTTTTGCTGAAAGGAGACCTTTTCTGAGGCTGGGCAATATTTTGCACTCTAAGCAGTTTTCTCCACGGTGCAGGAAAATTAATTAACTTTCCCCACAGTCACAGACTTAGCACTGGGCAGATTTTCTAACGGAGTGTTTTAGGTTGATACTCGACTGTAATCCCTTTTGTATGTTTTTCCCATTCTACGTGGGCTCCTGTTTTCACAGTATTCCATTTCTACCCCGGGCCTGACGAGAGCCTCGCGCGCGGCCGCCGCGCTCGTGAACTGGCTCGAAATTTGCCTCTTGGGAGACTACGGGGGTGAAGAGGGATGATTTTGGGGGGGGGGGGGGGGGTGAGCGGGAGCATCCTAACAACCGTAAAAACGGAGCGAGGCCGGGGTCCCCCCGCCAAAAAGGGAGCAGCTTGGGAGACCTTGGCCAAAACTGCTGCAGCGGGACCTCGCAGCTGGGTTTCCCCCCCCCCCCCCCCCGCCGTGAGGGTCTCCACAGGCAGCGCGGAGGGGTGCGGGGGTGGGAGAAGCCCCCCTCCCCTCACCTTTGGAAGCTCTCCTCTTGCAGCAAGCTCTTGAGGGTGGGCAGGTCCCCCACGTAGGCCGCGTCGTGCAGCCGGGTGTCCTCGCAGTGCTCGATGGGGTGGTCGCAAAACTGCTCCCGCAGCCACTCCTTCAGGTTCCGACCTGCGCTGGAGGAGACAGCCGGGGGGGGGGGGGGGACACACCACATACACCGGGCTGAGCCCTGCCCAGAGGGACGGCCCGTTCCCCCCCACCCTCCCGCCCCCCCAAACCGCTCTCCCCGCCACGTTACCTGCCTGCCCGCCCGAGGCGGCGGGCGGGCCGCCCTCCGCCATTTTCCCCCCTCAGCACGGCCGGGCCGTGCTCGGCCTGGCTCCCCGCGGGCAGCGTTTCCCCCCCTCCCCGGCCGCCGCCCTCCTTCCCTCCCTCCCCGGGCCCGGCCTGATTGGTGCCTGCCGGCCCGGCGGCTTCCTGCCTCCGCGTTAAGGTGGTTTGTTTTTTGTTTTGGTTTTTTTTTTTTTTTTTTTGTTTTTTGGGTTTTTTTTTTGTTTTTTTTTTTTTAATCCCCCGGCGGGAAGGAGGCGGTTCGCCTCAGCTGCTGGAGCGGTTCCCCCGCTAGAGAGGCCCGACCGCTGCTAAGGCGGCCTGAGGGCTCCTTCTTCCAGCAACTGGTCTGATAATTCACGAGTGCCGCCTCCCCTCCCTGCAGCAAGCGTTGGACCGCTGGTAGAGCGGTCGGTTTTGTTGCTTTTTCTCAGGCTAGGCAAGGCTCCCCGCAGCTAAAAGCGGCGTAAGAGGCTGTCTATGCTCGTATCCCCCTGTTTTCCCCTGCAGCGGGGGTCTTCCGTCAGCTTGAGGGAGAAAACAGCCCGTATGTGAGGGTGGACGGAGCCGCAGCAGGCAAAGAGCAAGCGGAAAGGCAAGGTGGCCCTGGAAATGCCGCCCAGAAACAGCCAGGAGCACAAAAAAGCCGTCGCTTTGCTCAAAAACCCACCAAGCAGCCTCAAATACAGCGCCCAGCCCTGCAGCCCTCGCCCAGGAGGAGCGGGTGCGTTAGGTGCCCGCATGGGCAGGAGGAAGAGGTGTGAGGAAAGACGCGGCCCGCGTGCCAAAGGTCTGGAAGGAAAGAAGCTCTCGCCGAACCCGGCCCCCTCCCCAAGGCATTGCTGGCAGGCAGGCTGCTGGAGCGGCACCGTGGCGTTGGCTCCCTGGCGCGAAGCCGCGCTGCCCAGCATTCAAAACGCACCCTCAGCTTCTGGAGCCCGCGCTTATCCAGTCCCCGGTGCCGGCGGGGAAAGGTGGCAATCCGCCTGGCTGTCCTGCGGCTCCACTCCTGCTGCTCCGTGGCAGGGTATCAGTCCACGGGCGCCAGACTGCGGCTGCAAACAGGTTTTCTTGTACGTATCATAATTTGGGCTTGGGCGATCCAGAGGAGAGAGCTGCACATTGAACCCATTTGCCTTGCCTGGTGGGAGGTCAAAAGGGGAAAGGAATCGATGGGATTTTTCAAATCCATTGGCGCTGGCTGGCACTATCACCTTCCCCAGCCTGCAGTCCTCATGCCACTAGATGAGGCAGACGCGGGGCCAAGAACTATCCCCTGGAATGAACTGGCTGCCGATCTGGAAACCTGACTCAATGTCTGTTTGGCCCTCCTTGAGTCAAAGGGACCAGATCTGGAAACCAGGCAACGGGGCTAGGTGGAGCTCCAGCCCTCAGCTTGGTCAGCCCGCATTCCCCCCCACGTTTGTAAAATGCTTTCTAGGCTTGGGATGGGCTCGGGCAGAGCTTTCTGAGGTGGGCTTGCCCCAGGGCTGGCCGCTTTTCGGGAGATGCCTTTGCTGAGTTTGCAAGCGTCCTGATGGAGCACACCCCCCACCCTCCAGCGGGCTCCTCCTCATTCCTTCCGTGGCTTCTAACCTCAATCTAGAACTGCATCCAGCTACAGAGCCTCTCTGTGACCCCCTCTGTGCCTGCTCACAGGCAGGGAAGCAGGCATATACATCTCAGTTCCCTGTTGCTGTGCCTGATGATAGCACAAGTCAGACCAGAGCAGTTTTCTAGCTGTTGCGTCGTCTGCAGCCCTTACAGATTTAATGGGAGGAGATTTAATGAGCTCCCCCAGCTGCAAAGCGTTCTGTTGGACTGCTGGCCAGCAATGAGGTCTCATCCAGAGGAAAAAGGCATGTTAGTCCAGGGGCTTTCATACACGTGGCCCCTGACCAAAAGCCATAATGCCTGTGTGCACAAGGGATAGTTACTGCGAGGGACAGAAAACTTTGTACTTCTGTGCCTTCACAGCAAGAATGCAATGCCAGTTTTCAAGGTTCTTAGGAACAGGCCGCTCCTCCTCAGCACAATTTTTCTTTAAAATAGATTTGTTTACTTGCTGTGTCATTTGGAGCTGACTCTTCTCCTGTGGGTAAGTGTAGACACATGAGAAAGGGGAGCAGAGGACGCAGTAGTATTTACTTGCAATATGGTAGTTGTCTCCATGGACAAAGCAGAGCCCCAGAAAGGAACAAAATGGCTGGTAAACAGATGAAGCTGGAATGCCAATGTCTGGATCATTTGTGATTTGAGGTTCATTCAGTTCTTCTTGCAGAAAATGCCTCTGTTTAACCACTCTCTTCTGCCTCATCCATGTACTTATATGTATTTATGTACTTACGCTGCAATGAAAGACAGAAAGTTTTTACATACCATATACTTATATGCCATACCATATACTTTCTAGCAAAAGTTTATCTCCTGAACCAGGCTTTTTTAATCTTGGTTGGTTGGTTGGTTGGGGTTTTTTTTTGTTTGTTTTGTTTTGTGGGGGTTTTTTCCCTTACATGAAAACCAACCTATCTCATGTTGACCTAACAAGTTCTTGTACAAGGGTGGTGGAAGAAGAGTGACTGGGATGGCTGAATTATCCCATAATCCTTATAATAATCAGCCAGTGCTCTCTGTAACTGGAACAGTGCTGAAGTCCACGGACTGCTTCTAAAGACTGCAAAAGGGAGTAGCTGCTTGTTTGAGATACACCGAGCAGATCATCCACTGGCACAGGACAGCCAGTGGAATCAGTGGCTCACTGTCTTGGCATACGTTACTTCTAGAAACCTGCCCTGTCTGGGCCCACCACCAGAAGGAACAATCAGCCAGGGCAGGTGAGCTCACTTGGCTCCTCTTCCCTCCATGACCAGCACTTGGTTATCTGTGGGTGGCCTTTCGGACTGCTGCATTGATCCCACCCCACTTGAAAACCGATCCACCCAGCAACCGAGGCCTGTGACTCTCTCAAGGAGAGCTTCCAGTGTCTAAAAATAGCCAGTAATCCAACACAGCCAGCACACACCAACTCGCTCATTCGGCAGGACCTTTTCTCCAGCTCCTAACTCTGAAGCAATGAAAAAGAAACAAGAAGAAAAAAAAAAAAAAAAAAAAAAAAAACACAACAAAAAAAAAAGCCGGGAAAACTCCTCCTGATTCTCGAGAGGAGCCCTCATCCTTGGGCAGCAAGCTCAACCACCCTTCCACATCCACTAGCACTTCCCACTGCCTCCCACATCCTCCCACTTGCCATCCACTACCACCCGTGCTCCTTATTCTGCGAGTCAAACGGGGAATTCACCATCCTGGCCTCATCGTGCTCCTGGAAACAGGGTGCTGGATCCCCGTCAAGCACCACCCGGATGAGAAGGGACCCAGCCCATCTCTTGGGGCTCTCCTAGAGAGTCCCTGCCCCGCAGGACCCGGGCACGTGCCCTCCAACCTGCTCCTCTCTGCACAGCCCACCTTCCCGTGTCCCTTGCCACCAGCCCAGCGTGGTGACTTCCCTTCGGCAGGGCGGCAGCCCCGGGGAGCAGCACGCACTGGCAGAACCGATAGCGCGGCGTGTGGACGTACAAAGGCTTGACCCTTCTTTCTGCCTTTTGTCACTGGGATTACTGCCAGCAGGAGTTTCCAGTTTGTGAAAGCTCCCTCTGTGGACCTAGGAGGACTGTCGCACCTGAACATGGTGGAGGAGAAGAGGGGGTGGCAGGGGTGAGCTCCTATTAACCCACTGCTTTTACTTCCTGGAATTAAGCCAGTGGTTGCAATTAGTGCCAGACTGCACAGTGCAAGATTAAGAAGAGACGTGCACCTCCTTCTCTTTCATTTGTGGATTACCAAGGACATCTTGAGAGTCTTGCAGCCAGGCTGGGCGCTCTGTTCTGTGACTGAAAAGGACAATTATTTATACCTGATGCTAAAGCCAGTGGTTAGCCCCACCACCTCCAATGCCCTTTCCAGAGGCACCACCTTTTAAATCCCTCAAGGTTCCTCCCAGACCTGCCAAGCAGCAGAAGAAAGCTGCATTATGAAATACTTAGCGGTTGTAACTGCTTCAGTGCCAGAGTAACAGTCAAGCTGTTCTTTAAAAAAAAAAAAGAAAAAGAAAGAAAGAAAGAAAAAAAGAAAAAAAAAATGCCGTAACCATAACTGTAATTCACGCTTAGCTCAGTCTATAAAACTTCTCCCTTCCTGGATCTAAGCCAACAGCTTGAATGTTTAGTGAACTCTAAAGTTAAGTTGCCCTGGTGATAAATGCATCTGTGGGGAGAAAAGAGGGGGGAAAAAAAAATCCCCTGTCCCCCCATTTTTAGCACAGCTCACATTTTTCTGTGGAATTTGTATAGTTTCTAAAGTGGACATGAAGTCGTACATTAACAAGGGGCTGCAACAGAAAACAGGAATGAGATGGGAGGAGAACTTAATCCCAGCATCCAGGATTGTCATTAGGACGGGGGCTGTAATCACAAGGATTACAACGGATGGGGTGCTTGGAGGCCAGTAAGTTAATTACGCTCCAACTGTGCCTTGACATGCCCAAATATGACTGTCTTGAGGGAAAAGAGGCAGGACTGATGCATCAGATAGCTGTATTTTGACCTGCCGTGAGGTGTCCAGGACTTTGCTCCTTCAATCCTGCCCGTGAGAAGGCAGAGGACAACTGTAACACCACAGAAAGGTGGAGACTAGAACATCTCACCCATCTGTCATCTTCAGCATGGCACAAAATGAGGAAGAGATGAACAGTAACCGTGCTGCTCCCAGCAGACTGGTACAATCAGTCCTGCAAGTGAGGAAAGAGGGTTAAAATCAAGTAAAGAAACACCAGGATAAACGCAGATAAAATCAGTCGCCTGCATGGAAGGTGCCGGCCCCAACACGGTCCCAGAGAAAAGTTTTCACTGGGTTCACCATGCAACAACACCATTAAGGAAAAATAGCTCCCCCCTCCAAAAAAAGGTATTTCATACTGGTTGTGCCCAGAGAGGTGTGGGTCACACCTCTTCTCTGCTCCTTGCTCTTCAGTATTTTTACCCTTGACCAGATGATGCCTGTTTATAAGGAAACAGAACAATCATTGTCCTACGTGCCCCTTTAATTCCTCTCAATAAAATTATGGGACCACCTGAGAGAGAGCTGAATTTCATGCTTTTTTTTCCTCATTCTTTTCCCAGCATTTACTTTTGCTGAGAGCACGAAAGGCTCCAGCCCTGGAAATCCTTTTTCTGTAGCCCAGTACTCTCCTGCAGGAACTCCTCAGAAGAACCTACCTCAAAGCACGAAGGACCCAAGGAAAGACTTGCATCAGTCCAGTCTCTCAGGCATGGTCCCCAGCTCATGGAGCAAGCGTGCTTGCGGGTATTTACCTTCTCAGGCGCATTACTGTGATCATCAACAATTATCATCAACACCCTGAAGCAGCATCAGAGACATCCCCAGCATGAGGCAGGGGAGGAAAACACCTCTGGAGTTTTTATCACCATTTTCCAGGAGAAATGGCCATCTGGAGCCTTCCTCTGATGGCAGATGTGGGAATATCAAAGGAGAAGCAGGCGCCTCCTTTACCTCGGTCAACAAACAAAACACCTCCTTGCAGGCAGGTTAGGAAATAACATAAAATCTGCTGAGGACAAGTTTCCATTGACGGCAAATTGCTGCCCAGAAATGAGTCACGCAGGAACATTTCAGTCAAACCCCCACCACTCCCACCAGGGGATTTGCAGACCAAAGGGATTTATGTATATTTTTTGCTATTTTTTCTCTTCAGAAAATACTCAGATTTTGATGGGAAAATAAAACTGGAAAGCTTTTTTCCCCTTCGTTTTTGCCCTTTGAACAACGTCTTTCACCACTTCTGCGGAATTGTCGGAAGTACCTCAAGGTAAAAGAAAGAAACCTTAAAAGCTGGGGAGGAGAAAAGTCCCATTTCCAACATACACAATGCGTATGCAAAACACTTCTCTGCAACCTTCCCTGTCCCTCCCTCTTCCTCTGAGTCTGGCCATTGTCCGCTTCATCCCGCCACCGTGAGCAAAGCCATCTTCAACCCCTGGGCAGTAGGATGTGCACCCTTTCCCCAGGGCTGGACCCCCTCTCTTGCAGAGGAGAGGTAGCCAGGGTCCACCAAGCAACGAGATGGGGCAGGTTTCACCCTCAGGCAGGTGGTCCCTCTTGCATTTAGCGTCAGTGCTGAAAAATGCCGGAGACACTGTGCCGAAGAGCAAAGCAAATGGCTACAGCCCCCTGAGGGTTTTCCATTTGCAATGTTAAGTAAGCAGAGGCAATGTTTGGAGCAGTATCTTGGCTGTTCAATCATCAGAGGAAAATAAATCAGTTACAGACAGTATATCTGCAAGGAAATGGAGAGGGGGTGCTGCTATCGGCAGTGAGAACTATCCAGCAGCATGGATTATTGATTAAAGCAATAAGCAGAGGTGATGTGGGGTGGGGGATGCAGCTCCATCACCTGATGCCCAATCTCTGGTGGTTTTTCCCTCGCCTGTTGGACCCACAGCTCTCATTCCTTTCACCAAGCAGATACATCCCTATGTAAAGCTGACAGTGGAAATCCTACCCCGATTCATACATTCCCTTCAACAAACCAAATCAACTAATTGTACTTGTAGGGACAATTTTTAAAACGGGTGTTTCGGTTAGGCTTAGAGAAGATGCTGGCCCTGGTGGGACCAAAATTAATCCCCAAATAGAGGAAAAAAAAAAAAAAAAAGAGACCGTGACACAAATTGCTGGACAATATGGAAGTGTTTGTCCTTCACTTCGCTAGCACCGTTGCTGAGAACACTGAAAATGTAAGCTCCTAGGCAAAAATGTTAAATGCAAGGCATCTCCAGTGCCTTCATATAAGCTACAGCAAGGCTGTAGACTCTGTCTCTAGCAAAGGAAAGGTCTGGTAAGGACCTGGGGCTTTCTGTGTCACAAGAGGAGCGTTAATGCAGAGGAGACAAAGCTCATCTGAAAACCTTTCTCGTTTTTAAAATGTTAAACAGCAGCAGAGAGGATCAGAATCTTTGTTCAAAGTTACAGTTAGTCAGTTGTTTTCCTCCTCTCTTTTTCTGGACCGGAATTCTCCTGTACACTGAGATGTACCCGCCAGAGAGCTAACACCAGCTCACCCAACAGCTGATAGCAATCTGTCGATGGATGGACACCCTTTCCAGCCTGCAGCACGCCGCCGCCATCCTCAGCTGAAGGGAGAGGCAGCTGCTGTAATGGAAACACTCAGTTGGGTTTTGCAGATCAAAAAGGAGGAGAACCTAATCTGAAAGGAATCACTTCTTTTTTTTTTTTTTTTTTTTTTTTTTTTTATAACTATCAAACATTTCCACCAGGAGCAAAGTGGGAAGCAAATCTAATTCAAAGCAGCAAGAGCAGCTCGTCTCCAAGCAAGGCGGTGGTTTAAGAAGCTGAGAGTAACACAAGTAGGAAGAATGCAGACTGCCACTCATAGGATGTGGGTTCCCACCCCTGCCTCTCACTTCATGATCTTCGGCAGGTCTCTGATGCTCCCTGAGCCACCGTGTCACACACCCCCCCTCACCTCAATGGGAAGATGGAGATTTCCTAACCCCCGTGTCATGGAAATCAGAGCCAGAGATGCTGTAAAAAGCATTCAGCTTTCATTCAAAAATATATTGCAGGCCTCATCTCTGGGTAGAAAACTTGGAAATTGTGAATGGGAAGGCAGGATTGTTTTTAATCTGATGCTTTGCAAAATCAATTTCAGATCGGGAACTAAGGGTCAGGAAAGACCTGACTCCTGATTTCCCAGTGCTTATTGCTGGCAACACTGGCATGCCACTTCCTTTGCTTTGTGGCTTTGGCTGAAGGTCTCTCAGGCCAAGAACATGCTTTATGCTGTGAATGTTCAGTGCCAGGCCCAAAGGGAACAGGAATCACCCTGAACTACTGGCATTTGAATGCATCTGGCTTTTCTGCACCAGCCCATCCGTGCTGCACGTTGCCAGGCTCTCATACTTCACTGCAAAGATGAAAAGTGTCCCAAACCAGCATTTGTCTCCTGACTCACAGAGAAGTCAAACGGGGAATATTTCATAGAAATCGTAGAACGGTTTGGGTTGGAAGGCAGTCCAGATCCGGGCCCAAGGGTGCAGCTCCCAGTGACTTGGAATAGCGCTGCTGTCTCAAATGAGGTCTGTCATGAAATTCGGTCTCACCAGCATTGAGCAACAAGCTCATAAACCTGTGTTAGTGATAAAGGGCTCACCCGAGTCCCCCCATGGCACCTCCACCTTCCTTCAGAGGTGCCCGACTTCACTGCTGCACCCAACTAGGAACAGGCATCAGGATCTCCCTGGTGTTGGACAGCTATGGAGAAATCCCATTGTGAAGGTGGCGAGTCCTGGCAAAAGCTAGGAAATGCCATTAACTAAAAAACAGGCACGAGACTGTGCAAAAATAAGAGACTGTTTCATAATGTGCTCACATAAACAGATGAATTAAGCCTGCTCTCCAGACAGTTCTAGCTATATCTGCTTTGCAAGTGCTTGACTTTCCCACCTTAACACTGTGCTCTTAGCATGCTTTTTTTTCCCCGCGCGTTGTATATAGAAAATTCAGCCGCCCACCCGCACCCCGGCTCTGCAGTAAGAGAATCCCAGTGTTGAGTGAGTGCAGGCACTTACCGGCTGACACAGCATCCCCGCTGCAATCACAAGGGTCTCTTTATAGAGCGACTCTCCGGGCACACAGGACCTGGACCAGCCTAACCAAATCAGTGGAGAAAAATAAACATCCTCCTCTTGGAAGTGCCTAGCACAATTTCATTAAGCCAGACTACGACTGCGAAGGAGACGGATGTATATTTATTGAATTGAGCCCTAGGAGAATAAAAGGGGAAAAGAAGCCCCTGGCTATTGCAGTGAGGGGGGGATTTAAGGAAACGAGACAAAGCAAGAACTACCCCCCCACACACACTCAAATCCCAACGCTAAAAAAAGAAACTACAAAGTCATTTGCAGATGTGATTTCCGCAGAGGGTAATGTGAACATGCTGCGGTTTTAAAACAATTACATGAAGAAAGGTGTCTTTTGGAAAGAGGGGCACAAGAATTACGAGCGTGTTTCCAACCAGCGGCATTCCTGCCTGTTTTACGGCACGCTCTGGACGCCGGCCTACCTCCGAGGTGGAGTGTGAACATAAAACATTTCCCCAATTGTTTTCCCCGCTCAGATGCGGCGATGCTGAACAGCTGCGAAGCGACGCGCGGGCAGCGGTCCCTGGCCTGCCTTTCGCTTGCGGTGGCAGGGCGCAGGAGTTTAGAGCTAATTAAGAAATGAAAATTGACTCTCGACTCCACACATTTAACCGCCTCCCCTTGCTCCCAGTCCTTCCCAGGGAAGAGGGTTTCTGTTTCAAGGTATTTCAGATCAACCCCTGTTCATTTTTCCCTGCTTCTTTTGTCTCTTTTTTTTTTTTTTTTTTTTTTTCCTTCCCCTTATTGGAAGTGGCTCCAGAGAGGCTATTTAAAATGTTTCAGTTACCAAAACCCAGCTTCCAGTAAAGCAATAACGTTGACTGTTCTGATAATCCCTCTTCCAGTATCTCTCTCCTCCCTCGAGCGCTAACAGCGATGCAGCATTTAACACATGACCCTAAGCTCTTACTTCTCCCCTCAAAATGAAGTCCTGGACTGGAGGTGCGTTAGGAGTGTCACCCTGCTTTGCTTGAGAGAGATACGGAAAATATGGCCAGTCACCCCTGAAGGACGTGGAAATGCTTTGTTGGTGATCAGAACAGCAGTAACGGTCATAGCAATAAAAACCATATTGTAGTTACACTGGTATCAAGGTGTAATTTGGGCTTTTGGCTTGTATCCCTGCTGAGAAAGAATAAAAGGTGAGGTGAACTAATCAAAGAGAAAATAAAAGGTACCCGATCGGGCGTAATAAATTATAAGGCGGGAGATGGCCTGCGTAAGGAGCACGCAGAGAACGGGGGCAGGCAGGGATGCTGCTTCGCCGCTGCGCCGATTCCCTCCTGCAAGAGCCCAGCGAGCACTTTCCCTGGGCCCTCCGAATCCCTCCCTGAAAGGACGGAGCAATGCACCCCTGCCCAGCTCCACCGGAGCTGCGAGGGCTGCGGGAGCCGACGGGCGACGTCGCACCATGCCACGACGTGAACAGCATCTCCAGGGCGATCTCAGCCTGCTTTTAATAACACCAGCATCCCTTCCTCGGGTCAGGAGTATCACATTACACAATCCTTCTGGTGTGAGAAGTGGGAAGGAAAGACAGAATAGCCTCTCAAGAATATTTTAGCTGGGCTATAAAAACTGAGGAAGCAGGCTGCCTTCCCTTCCTCATGATTCACAAAACGTCTCCAAAAGCAGGAAAACACACGAGGAAAAAGCTACCCCCCTGCTTGGCATCAGGCTGCAACATCTCCGGCACCCTGGAGGACCCTTTTTCCAGGCAGAAAAGGGGTGTTGTTGTAACCTAGGCACTTTGCAAAGCTGGGTGAGTAGATTTGCCACACATTGCTGGAGTGGGTCATTGAAAGGGGGGGTGGGGGGGGTGGTGTGGAGATAATTATTATCCCTAATTATCTGAGCAGATTTGGGAGCACCAATGCACCCCGCTCAGTGCAAAGATGGATTAATACAAACCTCTTAGGGCTTTGTTCCCCAAAGCGTGAAAGTTACAATGTAGTTGCCTCTTTTTTTTTTTTTTTTTTTTTTTTTTTTTTTTTTTTTTTTGTTTAAACAAAAGCTAAAAGCAAAGAAAATGGCAAGGAAAACTGAAAAAATACGGTCATCAGCACCTGGTTATTACAAGAACCGTACCATGGGGTATGGAACCTGATACCCATTGCCTTTATCGGGTCAGGGTTTGACAAGTAAAAGTAGTAGATTATGGTCGATTTTCAAAGCCCTTTTAATAGCGCAGACAACTGAAAAGCTGAGTACTCCAGTCTCAGCCTTATTAAAGGCTATTTTCATAACCATAAACTAACAGAACAATGTCTCATTTTGTAATTAATACATATTGTTATTAATAGATTTAAACAAAGCTGGCTTTCATTCTTTATTTTGTGGTGCATTTGGTGAAGCACTTAAAGGGGGCCATTCCAGTGTACACATATAACTGTTTTAATTACATCCTGTGAATTTATTTTTCCAGGGAGAAATATTTCTCAGGGAAAATGTCTATAAAAGTAACTTTAGAAGCAATGTAATTTTGTGTGTGTTTCCTATAGGAAATCTGTTTAGTTTAAGTCCCAGGTTCTAACACTCTCTTTTATGCAGCAGTGTGACCTGAAGAATGCTGCTGACAGCCGTGTTAAATCCTTGTATCTCTTCTGAAATGAAACTGCTGACGGATTTGTGAGTCGTATCTTGATGGGACCTTACCTCCTCCCGCTTGACTGGATTTCACTTGACTCCTTCACAGACACACCCCCCAAAAGGAGGCTCCTTACCTTAACGGGCACTCCAGGCGGGGATCTACGTGCCCATGTTGGTGTTGCATTTGTGAGTTATTTCTACCGTCATTTATTTAACCCAGGACAGCCCCACAGAGGAGCCTGACTGTAGTTTCCCAGATCTAAGAAGAAAAAAATTATGGATTTCACGCCCATCAAAGTGAGAGCTCCCAGGAAATGTATCCTCCAGGAGGGTCTTTGGTCAGGCTTGAGTGTTTCTTTCTTTCTCCTAGGAAGCAAGAAAGACAGCGGGAGACTCCAGCCCGTGGCCACTTTGTCACCCTTAAACTCCTAATTTTGGGGGCTTGCACCTATCATTTCACCTTCTAACTTGATCCTCAGCTTGGGGAGTTAGCAATTAGCGACGTTTCATTCCTCTGCCAAGAAAGAGTCCGTGTTCCTCTGGGTGACTGAACAGAGACTGCAGGGACAGGCGCTCCCTGGGTCCTTGGCCCTGCCCGTCTCTTCTCTCCCCGTTTGGCACAAGTCTGACTTTGCTCAGGTTCTGCTCATGGACAGATCTTCAGCAGCTTTGACTTCTAACACAAGGTGATGGAAAAGCTGTTAGCTCCCTGTTGCTGGAGCCTGCAAATCAGCTGCTTCTTCCCTGGTCACTTACTCTGTAACACTTAGCTCATCCTGCTCAGATTTTGCCCTGCGCCTCATCATTGTTTAAGAGCAGACATACCCCAACAGCCCGGTGGAAAGCCTCTGTCATGTACCAGCACTGTGATGTCCCTCTTGGGAAACCTTTCTCTGCCTTACATCCGCTGGGCACTGGTGTGAGGAGTTGCACCAGGTCACCTTGGAGAGGAGAGCACCTTTCCTCACCTGAGGAAAAGGGCCCAGCTTCTAAGAAAGCCAAAAGGAAAGCAAAAGCAGCTTTTCCTCTAGGTAGTGGCGAGGAATTGAACACTCCAGAGTGGCCCCTTGCCAGCGAGGCATTTCCAGCACAGAACAAGCGTGACCCTCGCCGACCTTCAAGTGCAGCTTTGCACTTGGTTTTCTTCTGGGAGGTTTGAAACAAGGGCTGCTGCTGGGCACCCAGATCCCGGTGCTGGAGCAAAGGAGATGCGTTGGGATGTGGGACAGGGACAGCTGGTGTGCAAACAGGCTCTGGTTAAACAAGGGAAGGGTCCATTGCCCTTCCCAGACTCTGGGCTCCAGAAGAGTGGCTGGCTGTATGGATGGAAACAGACTGGGTTTGTGCCCGGTGCTTGAAGAAAATCCCACATGGCTGGAAGTTGTCCTAGTAAAAAACAGTCCTTCAGCTTAAGAGAAGACAGTGTCTTCAAGACTAGTTACATTCTGCTGCATCTTTGGTCTTAATTGCCTTGGCCTGATTGGGCACTGCCTTCAAATCAGCCCTACCTTACATGCTGTGCTGCCAGATCCTTTGTCAGAAATGTCCCCTTCCTTCCTTTTCCACTCCACCATTAAACCAGAAGAAGTAAATGTAGCACGGCTTCTTGCAAGGAGGTGTGATCAGCAATCTGCGAGCTTATTCAGCTCTTGCTGCTGCGAGGTTTCACCGCCTTGAAAATTACATCCTTCCAGAACACAGAGGAAAGGGTTTGAGTCATTTTAGACATAGGGAAAAAAAAAAAAAATACAGAGAAATTAACTTTCCCATATTCAGAATATGGTGGATCAGCTTTGCCAGCTATAAAAACCTGTCCTGGTTACTTACTCATTGTGGTGACAGGATCTTTTCACTGTTCACTTGAGACTGTGCGTTAGCGGTACCACAGATTAGTCTGTAAAGACCATTCTTTAACTCCAGGACAGTGAGCCTTTCGGTGCCACAAAATGTGGCATGGCATTTCACACTGCCATATACACTTGTGAAATACGCAGAAAGTGCTGTAGGCCAGTAACACGGGAGGAGAAAGATAGTTGTACCTGATCATATAAGAAAGCTAGTCTCTAACAGATGGAGAAATAGTCATTATTAGCCTCTACTAATTCTTCTGCATCATCACTGTGGATCTCTCTTGGCTCTAGGGAGCTAGGGCTTACAACTGGTGTAAACGGTGCACAAAGATGGTGCTGTGAGTTGCTAGGCATTTAAATTAAAGTGATGGAAGGGAGACGACCTGTCCCAGGCTGACAGAGGTCTCCTGCAGAACTGGAGAGGAAGCCGATGTAGTGAATGTTATTGTGTTCCCATGCCAGTACTCTTACCGCTTTGATCTGCAAGTCTTTGGCAGGACTTGATGTCTGATCTAAATTTATCTGGATTTTGGACTCAGTTGGATCGAGCTGTGGAATCCGGCAGCCCAGCTGAGTGGCACCAGGTAAAAAAGTCTCACCCACTCCTACTTACCTCTAAGAAAACCTGGATGGTGGACTTGAAGTCATCTCAGAAGGCTGCACCTTCACCGCGGCAGCTGCTGAAGTTATGACTATGATCAGAAACTATCAACTCACCTAATGAACTAAAATTCAAAGAGAGTGGAAGATACTGTGTTGAACAGATGAAATGTGGGAAGAGCAGGGCTAGCAGTTCCTAAACACTTTCCAGTTGGATTGGTTTGAAGGAAAAAATCCAAGATTGGAGCCAAGGCATGAATAAAAGGCCTGGAGGTCTCCAGAGGAATGTGAGGTCCAAGGCTGAAAGGGAGCATCTCACCCCCCTGCAGCAGATTTCAGACTGACCTCAGAGGGATACTTCAGGCTCACACTTTCTGGGAGGTTTTTTTTGCAAGGCTTGGATACACAAAGAGAAAGCCCAAGCAGTCAGAGCGACAGTTGCCCAACTGACGCTGTGCCATATCTGTCTGGACTGGGAATGAGAGATGCTACTCTGAGTCAAAACTAGGTGGGACAACAAATCCCTTCTTGGAGAGGCTGGTGGAGAAACCCGAAGACCCATCCTGCTTCGCAGGGAGTGAAGATGAAGCTGCGAGGGGTCAAAGCGTGGTGGTGGGGCGCTGCATTTCTGTCAAGGACATGTGAAGAAAGGACAAGACGACAGGGCAAAAAGCAATTTTAACTCCTGCATGCATAGGAAAACAATCCGCTTCTGCAGGAAAAAGGCAGTCTTATGTGTCTTTCTTGCTGGTAAAGACAAGGTTCCACCTTTTGCTCTGATGAGTGCCATGCTCATTTATTAATTTTTTCATGGTTTCACTGTGAGGGGTCCAAAATAAGCCCTAAATCTCAAACCCTCTTTCCACTGCTACTCGGCAAAGCAAGCTGTGCTTTACAGCCCGGGGGCTTGGTCACCTTACCTACACCCGAGAGCTGGAGGAAGCCCTTGTAGGCTGTCATGGAGCCCACCATCTCTGGGTCACTGGACTTCCCAGGAAGATGCCAGCACACCCTTCTTTACCAAAGCGGAGAGCACGGAGCCTGCACCCACACTCTCCTGAGAGAAGAGTATCATTATCTAGCGTGAGAAGAAAATAATGGAAACGCTTAGGGCAAAGTGCTGCAGGCTGCAACTCGTCAACTTGCTTGAGGTCTTCTTTAACAGCTTCCATGCACCAAAGGGTTCAGGCAACCAGCAAATTCTCCATGGCTGGTGTGTGTGCCCCTCCTGGCTCTCCCGACAAGGCCAGGGTAATACCCACCTGCTCTGTGGCAGGAGAGCGGGGAGGTGTTGAGGCTTTCTATATCTCCCATCGCCCAAGCTAGTCTCTCCAGCTTCTGGCTTGCCTCTCCCTTGTTTTGTCCCCAGGCACTGTGACAGCACTGGGAGTTAGGTCATTTCCTTCCCCCTTACTCTCCACGGGGTTTTAATTAGCATTGCCATTGTACTCCTTAATTTGACTATACTCCTGGCTTCCAGTTTAAGCCTCCTCCCCGCCCCCCCCCCCTTTTTTTTTTTTTTTTTTTCCTCTTGTTATGAGCCCTTTAAGACACAGCTGTAAAACTCTGCAGACCGTATATCATAACACTTCATAATCACACTTACATTTTAGTAACACGACAGAAATCAGCTCACTCCTAGCGACCCGGAGAGCCTAAAAGCAGTACGCCAGCGCACGTTAATAACGAAGCTGGGAGTGAGGCGTCGAGGCTGGAGCACCACTGCCCCCCGCTGCTGTCCTTACTGGGAGGACCTTGGTGGGACGAGGCTGAACCCAAGGGAGCCGGGGAGGGGGCAACCAGCAGCAGCGTCCCGTTCCCTGGGAGGTCTTTGCTGAGCCACACCGGGTCTGCATGAAGGTGGATGCTTCCCAGTGCGTGTTTTCTTGGCGGGGCTCTGCGGCTAACCGGTGGGTTAAGCTGGGCTCCCTAAGGCACGTGGGGAGGGGGGCTCCTGCATTTCTGTGAAGAAGGGACAGGGCAAAAGGGCGAAATAATTAGATTCTTTTTATCTCAAGAGCGCATAGGGAAACTATCTGGACACGTGAAGACGATAGACAGCCTGCCAGTGTAGAAAATTGAGTCGAGGATCCTTTAGAGCATATGCACACACATGTAGGCACATTCATCCGCCAATAACGGACATTCGCTCACGGATCATTCTGCTAATTGAACGAGCAACTGTATTTTCTTACTTATTTTAAGTTAATCCACCCAGAAGATGGGTTTCTGAGGCCCCGGGCTCCAGCGGCAGAACAGTCCATCACAAAGGGGACGATGACAGCCGCACATCGTGCTCTCTGGAAACCATCCAGTCATCAGAAAAGCACTGCTACCCCTTTTCTGTGCCGAGATCAGCACGGGATGGGGCCCCTCTCCTGTCAGGTGTTTACACACCACCTTGCACAGCAAAGCCTGGATGTAATTAGCCCCTTCAGCTGTAATGACACCAGCAATTACACCCTCCTGATCTCTCGCAGCTGCAGCCCTCCAACTCACCGTGACTTTATTCTACCCAGGACCCTATTCCCACCTTCAGCGGTACATCCACTGGCTTTCACGGCGAAGGGCAGCGTGGTTCTGGCTCTCCAGCCCTTCCTCCACCGTGCAACGTGCTGCAGCACAGTCCTTATATATGTTTTTCCTCCTGGCTGCACATTTAAGGCCCTGATCCAACACTTAGAGAAGTTTGCAGAGCTCTTGCCATCGACTTGAGCAGGTTTTGGATCAGGTGCTGCCAGTAAAATTTGTCCCAGGCAGATACCAGTCACTAGGGTGTAGTTTTTGAGACTGATTTTAAATACCGAAGCCTGGGCCTGGACTTGGCTCCCTTGCTGACCTTTCAGAAAGCCTCTTCTCATTTTGCTTGGCTTCTTTACTGGTTCTGCAGCCGCCTGTGGGTTTGGTAATGGTTCAGGTAACTTGCTGATGGCCTGTTCTTCTACCTCTGCCTTTCGAGAAGAGTTCACTCCAGGATTTACAACAGGTTTTTGGTAGCACCCTCTGCACTTAAATCTGTAAAACCATTTCAGTTTAACCACCTGTTTTCACACGCTCATAATTTCACAAGGCATCCACCTTTTGGGATAAAATTTTCCATGCTTCAGCTCTTGCCCAAGGCGCTTTTTTTTTTTTTTCTTTAAATAAAATTCCAAAAGAAGAAAAAAAAAAAAAATTGATCCAAATCCATTCCACATTTCTGCGCTTGGCCTGAGGCAAGAAACTTTCCCCATTCAAAAAAATTTCTAACCACACTTCTTGCTCTGGAGCTCGAAGGAAAAAAAAAAAAAAAAAGAAAAAAAGAAACGATGCTCAGGAGCTGCCACAAACACTCTAGGAAGGTGACTGGAGCCCAGCCGTGGGCTGAAAACCCTGATCCTCCCCAAAGACTTGCAAACGAGGTGCCTCTCCTTCCCTTGCTGTCAGCAGCGAGGGTGTTACGAAGGTGGCTCCTCCACCACCAGAGCCCATGGCCAGGCTGTGACCCAGCCTCTCCCGCAGCCAGTGGGAGCTTTTCCTCCCAAACGGACTTTCAGGCACGTTTGCAAGTGCCTCACTAATTATGGGTGGGTTCAAAACCCCCTGAAGTCAGTAGGAGTCTTTCCAGTGACCTCAGCTATCTGAGCAGCTGTGGTTCAAAGGGTTGACGGGGTCTGTGGGAGAAGCCGGCACAGCTTGTAAAATACATGCCAGGTTTTTCTTTTATTTTTCACTCCCTGCTCTTCAGGACGTCTTAGGAAATGAAATGCAAAGAAAAAACACCAGGGCAATACTCAGGCTGTAAGATCAAGCAGTCAAAGTAATCAGGAAATTGTTTTAAAAAACCTTACGTTGCTCCAGAAATGTTGTCTCAGCTTCCCTGAGCCATTTCTGTTTTCCCCAGTGTCAAAGGTAACATATCACTTGTCTTATTTGAATTTGTCCTCGTTCCTGTTACAGCAGCACACTGGTCCCAAGCCACCCCCCGGGGCCCCAGCCATGGCTAACAGAACAGTCCCAACCCTGACGTAGGGCTCTAGCTGCCTCCAACAACGTTTCGCTCCTCCTGCCCTGTAAAGGTTGCCCTGGAGAGTTGTCCCACTCATCACCCCCACAGATTAATTTCTGGTGGTGCAAGTCTTTCTTTCACTCTGAGCTCCGGCTTGGAAACCCAGATGTCCAGCTTGCAGCTGCCTGCCAGAAGACAGGAGAAAAGGATGTGGGAGGGAAAAAATCCCTGGTACCACCATTGGGTCAGAAGAACCGCGAGGCAGGAACATTCCTGGGTCGTGAACTAGGGCTGGGGCACAGCAAAGAGCTACCTGCAGAGCTCCCGTGTCCCAGGCCAACCCCGTCAGACCATCCCTCCTCCAAACCTAAGGCTCGCTGGGGCAGCCAGCCTTCTTCCGACGTGCTCACGAGATGCACAAGGCCCCTGCCCCTCTGCAAAAGCCGCTCTCAGCAGTCAGGAGGCAGCTGAGCCGCTTTCCTAGAAGACGCGTTGAGGCAGTCCTGGGACTCAGCAGCAGCTCTATCCCCACCCCCCCTTTCAAGCCACCCCGCTGTTTTGGATGCCTTTTCTGCCAAGCCGGGCAGCGCCCGTCGAACAGCCTCTTCTGCACTGGGCTAAGGGTGGCTTGGGCCCAACTCCAGGATTCCTTCCTTGTGAGTCCAGTAACAAGCAGCTCTTCCAAAGCCTGAGATTTGCCTGCCTGCTTTTGGATGTCTGCAGAGATGTTGATGATCTTGGCCAGATAAAGGCTAGCGCCATACCAAACGCTGTGCTTCCTGGTACAGCAAATAAATAAAAAAAAAAAAAAAGCCTCGAGACCTCTAAGGCAACTACCTCCAGTCAGGGAAGTCAGAGCTGATCGGATATAAACAGGTATGTCTATGTTGGTTAATCACGGCTGGGAACACTCTTGGGATGCTCCATTTCCATCTCCCAAAGCTGTGGAGAAGACACAGCTGAAGAGAGGCCGAATTCGGAAACAACTCCCGCAGGATCACAGTGCTGTGGTGGTCTTTACCTTTACCAGGGACTTCAGAGAAAGCAAAAGGACCATCACCAAGAAGATACACCAGCAGTTGATCCCCTTGACCTTGCAGCTTTCCCAGTCAAGTGTGGCTACAGTCTTGACAATGAGTGCCCGGGTGTAAAAAGAGAGCCAAGCTCCAGGGGACACTCAGAGCAAGCACTAAGAGTACAGGTTCACAGTAGGGGAGGGAAAGGTGTGGCAGGACCACAAATTCAATATCTGACACAAGAAAGGGCACTTTGCGCTTGCCCAAAAGTAATTAAGGACAAATTTTCTGGCCAGGCTCTGGGAGTGAGCTGGAAGGGAACTCCAGTGGGCGTTGGACACCTCACACAAAACCCCCTCCCCTTAGCAAATCTCAGCCTTAATCGGTCACCAAAATCTGCACTGAATAGCCCAACGCTTCCCAAAAATGCTGTTGCCCTTAGCGATGCAACGAACCACCCTCCCCTTGCTCCTTTTACACAGAAGCACCAGCAGGTGACCGGGACTCAGCCCCGCGTGGCCATCAAAGCCACCCCAACTACCTGAACGTGGGAAGGACTTTACCCCTTCTGGAGGGGCTCCTTCCCCCTCCACGCACACTTGCCCAGGCGGCAGCAGATGCTGAGACCAGCGGTGGAAGTTCGCCCGCACCTTCCAGCGCGGGCTGTCCCCCCCTTTGCCTTGGAAGCAGCTGGATGCCTTCGGGTGGTCCTGCGCTCCGGTTGCTCTCCGCAGTCTCATACTGAGAGCCCGCAAGCCCCGTGCAAACACGGCGCAGGATACTTGAGAAAGTGACATTTTAACGAAATCACACATTTAAGGCGCGTTCCCACACAGCTTGCTTCTGGTCCCTCCTACCAGCAGATATAAACCGGAGCACAATAGAACAGTATTTAGCTGCGAGAGACCCGGGTCTCTCACCCTCCATTTTGGCTCCGAAAGACAAGTATCCTATTAACGTGGGCTCTGAGTTTACAGCCCTCTACCTAATGGAGTTAAACACAAAACCAGCCCCTTCTTGACACTTCTGCGGCCGGGAAGAAGAAAGCTGAGAGCCAGGGAGCACTAAAACTGGAGGAGAGCACTTTTCCTTCCTTCCAGGCTACCTGATCGGCACAGGGCTGCCCATGAACAGGGGATGTTGGGTGGCCCACGAATCCCTCCCGGCTCCGGGGCCAGTCTCCAGCACGAGGTGCTCCTCAGCCGAGCTGCCCCTGCAGCCGCCGGGATCCCCTCAGGGATGCTGAGGCCATCGAGGGGTCATTTCTCGCTCTCCCCTGCCTCGTCCCACTCTACCTGTGCGTGGCGACGGCCACAGCTTCACCACGCTGAAAACCTGTCACTGCAGGGAAACCTCCTCCGGCTTTTCTCTGCTCAGCAGCTTCTCTGCATCCAGGCTGCTCAGGATCGCTTTAAATCAAGGTCTCTTGGCGCATCCTCCAAAACAGCTATCCGTTTGCTCTCCTGTTCAGGACGTTTTTGTTTGGACCCGTGGCTGTTTGCTGAAGACCCACAGTGTTGGGATAGAGAGGCGCTTTTATTCAGCTCCCACCCTGCCAGGAGCAACAAGAAGCATGAATAAGACCCTTAGTGTGACTAGAACAAATAAACCTTCCTGCTACGTCAAGCTGCACACCCCAGGAAGGGCTGTGCATCTTTGTCCAACCTAAATAACACTATCTCTCCTCAGTCCTCTTCTCCTTCCCCCCTCCAAGCGTAACTCTCAGTGAAGAGACTGGCCTGCAAGAGGTGAGCACAACGGAGTGAGGTCTGGAAAGGATGCTAAACAGAGGACAGGAAGAAAATCCCTCCTGCAAGAACTGCCGAGGAAAATCCAAGCACAGTTGAGTTTTACGGCTAAATATACCACAGCAAGAGTCATCTTGAAAGATAGACAAGCTCTGCACCAGCTGCGGAGGAATTCCAGATCTTAACTGACATGTAAAAGGGAGTCACTTGTTCCTCTCCTGTCCTCCCTTCTTCTCCCAGACCTCTGCAGAGACGATGCACAAAGATCCGGGTGCGGGTCTGCAGTTCGGACAAACCCAGAGGCCTGGCAGTGCAGGTGTACGTGTTGCGCTGGACAGCGAATCGGTGACGGCGGTGTCGTGGCTGACCATGAACCGAGGCGGCTATAAAACCCGTGCGAAAAGAAACGGGCTCTGGGCTTGCTCCAGGAGAGGCTGGAGTGAGGAACGCCAGGCGAGAGCTCACCAAGCTCACGCCTGCCTGGCTTTACCTCTTTCTAAAGGCAGATCCACCATTTCCCAGCACCTCCTGGGACTTCCCAGATACAAACGCCAGTGGGGTGAGGACGTCTTTAGCTAGTTCTGTCAGTACTGATGCAAAGTCAAAATGCTCTATTACAGCGATTATTCTCAGGCTAACATGTACGTCGAAACACTTAGTTTCACAAGCCTTTTATTCCAGTTGCCCAAACTTACAGAATTTAATACCTGTGCAAATGAAGGCCAACAGAAAGGAGCTGGTAGTGGCTTTTTTATATTCTTGATTTGTTGTCAGGCTGTTTACTTTCACCTTTGTCCCCGTGATAAAATTTATGTTCACATTTATACAGACATTTAACCATGAGTGCTTTGTTGATGCTACCTGTTTCAAACGTCCTTGACTGGAACGCCGTTTTTCTGATGCCCAGTCATCAGACTCACAAGACATTTCAAGATGCTGGAGGAGCCACTCTCCGCATCTTCAGACATTATAGTAGCTGAGAACTATGAAAACAGCACTCTCATTTCTTTCTCTTCTACCCTTACAATGAGAACTGCAGCACAGACACCTGTGATGGTCAACAGAGTAACGCAGGTATTGTGGAGAGGAGGAGCATCCCGGACTCTTTTCTCTTCCTACTGCTGTCTCTCCAGTAAAAAAAAAAAAAAAAAAAGGAAAAAGTATCATGCAAAAGATTAAAGGCTGCTTGTCTGCCTTTAGGAGGATGTGATGAGACCAAGCCGAGCATCTCTGTTCTGGCTGCCCATTCACGATCCATCAGTGGTCATTTCTGGTTCCTACCTGTTTTTTCCTATGCTCCATGCACTGATGTTGACCCAGGACCTACCTCAGGTTGACTCCAGTTTCCAGCTTTGTAACGTGCACTGAAAGTACCGCCGAGATTATTTGAATTGGACAGAAAGACTTCCTTACTCTCGCTGAAGGTTAAAGCCAGACCAGCTTGGAACCTCCTGCTTGGAGCAACTGCTTCTTATCCAAACAGCTTCTCCTCCCCAGACAGCCCTGCAGTACGCTGTGTAGCCCCAGCTCCGCCCAAGCACAGCCGACACTTGGTCTCCAGCATCAGCAGATGCTGTTCCAAAACAGAGAAACCTGAAAGCACAGGAGAAATTAAGCACCTCTCGCCACCAACCTAATCCGACGTAAAGCTGTTGGCCAGAAAATGGTCCCTGTGGCTAGGCTGCCAGCCCAGGAATTGGGAGATACTGTGCAGCTCCTCCACGCTGCTTGCCTGTACCACTTCCCATCCATTTCCTTCTAGACCGAGTCAGTCTTCTGAAACAAAAAGAGCTCTGTTCAAATCTGCCTTTTCCATTAAATCAACAGAAGTCCTTTCGGTTTATATCCCGGTCATCTGGAACAGGCTCTTCTGGACTTCTGGGGAGGGAGGAATTTACATCCATAATTAGTCTTTCAAACAAAAGCAGTTACACTGGATGGAAAGCAAGGGCCCTTTCCCTTCCACAGCACTGCAGCACAAGACCTCCCTGACCGTTGTTCAGCAGGAGACAGAGAGGACAGGTCCTGGTACACCCTGGGCACACAGGCTGTATCTGCTGTCCTTCTCAGGAAAATTGATTTCCTTCTGGTTTGCCTCGGGTTTTGGGTTGTATCAGTTGTTTTAGGTATTTAAGTAGTTTCTCCCGTGTAGATTTCCTTCGCTGTTATTTACACTGTTAACCTTTAGCCGACCTTGAAGATGGGCATACGGGCCCACTGGGGTAGACTTGTTGTCAGTCGTTGCCTCTACAACATCCGCTTGGGAGGAAGGAGAGAGGAAGGAGAGAGGAGGGAGCCCCCCCCCACCCCCCCCAGCCACACACCCCGCGGGAGAGCGATGCTCAGCGAGGTCCCCAGGCCCATCCTGCTCCAGCAGCCGAGCACCTAACCCTGCTCGTGCGCTCCTCCGTGTTCCTTGGGAAAGCACCGGGCCTCAGGACGTGACCGTGAACCCACGGGGCTGTAGCTGCTCTGGTTTGTAGAAAAGAGTTGCCGAAGTGATGCCCCCCCACACAGGGAGACTGCGGCCTCTGTCACCTCTGGAGGCCTGTCACCTGCAGGGTGGGGGACAGGCAGCAGTTAGCACCAGCCCTGCCCTGTCCCTCTGCAGAGCCAGCGCACCTGGAGGTGCTTCCAGTATTGAAAAAGACAGAAATCACCTGGCCTTCGCACACACGGGGAAGAAAAAAGATTGTAAAAAGAGAAAAAGAAAAAAAAAAAAAATCCACCAACACTTTTCTTCAAAGGAAATTTGCACTTCTTCAAAAGCTGGAAAAAGAAGGCAACGTCCATTTTCCTTGGAGAAGGAGACTCATTCGCAGAACAGGTCCGTTTTCTCGCTGGCTTCAAGGAGAAGGTTGTCACCATATGTGCTGAGATGCCGACCCATTTAGATCCTGACAGGTTGCTTCCCAAACTTCCCGTAAATGGAAGAGGCGGGCTCCATCCTGGTCCCAGCTTGCAGCAGAAACAAGGCACGACCTGGATGAGAGGGGAAGGATTCCCTGTGCCACCTCAGAGCAGGGCTCCCATCCCCACCCCTTGCCTCCGAGCAAAATAAATGGCACAATCAAAGATAATCGTCACAGCTATGCTGTTACCCGTTGCTGACAGCCCTTCTGCTTCTGCCAAAGTCCTGAGATGTTCAAGGATTCCCCAGAGGTGGTTTCAGGGCAAAACCACCGGGGCTGGGAGGGTGTGGGAAGCTCCCTTGCATCGGGTTGCACTACGAGGCTGACAGATCCTGAAGGAAGAAGCCACATCTGGGTTCTTCCCCTGAGCAGCAGATGTTTGCTTTGTAAAATCCACGATGGAGAAGGGCTGGAGCAGGAGCCACCAGGCAGAGCGTTTCTCTTTACACACCAAAACTTGCCGCCCAACTGGCGTGAGCACGGTGAGGGGGCGAAGCCCTACGATGGCAATGGACCCCTCCCATTCGTTTCTGCCCCTAAATCACTATCACTAGCCAAAAAAAAACACACCAAACCCAGAGAAACTGCCTGAGAGGGAAAAACCCCACCTTGCAGGGACAAGCACACGCTCCCCGCATGTCTGAACACACACTTTGCCACGTGCACACAAGCAAGAGCCTCAGTGACCCAAAACAGCACCTGAGCACACAAGTGACCTGCAAAAGCAGCCAAAAAAAAAATCACTTTTCAGCCCATTCCCAGGCACACAACAAAGTCAAGTCCGTGGGACCCAGCACCACCTTAAAATAAGGCTAACCCATGCAACCTCTGCTTCGCAAGTCATAAATCTGGGGGGGAATTTCTCTCCCTTTTCTTCTTGGTAAGCGTTTCCCTTCTGTGACTGTCGGATGCAATGGGAGGCCAGGCTGCCATCGTCTCAGGTTGGGATTGGGGGAGGAGGAGGAGGGAGCTAATCCTTTTTTCATCACATTAAATGAAACTATAAACTATACCTTTTAATTCCTTCTAATTAAATTTCTCACTGGAAAACGGAAATGTTATTTCTCAGGATTTCTTCACAAAAACATGGCAGGAAGCATTTTGGAAGAGGTGTGCCTCGGCGTTGCAGGCAGCTATCCAGGGCGTCGTGGGACGTGCCGGGGGCTCTCTGATAGATGAAGATCACTCCGTGGCTGGCAGCTCCCGAGTCCATCACCTGTACTAGGACTGACTCACCTCCACCCGTGCATTCGGACTCTGGGAAGAGGGGAGAGCGCAAATTCAGCTGAGAGAGGGTCCAGCTGTCTAAGATACGCAAGGTGCTGGTGCTAGCAGAGAAGGAAGCTCTCCAAAAAACCCTTGAAATGCCCAAGCAGCCCTGCAGTTGCTGGGCTCTACGCAGCCACGGTCCTGCCCTCCTCTTCTGCAGTGTCAGGCTGCGACGGCTGGATCAGTGGATGGACCCAAGGTGCTTTGGAAAAAAAAAACAAAAACAACAAAAAAAAAAAAAAAAAAAAAAAAAAAAAACAAAAACAAAAAAAAAACCCAAACCTAAAAAAACACCAAGTCTTTTTAATTTTTAAACCAAAGCTGCTCAGGAGCCCAGTTTCAATTAGCTTTCAGTGGGCTGCATCCCCTAAAGCACGAAGGGGCTGGCTGGCTTACAAATGCCAGGCTTTCCTCTGCTGACACAGAAATAGAGCTAGAGCTTTGCAATTCTAAAGCATTTAAAAAGTAATTGGCACTTTTTCCCTTTACGTTCCAAGATGTGCTCATGGGGAGTAACCCAATAGGCAAGAAACCATCTACGAGGCCTCTGAATTACTCTGGCTTCAAGAAGGAAGAAATCCAATACAGCAAATCGCAGCGAGGAGTCAGCTGGAAGCAAGAGCAGGCGGGGAAGGAAGCAACATGTCCCCTCTCTCGGTCCTCCTGGCTCAACGAGCAGGAGGAGTTTCCATCCCTCTTCAGAACCCCGGCAGCACAACAAACTGGTATCGCTGGGCCAGACCAGAGGGAGCTACAGCAGGGACCAGGCACCAGCTCAACCGAGTGGAGAAACCCGGATCTGACTCGGGGACATTTGGGTCACGGCTGTGTTGGAGGTCCTGGGTCGCACACACGCGCTCAGGGATTTCAGCTTTCAAGGCAAAAATAGCGATGTCGGTGTTCCTTTTGCCCAAGCTGGGGAGGATAATGAGATGTGAACGGCGGTAGAACGGTCTTGCCCAGGTCAGGAGGCAGCCTGGAGCCACAGTTTGGGGAGAGACAAACCACGCGGCGTTTACCTCCGAGGCTGGAGCGCAAACGCCCCCGCGCCAGCTCCGGCAGCGAGCCGCTCGTTTGCAAAACCTCTTCATTCCAGATCCGCGTGCCTCCAAGCAGGGCCACGTCCCGTCAGGACCGAAACGAGAGCGAGCTCTGCCCTGGAGCGAGGTGGTTGGAGCTGCCTCCGCCTGGAGGGGTGGGAGTGAGGATTTGGGGGAGGAAGGGGTGCGCAGAGCCTGCTACCCCGGAGCATCCACCTTTGGGCTGGGCAGGCAGCCTGCGTGAGATGGGAAGACACAGCCGATCTCGGAGCTGAGGTGAGGGATCTGAGCCCCCCGGGCTCAAACGCATGGGTGGGTGAGACAAATCTCACCACTTCAGGTGTCTGAAGTGGTGAAAAAACAGCCCGACCTGAGCTTTCTTGCCCCAGGCAACTCTTGCAGACAACGCAGAGAAAATGGGCTTTTCTAGGGAGCCCTGTTTCTGAGCTGAGCCTGACAACGAGGTGAGCTGAAGAATGCTCAAGAAATGGGCTGAACCTCGAAGCAGCTTAGACACCCAGCGTTTATTTGGACGGGGGACACCTGGCACTGGTGTCTCCGGAATTGAGGGTTGAGGTTCTAGGTGAGTAGGGGCTCCCCCACAACCACAGTTGGACCCTCTGGTACCTACACCCCGAGTCCCATTTCGCAGCCCTCAAGCCCTTCGGGCTTCCTTTCCCCTCCTGCACCGCTGAACACAGAACTAAGCCTCTTCCATTCCCACCCTGGGGAAGAGTCTCCAACGCCCAGAGCGCTCATTGACGTCCTCGGAGGGGAGACCTCTGAGCTCACCCCACCATCCCCTTGGAGCCTCCTCTGCCCCTGGACCCGAGCCCTGATCTGGGGAGGTCCTGTCGCCCCACCCGTGTCCCTTCACCGATTCAGGATCCTGCCAGCAGCTCTACCTCTTCAGCTGAGAAACATTCCCCAGCCCTAACCCCGAGGGGCTGGCAGCCACCTCCCAACCTGCACAGGAGAGGAATGTCAGGCACGTCGTGAAATACAAGTCCTGCTTCCCAGAACCGTCAGGCTCCATTAGCGCCAGAGGGGCCTGACAATGTAAGGGTTTTATACCCCAAACCACCGCGCTGGCAAAGTTTCCCTTGCTAATGAACCACCCACAAGCTGAAACGCCAGCCCAAGGCACGGGCAAGGCGTCGTGTGCAAGGCGGAGGCGCACACAGACATTCTTCTCTAGCCATTTTCAGAGAGGCTCCTTTCCCCCCGTCGCGACGCACAGCTGATTATTTGCTTTTTCAGTGCTGCATCCTCAACCTGCCTTTAAAATTAAACCAAGCCTCAGTTCCAAGGCACTAGGCTTTGTTCCATCATGCCGGAAAAGCAAGCGAACGGAGACAGAGCTAGGACTGCGGGAGGTGTTAGAGACGTTGTTAAACCCTAACGCTAACCGATTCTTGTTTAAAGTGATATTTGATGCAGAAAGCGTAAGAAAACGGGTGCATAAAAATGCAAGAAGGCATCCCTCAGGTCTCCCAGGGAGCAAATCGGTGCCTCCAAGCCCCCCAGGTTTATATGATGCCCTAGGCTTTCCACGCCAGCTCAGGGGACAGTCGCTCCTAACGCGAGGAGAGATGAATGCGCGGGTCGTGTCGCCACGCCAAGAGCAGGCAGCGCCCATCAGCAGCGGGAAGCCGAGGGGAGGCGGTCTGGGGAGGGGAACTCTGTGAAATTGAGTAGGTAGGGGGGGGAAGAGTTGCAATTTAAATGTTGTTTGAGGCAGGGCAGGGCCGAAATGACTTCAATGTCCCTGGAACACCCCGCTCCTGGGCTCCTCTTCTGGCTTTCTCGCCAGCCCCGTGTTCCAGCAGCACCGCGCTGGTCTTGTCTGCAGATGCAGGACGGGCGTGGGAGCGGCCCCAAGGGGGTGATGGCAAAGGCTGGGGGACTGGTAACAAATCCCTCTGCGCTTCGGAAGGGAGGATTCTAGCAGAGGCAACAGGAGCACCACGGGACCTGGGGCTCGCGGGGCCAACCACCGTCTAAAGCAGGGGTCTGAGCAATCCAACCCAACGCCGTGTTTTTCTGATGCGAGTATTGAAAAGGAGAAGGAGGGAACATCCAAACCACTCCAAAGCTATCTATGGCCCACACAGGCTTTGAGCATCAGTCCTGGGCTCCGAGGATGCTGGTGGCCACCCTGAGCCCCTTTTCCTTGGTGCGATGAGAAGCGTTTTTGCGCGAGCAGCGGACAGGCTCCAGCCCCGGGTGAGAAGCAGGGAGGAGAGGGTGGCAACGCAGCGCCGGGTCTCTGCTGGGGTCCTGCCTCTCGGGACACTACCCACAATATTACTTCACCTTTTAAGTTCATGTATTGAAATTAAAAAAAAAAAAAAAATCAAAGTAACAATTCAAAAGCAAAGACCATAGCGCCAGATGCTGGTAAGAACAGACCAGAATATTTCTCCTATTCCTTCACAAAGTCCCCTACTTCCTCTCCACCCCCACCAAAACCCCATGCAGCAAAGCATTCTGCCCTTTAAAATGTCTGTATTTGACATATTAAATACTCATGCTGTTTGGTGATGATCCATTTGGTAGGTTTTTCAAGGTCAAGATACCAGAAAAAGAAACCAAGAAAATAAACCCCACAGATTTGCCAATCGAAGAAGAAGGGGGGGGGGGGGGGGGGGGGGGGAAGGCCACTAGTACTTCATACACAATCCAAACAACATGGGAGGAGAAGATGTGCTTGAACGGGACAAAAATCTTGAGAGAACAGCCTTGCAGGGGCCAAAAGCCTTCTCTGCTCAGTGCAGTGTCATATAGTTGTGTCGACGCTAATACACTTTGCAGATTTAGGAATAAGTAAAGCTGGACTCCAACGTGCAGTACACTCAAGAGGTCATTAGGAAAACAGTACAGACATCTGCAGTCAACTAAAAAAATCAGTGGAATTATTCACGTACAAAAAGTTACAGGAACGTGCATTTGGGAGGAAACAGGTACTTAAATTAATCCTTTCCAAATGAACATATGCAATAAAAATGGAATTAACACCTGTGCAGATAAAATACTTCTGCTCCCTTACATGGCGATGCTCGTACTGCGTTTTCAGTTGTTCCTAATAAGATTCCTGATAGCTCTGAAAACATGACATCATCTCTGTAATGGTGCAAAGTGCTGCAAGGTACACAAGGCTTTACTTTTTGATCTTGTGGCACTGTTTTGTAAATAACTTTCCCTGTTCATAACAAACAGGATTCAGGAACCTTCTGACCTGCAGGAGCCTGGAGCGTTTTTTTTTTAAGGGGGCAAAAGAAGTAACTAGTGCTCATTTTTCATGACGGGGTGGTCAGAAGTAACCCCGGTGGAAATGAGAAGAAGGAGACGGAGAGGCAAGTGGCTCAGAAACTGTGCTCAGCAGGCCAGGGTGGAAAAGACGGCTGTGAAGACCTGGAAAGCAAGTAACAGCAGTTCACATCTAAACAAACAAGTTCTTTTAATAGCTCTGCAACTTGAGCGTTCAAATTAATATCATTTTACCCTGGGAAATATCAACATCTAAAGAGCAATGCAATGGTGGGATTTTATATAATTTTTAGACTTCTGGTCCCTAAACATTTTATAGCTAAACAAGGCATATCTCAGTTTTCTCTGCTATTTTGCTTTTATTTGGTAGGAATGTCAGTCAGTCTCAAGTCTTTTTGGTGTTTTTTTTTTCCCCTCTTCTTCACCTTCTTGAAGACAGGTTTATGCTAAGAACCATCCTCCGGATTTTTTCTTCGTTCTTTAAAATATTAGCTTTTACAGCACAGATCTTGTCTTGCTGGTCTTTAATCAACTGTTCCAGTTCAGCCAGATCAGCTTTTAATGGTTCTACAGCACTGTCTGTGATGCTGAAAGAGACACAAAGAGCGCAATGTTATTGGAAACATTATGCTGCTTCGGGTTACTTAAGCCTCCAAGAAAGTACATTCAATACCTGAAAGTTCACAAAGGATTTAAGTCGCGCCCACCCTCCCCGAAAGAAAGTTTGGAAAAAGAAGCACAAAGGCAAAGCTAACAACATGGACAGAGGAGAACATTGCTCAAGAGAGATCACCCACATTTCAACAGTAAACAGTCACTTCTTGGCTGATCTGGTTTTTCTACTGAAGCCCTTTGCAGTTATCTCACCCTGCACCAGCCATACGTCAAGCACCACTTCCATCCTGCCCAGCCAAAAGCTGCAGCCGCCTGGCCCAGGGATGAAGCAGCTCCTGGCTCGGTGGGATACGGCCCAACAAGGACCAGAGCAGCTGTGGGTGCCCCCTCCCTGGAAGGGCTCAAGGCCAGGTTGGACGGGGCTGGGAGCCCCCTGGGCTGGGGGAAGGGGGCCCTGCCCCCGGGGCAGGGGGGTTGGCACTAAGTGATCTGTAAGGTCCCCTCCAACCCAAACCGTTCCGTGATTCTAAGGACACCCACCATTTACAGGAGCTCCTGGGTCCTACCATGATACACACGGTAACAGCCACCCCCGAGGGCCTGACCGCAAGTGCTTAAAGGAGAGAAACACGTGGCTGAGAGGGCAAATAGAACTGCTATTTCCTACAATAAACCAGCAAGGCAGCAGCAGCTGCCAGCAGCACCAAGCTCCAGCAGGCAAGGTGTACGGCAACTGACCCATCGCTAGCTGCTGACAAGGGCAGGCAATCCCACACCAGTAGGAAATTTAAGAAATCCTAGGCTAATAAACCACAACTACACTGATGCATCTGAAGTGAATGGGGCTGTTTGGCTTTAAAACAAATGTGCCCCCTTCCATAATGCTTTGCTGATCTTCAGGAACGCTGAACAGCCAGGGGAATGACAGCCTGAACTAGCCTGCTGTCATTCTGAATTACCCAGTCACTTTGAGGACTCATTAGCTAAAGTCCACATCTCAAAATCATTTAGCTTTCCCCTCCTTTCTACCACATTAGCATAAATCACAAAAGGCACTGCTAGAAATTGCACTAACATTTCCCCAATGGGATCCCTTCAATTGTCTTTCACAGAAGCAAAGAAAACAGAGACGTGCATCCAAATTCCAGTACATATGGGAAGCATTGTCTTCTTCATGTCTGATACTCTGTAATTCTTTCCTGAAGGACTGGACATGCCTTAGCACTACACTGATCCGATTAGGATCTCGTACGAAGCTTTCTGAAGCCGTGCTGCAGCAGTCTTGGCTCACGAAAGGCAACCGAGTGGCTCTGCCGAAGGCCTGCAGGCTTGCACGAAACAGCGGGCCGCTGTAGAGCTTGGTCGGACATAAATCTGCAAACAAAATCAGCGGGGCAGTTCCCTCCTTCCCGCTCCCAACTCTCCCTCCGCACCCCCGACAAGGAGGCGGTCTTGTCCGTGGTACGCCTGGGAACTCGGGGGACACGCGAGCCCAGCGAAGCGTGGACACTCACCGTGCTGGGAAACCAGCTGAAGTATAAACACCTTGTGTGGCAAGGCCAAAGTGGGTCCCACTGAGCAAGCACATGCCTGGAGAAAGGCCTGAGACTTGCTCCGCGTCGCTAGCTGTGGCACTAAGGTGAATGAGTCAATGCCTCAGTTTCTCCGACCGTAAAATAAAGGCAAAAAAAAAAAAAACAACATTTCCTTTCCATTTTCAGGGGCGGTGCTTTCTGAGGTCAACCAGAGTTTTAAAGCCTGACAAGGTTGGGGGATAGAAGGTGCTATGTAAGCGCAAGGAATTAACATCATTACACTTTATATGTGAACCAAAGCCCTAATTCCCACCCCGGCCAGTGGACTAAGCCAGCAGCTGTAAATTTCCAACGTTTAACACATTGCTACCTACCAAGATAGGACTTAGCTCAGAATACCACCCATAGCTGCTTCTGCATGAATGAAGCACATCGATGCAGGGAGCAGCAAATCTAACCAGGCTGACCGTGACTCCAAGAAGATCGATGTCTAGCTGATGTTTAAAATGAGAGGACACACAACTGGAAGGGACATTCTGTTTTCAAGAAGCATTAAGGACACACTGCTGAGACAAGTAAGGCCAAAGAAACTGTTTCCAGGCTTGACCTCCTTGTTTCTATTATACACATCGCCTTCACTCTCCCGGCTTTCCAATGTTGGTTTTTAACCTTGCACAGAGAACAACTGTTATTAAAACCACTGCAGAACACGCTGAATTCAGTGGCACAAATGGAGCAGGTTGTGATTCAGGAATCCGCTTCCAGTCCCAAATCGACTTCGTTTACTAAGTTCCTCCCCCATTGCTCCTTATATATTTGTGAGAAGAAACCAAAATCAAGCCCTCTCATATCACACAAACATTCGCACCTCTGCTGTCATGTCCGGCACGTGAAATTGAGCTGAGAAGACCTTCAGACTTTAACACTTCAGAAAACCATTCAGACTGCAAAAACTTATCCCCAAACCACAAAAAATGACTGACGACAAATTTGCTTTGAAAAATGAGTAAAACTCTCCCCGCTCCTCAAAACAGAAATCTGTCTCGAGAGATAAATCAGACTTTCCATGACCACACTCACCTTTGCTCTCTCTGCAGAGCTGCTGCATGCTCTCTGTTCTCGTGCCGCCACATCTGCAACTCGTTCTTCATGGCATCCATGTCTTCTTGAATGTAATCCATGATCCTGCCAAGCGTGAGGGCACTCTGGCACAGAGTCTGAATAGAGACCTGAAATTTCTCAATTTCTTTGGCTACCAAGTCTCTCTCTTTCTTCCTAGCTGCTTCCGATACAAAGGGCTTCTCCTAATAGGAAAGGATGAATAAGAAGGAAAGCATCAAAACTAGGGAAAACAGGTTTTGCACACGAGGTATTGAATGAAGAATGGTTTGGAGACTGCTAACTGGGAAGTATCTGGAGAAATGTTTGATGGTCCGCACTGAGAGAGAAGCAGCAATAGCCTGGAATTAGATGAACAGAGTGCACGCCGTATCCAAGTCACCACTGCTACGGAGGACTGCTACAAAACGGGGCGGTAACATCAGCAATATTAAATGGCTTTTCAGATCACGAGCGCAGAAAAGGAAAATTAGCATTTGATCCCCGAAATGATCTCGCTGATGTTGTTGATTCTCCACGTGATCTTTCCCAAGCAGCGGGCGTAGCGGGCCGGGGGGAACCTCCTTCACATGCAGCCAGGGTTTACTCCAACTATTTCTATACATTGAAAGGGAAATTTCCGTGGCTTAATGCGGCATCATTCAACAGAAGCTCTCAACAGCCATGTAATACTCAACAACGCTTTGCTTATCAATCTGCTGCTGCCAGTGGCTGCCAACTATGTTTGCTGTGTACATCACACATCCTCGCCGCGGGGCAAGGCTGGACCGACCCCACATCCCTCCGGAGCCCAGTACAAGGCCTCGGTGGATTGACATTTACTCAATACTGCTGCAAGCCACAGGGCATAACACCACTGGGAAAAAAAAAAAAAAAAAGGTCACGTTAAACTCTGGAGGAAGAGGATTATGAAATCTGAAAGGCAGTCATGGTTTTGCTGCCACTTGGGAGCTACAGTGGATGCTGAAGGGCACAGCCTCCTCCTCCTCTACATCGGTCCCTCCAAGATGCTTTCCTCTCCCTCCGCTGTCTGCATCTGGATTTCCAGCTCCTAATGCTGGTCCTAATAATAGCACTTCATGCTGCACAGCTAAAATAGACGGCGGTTATTCCATGCCTTGTACTTCTGTTAACAGTGGTTGTAAAATCACGCAGGCTGCAGATGTGGCCTCAATAAACTCCACTACTCAAAAATAATTTGGTCTTGTGCGCGCTCCCCTCATGTGCAGCCAGCAGAGTCTCTGTGGTCAGTCTCCTGAAGTTTCCTAGCTTGCTGCAAGTTAAATAACAGAGAAAGCGTTTGCTGCAGCGGCAAAGTCACGAAGAGCAAAAAGATGCCATAAAAAAAGCAAAGTGATGCCACATTACTAACACCCTGTAATAATCTTCTTCCAGGAAAGCCTTCCCCGAAGACAACAATCACCATTAAAGAAAAGTCTGCTGGGCTTTTTTTCCTCCCCCATCAAGAAAAACAACCTAATTTTTTCTTTCTTTCCAAGAGCCCTACGGGTCGAATTCCCAATCCGAGTTTTTAAGACACACGAAGCTTTTAAGACACACGAAGCTTTAAGTAAAGTTTATTTAAAGTCATTTCGGCCGTTTAATGCATACCAGGGAACTAGAAAGGTCTTTCTCTGCCACCCGAAGCACAGGATCAGCCAGTTCCTGCGCGCCGTTCCCAGCGGCCAGGTACACAGCGAGGCGGCAGCGCTGGGGCACCGAACCTACCGCGCTGTCCCCTCCTGCCCTCCTACCCACTCGCCCTGGCTTCCTGCGCGACCTGCGGGGCTGTTTGTTCAGCTGCGTTTGGAGGCAGCAGGGACTACTGCCAAACACATTTCAGCAGCCCTTGGCTTACTGATGAACTCAGATACGTGTATATATATATATATATATATTTAAAAAAAAAAAAAAAAAAATTACTTCTAAAGAGTTGGAGGCTGAGATTTACTTACATCTGATGCTTGTGTTTTACCACACACGCGGCGCATGAAAACCGCGGGACTTCTGAGCTGACTGGGATTTTATAACGTGAAAGTTGTTTAATTAGGAACTGGGCTGAAGCGACAAACGCCGCTGAACTTGTGGCCTTCGCTTCCTAAGTCAATCCATGAGCGCCGGCTAAACTGTTAAAAGTAACACTCATCTTAATTCCTTCTCACACAACCCCTACCCCTCTCACAGAAGCAGGTGTTTCATTACACTACCCTACACAAAACACGTTATTTAGACGCTTTCTGGAGCCATCCGTGTGGTCGCTACCCTTTACGACGCAAAGCTGAAAGGCTTCTTGATGCGAGCTGATGGCTTCTTGACCCACCTCATCCCCCCCGGGGGGCTGGTGAGCAGCCCTGTTCCACGCACAGCTGCTTCGGGGCGAGCAGGTCCTGCCCCCCCCCCGGGCTCTCCTCCGTGGCCAGCGGTGCTCCCAGCGCCGTCATCTCCCCGCTGATCTTGCGGCTCCGCAGAGCAGAGGGCTTTTGCCCGGGTGCCCCCTGAAGGCACAGATCACAGCACCGGGTCCCGCACACCAGCCGTTTACGAGGGCTCAGCGCACGTCTCCTGTCGACAAGAGTTTCTCTCCTGGAAATATTTTTTTTTTTTTTTTTTTTTGGTGCCCCACCGCCTCGCAGCAGCGAGTGAAGATGTATGAACAGATCCGCGCTCTCGCAGTGTTTCAAAACCCTTTGCCCTCTATTCTAACTCTCTTTTCCCAGTCCTTGGCTACGTGTTGTCCTCTACCAAAGCCAAAGGGAAGGCTTAATCCACGGCACCATACCTTCTGCAGGTAACTGGGAAGTTACCTCTGAAGACAATCACCTTGGGTTCAGCAGCGGAGCAGGGTTGTATCAGATCCAACGGCTTCCCAGGAAGAAGCCCCACTGCCTTGTTTTCCCCTCTCCTCCTGAATGCACCAAACCCTTACTACTTTCTTCCCCACCACCCGTTATAAGAAGCCACAGCCAAGAGACAAGGAATTTGTTTCCAATACAACTATCTCGGAAGCGAGAAGGCTCATCCAGTCCACTGCCTGAGGATACAGTTCAGTGTGTGAAAACCTGAAGAATGCTTCATTTTTATTTCCCAAATGCCAACTTCAATGTTTCACATTCTTGTAGCGCTGGTGTGACCTGGTTACCTAGCCACACTTCTCAACGTCAGCAAATATGGTAGGAAAATAAACAATCAAAAAAGAAAATCCCACAATTCAGTAAACAAGAAAACCAGAACTGATTACTTTAAAACACAGATCCTGCTAACAATCTGAAATATTCCATGCTAAAACACAGAGCTGCTTGAAAAGCTCAGGTGGAAATAAATCGCTGTGGAATATTTGCTATGAATCAGGAAGATGCCCTTAAATATTATAAGTATTAGTATTAGTAAATATTCACAAATAATTTTAGTGTCCCTGTAACTCCAGCATACTCTTAGCGTCGTTCAATTCTTCAAAACTGACATAAAAAGCACAAGATATTATCCAAAGTCATTGCAAGTACTGAAACATACTACCACTAAAAATCTTTTTAATACTATTCAGACTTAAACAGGTACATCAATAGGCTTGTTAAAAAACCCCTGTGTCTTTGAAACATGCTATATGATATCAAAGTGGTGTAAGAACATGCAAGAGTTTTTCAGTGTATCTCTCCTAAAGCAGAAGCACTTAAATTTCAAGCTCCCAACTAAAATTTCCCAGCAGCTGAAGGCGCAGTAGCTCAACTGGCCCAGTGCTGTCCCTCCCCACGCGAGTTAAGAAATAACCATCGATTCTTTCTTTCATTTCACTAACGCTTGTGCTACCAAGATGCCACGTTACATTTCCTGCAGTCTGCAGAAAGCTGAGCTCAGGACAGAGAATCATCACCATGAAGCCCTCAAGTTTTGCCAACTATTCCTGATAGAAGTAATTAAGAGGGAGGAAAAAAAGCCATACTGTCTGTTCTCAGTTTCACGGTTACAGTTATGGGTTAAAATCTACTCGGGACACTTTTAAATCACTAAGAATTATGGCAGATGGTTTATTGCAACAGGCAACGTGGGTGGTAAGAGTCCTGAATGCCACCTTTGCTCGTTTTGCACAAACATGTAACAGGATATATTCAGTTTTAAGAAAAATGCCAGAATCAGAATTGTTCCAGTCTATTTAATTAGACCATACACCTCAATGAACTCTCCTTTCACAAAAGCCCAAGAATCAATAAATTATCCCCATATAAAAGACTGTATCATTTCTGTAGACCCAACACGCTTCCTTTCCTTCGTGTTTTTCATAAGGCACCAAGATAAATGTTTATTTTGGATCCCTGGGAAAAAGTCTGCCTTTCCCATTACCTCAATGTGAACAGAACACAACGTGGACTCGGGTGCAGGGACCTGAGAAATTGAAAAGCAAGAATTTTCTTTTTCATCAATAAAGTGGAAATTTTCAACGGGGCTCCAGAAACCACCAGAATTTACTTGTGTTTAATTTACCCTCCCTCAAGCAATTAGTATAAAATTGCAGTGTGCACAGCTCCATCAAAATGTATCATTCACAAAACATCCATTTCCAAGAGCCGAGCTGTTGAGGGCATCTGAAGTGCCTGATGTCTACAAAGCTAAGGAGGTGATAAGATACTTCTTTTCCCCACTGTTTGAAATGTTTATTTCTAGAAACGGTATTTGCTTATTTTTTATATAGCTTCTCCTTTGTTTCCATTTTTTTAATTAACAGTTTTTAAATATGAATCAAATTAGAACAAGCATCCATCAAGCACTTAATAGTTTCTACAGCCCCTTTTAACTATTGTATTATGTCCCATTATGAAAACAGACCCAAGTAATCATGGTTTTATTGAGCTACACCATTTCCCCCCTACCTCTTTCTACAGGACAGGACAAACTTCATTTTGGACAAGTAATTTTGATACATTCAATGCAAAAACAACAAGGTGGGTTTTTTTATTGTACAAAATATTTTTTTGATCATAAAAGGTGTTTTCTTTTCCTGGTTTTTACAGAGTCTGCATTTTAAGTAGATTGTAACTATCCACTAGGGATCACCATAAGAAACTCTTTTACAGAAACACAGGGAAAACAGTAAATGTTAAATCATTTCAAATGAACAGGATGCTTTTTCTGCTTATGCCAGGTACCGAGTTCACTAACAGGCCAAGGAATCGGAGACACAGTGTTCTTTACCTTCAGATTTACCAGTCGGTCTGACCTGCTTCTGAGTTGGAAGGCACCAAAAGAAAATAAAAGGATAGCTCTTTAAAGGGGGAGTTTTTTATTATTTGGGGGGGGGGGGATTGGGGGTGGAGTGGTGGCAGTTTCCACCCCCCGCCACCCCCACCCCCCCCCAGTTCACATTTGATACCTCTAAAAAAGAGCTGGACTTTTCAGACGTATATAAACAGCCCCCCTCAGCCCCCAGAGCCAGTCTGCTTTACTTCACATTCAGTCCGTGCTGGGGAGAGGTCAGTTCATAAAGCGTCGTGTATTTGGTGCAGTATTCAGCACAACCCTACGAGTCTGACCACACACGTGCCAAGAGACAACTCTAGCGGTAATTAATGACAGCAGACAGTGATAATTCAGCCATCGTGGCATACTGGGTGCCAGGCCTGCCCAGCTTCACCTTTTCTGCCCCCACTGCTGAAACTCTGGGTCTACAACCTCCTTCTCTTGAAGCATCGGCCTCTTTCCCGGTCAAGGCGAATTCGCGACAAACCTGTTCCTTGTGTTAAACACCTGCTTCCACACCAGCCTATGCCCCAGCCAAATCCACTGAGAAGCCTCTTGAAATATGGCAAAGTCACCTGTCCTGTGTCCTACAACACACCGCTGCCACACAGCGCTGCATCCCCTCCTAGGGATGGAAATCACAGCTGTCCCACTGCGCTTTTACACATCCTTTCTGTTTAACATACCCATCTGCTGTCTCCTGTTGTATTTATACCGGACCCACGGGGGAGCACAGTTTGTGTTTTTGTGCGCAAAGGCCACAGCAAAGGAGCCCTGACACCAGGAATATCACAAGAGCGACGAAGAAACCCCGTCCTTGTGTTCAGAGTTTGTAACACAATTACTTGGGGACCACAGGTTTTTTCCTGAGAGTCGGGGGCAGCGCAACAAGGACACTCAAGAATGCAGTCATTCAGTCCAGGCTCCTGTGGTGCTTGTCTGTAACCGGACTGCTGGGTACCGTTCCCAGTTTTGAGGAACTGCACGCTTGCACCAAAAAACTTCTCACTGTAGCTTTATCGGGATCACCGCGCTAACGGCACGTCATCCCGAACAGAGCTGTCGCACAAAGATGAAAGCCTTTCTGCAGGTAACTCCTCTTACATTTTACTGTCAGCATTTCTTACGACATATTAAGCTGGCAGGATGCTGAGAAGCTGTGGTCTTGAGTGGTGAGCCTCTTCAAAATACTTAAGTGGGGGGGGCACATGAATACATCTGGTTAACATGACATATCACTGACTGGAGGGGACAACCAACGCAATGTAGCTGATGGATTACTGTAAAAATCAACGGCCTGAAGAACTTTAAACAAACAGAATCAGCAATGATTGTGTTTGTTCTAAGCTTAGAAGCGCGTACTTAATTTATCACACTGGTAATTAAAGTTAACATTACCCAGGTGCTAAGCTATTTAATATCACTTGTTCCTCACAGAAACCTCAAAGCTGCTTCTTTTCTGAAGCCCGTGAACTGCATTTGGTAGTGCAAAGATGGGAATTCTGTGATCCCACTTGCTTAAACTATTTAATAACCTGCCTACATTTTCCACACATCAAATAAATGAAGTGGAATACAAAATGTAACATCTGTTTCTTTCTCTGTTTAACATTAGAGGGTTAGATTCTAAACAAATACATTTAGAAAGTCTTTTTAGGAATTTGTCAGGCTGAACACAGCTAATCAAGGCAGCAAAAATCTTGTGTATTTCCAGAATGACCTCTTTGTTTGACCTGAAAATTGTGTATATTATTTTAAGTTTCTGCACATGCAAAACCTAGATGATGAAAGTCCCAGTCTTCTTTCCTTTTCTCTTTCTTTATTAAAACTTCTTAAAAAGCAAATGCATGTTTGGGAAACGCAGCACATAAAAGGTTCCAGAGGAATGCTTTTAACACAAATAAATGCTCCTCGGCAATCAGCAGTTAGGAGTAAAGGTGTGAAACATCCCCAGAAGCTCACCAGTGTTGCATTTGGATTAAGTATTAATTCACCAACCTCACCCAATTGCTAGCTGATTAATCCACAAAAAAAATCAGGTAGATCCATTGATTCTTTTTTTTTTTGCTGAATATGGGACATCATAAAGTATTAGCCAAAAGTTCCAGCACTTGGACTACAAATGTTTTTTTTTCTCCCTTCATTTTCCCCACTGGCAGAAGAACAAGGCTTTAACGACTAATGAAGACTGGGAAAATATTTCATTTATTTTGTATGTATTGAAGAGTTTAACAAAATGAGGGAAGATGAACTTTCTTACTGACAGACACAAGGATAACCTTAATTTCACCAGACGTAATTTCCCGAAGCAAGTATTCTTTCAAATTTTCCCTGGACTTTTGGTTACCTTGCTGCAAAATACAGAAGTACAATTACATTTTACTCTCCAATGCATAATATGTTTTGGAATACAGTTGCATACTGATGCAGAACATATTTCTTCTGGAGAGTCTGATGGAAAACAAATTAAATAAAAGAGCTGACAGTCTGGGGAGAAATGCTCAAACCCCAGACTGATACTGCTTCCCAGCAGACTGCAGAGCTGGACCTGGCACAAAACCTACGGCCATCTGAACGCAGCACACTGGCCAGAGTTCTCTGACCCATTCTCGCAGTCCCACCAACATAACAGGACGTGGTTCCACTCGCCTGCCTAGACCACTTGGCACGAATCCACCACTTGAAACCCTTCCTGCTTTTTAATTACTTTTGCTGCCTCTCTCCAAAGACGTTCCACAGACCAGTAACTATTCCTCCCAGAACTGCTGGTCTGCAGTCTCGCAAGAAAAAAAAAATCCCGCCACTGCCTTCCTCGTGATGTTAGGAACATCTCTCAGAGAGACATGCTCGTGATGCCAGATCCCCACCTGCGACCCTCTGCATATCTAGTCCCTGAAATATTCCCAGAGGCAACACCATGTTGGAAAGGTATTTTTTACTTTTACTCTCTCCTGCGTCACAACGTCTCCATCCTCTAAAATAAATTCCCAGGATTCAGTAACGTCTCCAGCTCATGTTTTCTGAACTACATCTGTCAAGTCCCAGTCACTAACTCTGAGCATTTTTAATCATCTTTTCCAGTGATTTTTTTTTTTTTTTCCTCTGCTGTCAGGAAAACCACGCTTCTCCTCTTTGGATCGAAATGACTTCAACAACATAATTTGAAAAGCAGTAGCAGCAAAGAAACTTACTGCAGTAGCAGCCAGCTGCTTGGATATGAGATCAGATGATATTCCAGGAGCTTAGCGTTGTATGCAAGTTTTCACGTGATGGACCAGGAAGTCAGCACGTTTTTTTCCAGAATTAGTTGTCTATTATCAGTGCTGCTACCACAGATCAGTGCTTCAAAAGATGCAACAAAAGATAAACAAGGACTGAATGAATGTTTTAGAGACTGAAAATGGGCAATGGGACTAAATGGTTATTGTAGAAGGGGACAATTGTCCACGTGCATTTAAAAAAAAAAAAAAATCTAAGGGGTTAAAAGGGAATCGTTTCAGTTAGTTAGTTACTCTTATTCAGAAAAAAAAAAAAAAAAAAAAAAAAAACCAACAGAAAATTTAGCACTAACACCAGAGGAAGCTTCCCGAGCATGAAATCCATGCAGTTTTGTAAACCCTCCCCCATTGTCCCTTTCTATGTCCAGTGTTTAAGTTGACAGGACAAAGACTGAACAGTACAGCCTACAGCACAGTTATGTACTGGCAGAAGACATTATTAAATGAACTATTACCAAAACTGAGACTCGAGACTGACGATTCAACAGCACCACCTAGTTACAGAACCAGGAACAGGAACAGCCCTATCGCTTGTCCTCGCAAGCGCCAACTCAGTAAGGAGCTTTAGAGCTGCTGCATAAACACAGCAATAGCAACTTTTACCCCCTTCTTTTCTCCAAGCAGTTAGATAAAAGGCAGGACTTATTCAAGCAGGCAAATTTGCGTATCAGATGTATTCATCAGAAAAAGCCAATGCTATTTCAGTGGCCAGTGCACAGATACTACAAGCTGCACATTTATACCAAATGGTATGTGATTCGGCAAGTTGGATAAAGCTTTACAACAGATTATGAGTAGGAAACTAAAGGTGCTTTCCTATTTTAAGGAGGATTAATTTTCTTCATTAGCTTCGGCCCTTGCAATACATGAAAGGAATTCTCTTCCAGCCAAGCAGGCCGGGATCTCAGACAGTCCCAAACTTCAGAGAGGAGGATACTCCCCCCAAGGGTCTGATCTGCCACCCCAACTTTCTCAACTTGCTGGGGAAGAAATGAAAAGGCTGGTCTGTGTGGCAGCATAACCCATTACCACCGAACACAAAAGCATATGGGAGTATCTCTATTTAAGAGGAGAGAATTGTTGATCTTGCCCTCCCAAAATTCCCATCCTAAAGGTTAACACTGTGTCACTTTTGCTGCAGACTGGTGATTGTGAAGTCATACAGGTTCTAGATGAAACCAGGTTTTTAAAACAGTGTTCTGTCTACCACGGTTTTAGTCCACGGTGACATTTTGTTTCCTTCTGCTGCAGACTTTGCTCGTAACCTATCAAATCATTAATCACTGCCAAATTACTATAGTTGATAAAGCCAAAAGAGGCAGTCAAGTGGTCAAGGTTTCAAAAGTCACTACTGATGTCGGCCAGCTATTTGAAAGAACTTGATGCTCTGTGAAAAGCTGGACGCCTGAGGTCTGAAACGCAGCATCTTAAAACAGTATGCCAAACTACAGATCACTACTGAAAGAGACTATAGGTAATAAAAACCTACGGTACTGAATTAACATTAAAAAAAAAAAAAAAAAAAGGATGATGTGACTGAAGATTTAAGAGTTCATGAAAAGCACTTGCCTTTACAAAACAACATGCACCTGTCTGTATTTTTACGACAGCACTCTGCAATGCATTCCTCAGTGCCTCCTCACCAGCACATCAACCTAGCTTAGTGATTGCTTTTGGTTTTTGACCACTGGTGGACCCTTCCCAGACCCTTTATAAGTGATCAAAACAACAAACAACAACATAAAACCCCACTAAAACCAAAACATACTTTCCCTTTCCCAGCTATGAATTGTGGAAAAAATCAAATCAAATAACTTCATAGATTCAGACCTGAATGCTGGGGTATGCTAGGACATTACTAGAGAAACACTTGGTGAAACGGAAATACTTTATATGTTAACTGTACCAGAGATCCCAGAGATTTTTTTTTTTTTTTTTAAGACAATGATAATAATTGCTGGGCAATAGAATACTGCTCTTCAAATGCCTGGAGGACAAGTAAGATTGAAACAATAATGGTGCAGCTGTACAAATGCACAGTGTGCCCTACTACATCTAGGGCAAGGCTGAAATCAGCAGACTTTGTTCTGGAAAAAATAAAATAGGCTAAAGAAGACTCCCTGAAAAATTTTACTGAAATACTGAAAAAAAAAAAAACGAAAAGAAAACAAACCACAAAAATTAAAGGGGAGAAAGAGAGAGCACTACACAGAGAAGGCAACTATCTGAAAGACTAATGGAGAAAAAAAGCAGTCTAACACATCAAGCAAGAAAGCTTGATATTAAATGGCAAAAAACACATTTAAATCAGAGAAAAAAGGTCACAATTACAGTATTTAATTCACAGTTCTTTGAAGGCCATTATCATCTTACCCTCTCTGTTGTCTTTGATGATTTCTGTGACGCCTCATAATCTTTCTTTGTTTCTAGGATTCTTTTTACAAGCCCACCTGTTGAAAAATCAGTATATTTCTCAGCACTGGTTGGCACGAAAACATTGTTTTAAACATTCAGACAATAAAATCAGAACCAACTGCTTAATTTTTCTTTTATGTAAACAATTTTTAGAGCCACATGAAAAGCAGTCGATTATGCATTTTAATTACCAGGATACGAGGCATTTATTTGATTTATTTTCTCCACTATCCTCTAAATTTAACCGTATCATCAGTGTCATTTACTGAACGGCTCCTTGGTACAGAACCAGGTCCTTGAGCTGTATTAACACAAAGGCTTTTCCTCTGCACCCCTCTTTTGGATAAAACCAAGAACTGCATGGTAAGTATACAGATAGATCTTTCTTTGCGAGGAATTTTTGGATGCAAGTTAAGTATATCTGCCTAAATCACATCCAGTGTAACCATAGTGAAAGCCCCTGAATCAGAGATCGCAGGTCACGCGTAAGCACAGATGTTGTTAAGAGCCGGTCCACCGATTTTTTCTGAAAGCTTTTCTATAACTTGCCTTGAACATCCAATGCCATCTCGTATCTCAGAGCTGACAAGCTGTACCTGACACTGTAGAAACACTAATTTATGAGTTTTATGCAGAATTTTAAATCCTGCTGACATTAAAGATGTATAGAAAATCTGTGCTTCAGTTGTAAATCCAGCTGCACAAGTAAACAAGACTGCATTTGATAAATAATTTCTGGTTTTCTTGCAAAAGTTGCAAGCTCCTACCCTCAGGAGGCATTTTGCTGCTTTGTTCAGCATTTTAAGTGTTCAGCATTTGATTGAAACCCATGATTTTATTCTATATATATATAAATATATGTAAATGCAAACATACCATGCTTTTGATCCTCAACCAGCTCCCCTTCTGGCTCCTACACATGCAGGAAGACAGCTTTAGTTGCAAAAAGTTGGCATTGCTATAATACACAGCTATTCAAAAATACTCAGCTAGAAGCTACTTAAACAAGTAAGTTACAAACAAAGTATGGCGAAAGGTTCTATAATTCGCAACACGAACAGACCGTTTCCGTGTCTGGCATTTCTGGCAGCGGCAGTGCTGCCTCCACCACAAACTGGTCATCATCATCGTCAGAGATCTGCTGGTCTGTGATCACGTTTGAGACTGTTTTACCACTACCACTCCTGGAAGAGACACGATGAAAACCTATTAAGATCTGTCCAAACATGTTAAGATCTACCCAGAATAGAGGAGACCGCAGTACCCTCCCTTCCTCCCATAAAATAAAGCAGCACCAATTAAAATCACATCAAATTCTGTCACTTCCATTCACTGCCCAACTCTCAAAAACAGGTAGCCATCCTTCTTTTGCAAAAGGATGCGTATTTTCCTTCTAAACACACTAACTACTTCAGGGACTGGCACTTATCAGAGATCAAGTAGGCCGTTTTGTTTGCAGTTTCAAACGGCTGTTCCAGCCTTTTTTGAACATGGGATATTCAGTGCATGTTACACAGATCTCTTCTAGTGATAGTTTAGATCAATGTTCTAGGGTTTTCAGTTTCAGAGTTCCCAAAGGCAAAAAAATTAAATCATATTTTTGCACTTCCAGACATGACTACCAACCACAACTTTTAGATAATGCACTGGATGTGCAGGAAGAATAAACTAAATAAAGCGGGCTTGAATTTTCCCCGTCCGCAGCAGCAAGCAGTGAGGTGATCTATCCTAAAGCTGTTCAGCAGCAGGTGAGGCACAGAAGATCTGAAAATAGTGTGGCACAAGAGCTAGAAACATCTGCTCTGCATCTCCCACATTCCTTACCTTTCTGGAAGTAAGACCTCTGCGCTTTCTTGACGTTTTACTCGAGGCGGTGCTGGTCTTGCACTGCTAGGACGGGGAATACGTCTGCAATAACAAAGAGGCTTTTTCATTTATATTATAAAAGGAAGGCTCACATGTCCTCCAAAGCAACAGACGTGTACACACACAAGCTGAGTAAATTAGCCAATGCATAACAACGCTGAAAACAACCCCAATATACTATCCACTATCGCAGTACTTGCTATCCTAGCAGGAGTCTAGGAGAATCTGGAAAATGTGTCCTAAAACAGAAAAAATACGATTCCGTGTAAAACCACCACTTGATTTGTCTCACTAAAAAAATAACCTGTATAAAGCACGCTTGTTTACCATTAACAACAAATTTAGCATTAACAATACACAGCGCAATGTAAACAGAAAAAAAAATTTTTTTTTTTTGCAAGTGAAACAATTACACAAGCCTTTGCTGGGAAAAGAGAAAGAAAATTGGGATTTAAAAAGGCAAGTTCATCTTACCCGTAACACCATACTTATGAAATGCACGTATGTAATGTAATGTTCTTCTCATTAGACTCTCCACACGTCCCTCATATTTTAATAACATTACATCGAAGCACTTGGTGGATTAAGAAAATACGTCCAAAACACTTCACAATGTTCAAGTTTTCTTTATAGAAGGAAATGAAAGCGAATAAAGGGAAACCATACGTGGGATAATATTTATTATTATTCGGTACCACTAGCAGAAACATACTGCTCCAAGTTTCCTTGCTGTTTTCAAATGGACTGACTGTATTACCTCCAGACACATCATAGTTTGACTCCAACAGAATAAAGGACAGGAACAAACCTTTGGACGGGCTGAGGTGGAAGATCATTAGGTACTACCCCATTTTCAGATGCTGTAGGCTTTTCAGAAGCCACATTCTCCGCTTCTCCTTCTATTAAACAAAACAAACATGTAATTTTGGTTTAGCTGGCAAGGCAATTCTAATTTTCCTTGCAACAGTATTTTGAATCTTATCAGCACTACACTTGAATGTGTGCACCCCTGAAACACATCACATGACAAACTTTTAAAATTAGAAATAAAATTCCATGAGCTTATATAAAAGTTAAATATCTTGTGAACTTCCAGGTTTTAAAACATCTTGGAGCATTCACAATTCAAAAGGGACACTGAAAAAACATTTAAAATTTCTTTATTCTTTATTTGTTTCTTAATATTGTGAAATTCCCTCATCTGTAAAAATGACATCATCTCACTCAATTCTTCCAAAGCTGCATGGTAACATTTGCAATATTCGAGTTGCTCATTATACAAAATCATAAGTGGAAAAATGTATTTAAAACCCCTATATTCTCTATGCTGGGTTTTTTTTAAAACCTTTATTTTGTTTAACTTCTTATTTTCCTGGTATTCTTAGTTGACCCAGATTTGATCAGGGGGTTGGACTGGCTGACCTCCATCTGTCCGTTCCTTTCAACATCAAGGATTGTATGATTTGAGGACGAGGGCTGCTTCTGTAATCCCACCATAGTTATGCTCTCCATAGGGTTGACCCCATTTGCAATTTAAATCCGACAGAATCAGTTTAACCGCTCCTTCCCAGTTGATAAGGTTTCCCTCTGAGTTATTCTGACCAGTGCAGTTAATGACACGAACCCCCACCTGCCAAGCTCAGGTTAGACCATTCTCTGAAATGGCAGAGAACAAGCTGAATGACATCTTTGCCTTGACAACCTGTGTGGGATTACAGACACCATTCACCACTCCCTGCTCTAACGCTTCTACAGATAATTTTAGTAGGTAAAAAGTGTTCAGTGCTCTTATATTCCATCTAGAAAGCCTGCTCAGATGAATAATTTGTCAGTATTTCTTCCGTGTAACAGCACACACGGAAAGGTCTCCTCTAACACTACTGTCCACTTCAGTGTCCTTCTGCTCTGAAATCACCAAAAAATGGCACTACTGAAAGAAAAAAGGCCATGGCAGCTGGGTTTTTACCAGCCCAAATTTAGGCAAAGAAATGTAGGTATCTTTCAGAGAGTCTACTGCATTCCACTTCCCTAATGGGTTTGATGCATATTTTCTGAGCAGTCACTTCCCAGATAGGGCCTTCTGATTTAAAACTACCGGACACTACATATACCACATTTTTATACAGTATATTAATTCTACATATGGTCCACTGGAGAACACAAGATACGTAAATACACCTAACAACTGTAAGTGCTAAGTTTTCCCTCAGTCTTACCAGTACAGCAACAAGCACCGTGCATCAACCTATCTTTGAGCCGTTGGGACACGAGCTCAAGTGGTCCTTGTGTTAAGACCGAGCCAGGCCCAAGTCAGAACGTTGTGCTGTGGTGCTGGCTGTACCGTGAGCTTCTTGCACTTCCCTAATTTAGCATCCCCGCCTAACTGACGCGATAAGGATTTCAAAATTCCCCTTCCGCACAACGAAAGGTATTTTCCCACGTGATGGAGATCAAAAAAAGGATGGAGGAATAAAAAACAGAGGTCTGCTCCTTAAAAAAAAAAAAAAACAAAAAAAAAACAAAACAAAAAAAAAAAACCAAAAAAAAAAAAACAAAACCCCAAACATTTGATTTTGCATAAAGGCTCTGCTTGGAGCCTGCACATGCAATCACAGAAGCCAAGACAGCCCACTGGTGACCGTGGGTACCCTGGGTAAGTCAGGCCAAACGCTTTGGCAGCCTTCATGCAGACAGGCTTAGGGAGAGGCGTGAACACATCCAAGATGTTTAATTTTCTGTGTGCTATGTTCAGTCCGTTAATAGTACAGCCTCACTTCTGCTGGAAAGCCATCACTGATCTTCATCACAGCAGGTTGCCGCAGGTTTGTAGAAGCACATACAGTCCTCCCTTGCCCCTATACACACCCAGCTCCCAGGAAACAACGCCTGCAGGAACCACTATTTTTGCTTTCCAAGAAACAGCTACCATTAAGCGAGGAGGGCAGCCTGCTAAAGAAATTTAGCTTCTGGAGCAGTTACCGGCCATAGTCAAGGTCTCGGCTGATTTCGTGCTCTCGCTACATCCCGACATGCATCACGCTGACGTAGCAGCTGCTCACGAGGTAGGAAGCCAACAGCTGCAAGGAGTCCTGCAAGCATTCATTTACTCTGTGTGAAAAACGAGCATCTCTAAAACCTCGTCTCCCTGGTTCATCCCAGCCCCGCAGCACCAGTGGAGACAGAGCAGTGACGGTGTCGCAGCACAGTGCTGTGACACCCACACAGAGCAGACAGAGATGCTTCAAGCACCTCACATATATCAGATTTCTAGGAGATTTCCAAATTCACTATTAATGGTGAAATTATCCAGTTAGTTGAGGAAAGGTTTTGCGGATGACCGTCACTCTTAATATGAACAGAAGCCACAAACACATCAAGAAATAGGAGGAGGAGGGAAACAATGTCATGTACTGACAAGAAGAAAATGGAAAACTTACTTTTTATTAATCTGGTTGCTGCAATAACTACCTGTAATATATTGCAAAAAGTTCTCCACGGGTTCCCCTTATTTTCAAGTTAGAACCCATAAAGTGCTCATAAACTATTACTTTTTTTTTTTTTTTTTTTCTCCACACTTAACACAAAGCACTTTCATGCACGGCTTTTTGGTATTATTCTTTTAAATAGAAACTACTTGAATAAAGTCTACTCAAAGCATTCAAACACAGCAAAACTATGATTTGTTAGTTTAAAAATTCTTTAATATATAGAACAGGGAAAACAGCACTGAACTGGAAAAGTGATTTATTTATTAAAAAGCACTTTTTTTCTATTACAAGTTTTTAACTATCATTGATATGCTCAGTGCTGGTCTTTTGTCATTATAATGTCCTGAGTCACTGGCAAATTCACCTCAAAATAACAAATACATTGATTTTTCAGATAAATTATATAAATTCTTGAATACCATTCTGACCAAGCTAGGCATAAAGCACAGAACAAGAACTAGAGCCAGCTTTTTACTTGAGAGCTACTACTGGGGCCTGGAGAATAGGGACAAAAACATCAGGGAGTGATTCCAACAAACTCACCCTTCTGTGCTAAGGACACCAACGTTCTGGTCGCTAAGCTGATCGCTAAGCTGAACACACTCATCAGATATGCAACTTTTTAAAAAACTCAAAAGACAGTGGACGATCGAAACGTTTGCCTTGATCGAATATCTGAACAGATATTCCTGAAAGTTAAATGAAATGTGTAAAAGGTGAACTGTACAAATCTGTACAAGAGGTTTGAGAGGCAAAGGCATGCCAATCTACTTTGAAGTAGGAAAGCACAGGGACTGCTCACCCTTCAAAGTAAGTTTACACAGTCCAGAAATATAAAAATTAAAGGTCCAGAGGAAGTTGAGAAGCAGTTCACAGAATGTAATACTTTTTTTAAGCAGCTCCAAGTACCCACTAAACGCTTGAAAACCTTGTGGAATAACTATCTTCAGCTCCTGTCCAACTAACTCCGAAGGTAGGTTTGGAGTTGCAGGACAGGGATGGATTTTTAAGCAGTTTCAACACTCAGTTTCCGTTTCATTCTACTAGAGTTAGCTGGAGTATAAATCTTAATGCACAATTAACCAATCAAACAGTATCGTGGACCAGCTACATAAGCAAGACAGTGCCTAAGCACCTTGTAAGGACTGTGATTTCCAGGATGTAGTGACGAACTAAGCAGAGTTTCAGAAGTTTCCTAAACCCTCCCACCAGTTTTAACTGGCACTGCCACCAAAATAAGCACTCCTGCCTTCACACTTCCCATTCCCTCCAGTTAGTACATGCATTCACACGCTGCCTGAAGAACTGGATCAGCACAACTCGGTTTAAGATACTGCCCTCCCAGCCCCTGTGCCAAGGTGGTGGAAGGAACGTTCATATTTTACACATACACCAGTTCTCTGCAGATGGGTGGTAGGTGGCTGCGATGGCTCGACTGAATGAGTGACAACATCTTAAGGTTACTTTGAAATAACTTTAGAAAGGAGCCTGGCATTACTCCTCCCAGAGAAGTATACCTCAACATAATTACCAAAACTGTGAGAAGATAAACTGTACCAGTGAAACTCCCAAAAAAGCTCATTTTAGAATTTTAACAAGGTTCAGAAAAATCTTACATAATCATCAGCTTCTGAAAAAGCCTCATGCAGGCCTACACTTTTATAGAGTGACCGTGAAATCCAACTCCTCCTCTCTTCTTGCCACAGTGGGTGCCTTTACGTGTACATGTCTGAAGAAAGCAGAACCTAAGTAACCTCATGAGTGTATGAGCAAATAGATGGAGCAGGTCAAAATACCCATTTGCCAGAAAGCTTTAAAACACGTATTTCTTATCTAGGAGGCTACCATGAACTAGCCAATGAGGACTTCTAATGGAGGACATCACAGGAGAATAACAGATATGCTAACAAATTCTCATTTATAAAGAAAAAAAAAAAAACAAAACAAAACACAATGGAAAGGTTCAGAGCCTCAATGCTCAGAAACATAACATAAGACTGAAGCAGAATGCAGAATACTCCAAAAGACCTAGGACAATAAGTTTATTTCAGCCAGTAAACGTTTTCAAAATCCTGTAAGTTATTCTTCCTTTGGAAACTTTAATTTGCAGTTAACGACACAAGCACACAGCAAGAAGGGACAGGTGATCACTGCCTTCTGATTACTCCAAATATCATCCAATTTAGCCATCTGCAATGACTATTCTCACTGACTCTTGTAATTGATTTCACATTCCAACTGTGAAAGCTATTAAAAGTGTGAATGATGATTTCATCTCTGTAAGAACTGACATAAAATTAAGGTTTACTGATACTATGCTACACTATCTCATTGAATAAAGCTGAAAATAAAGAACGGTCAATACAATATTTGGTTCTTCTACCACCTGAGAATCCAATCCAAATCAGTAATGAATCTGGGGGTACTCCCTCTTACATGCATTCAAATTGTAAACAGAGGAACATAAAGTTATATTCCATAACAGATACATTCCAATAGACAAGACAGCTCCAAAATATTAAAAGGAATTAGCATGGAAGTTCTCCCAGTTGTGTAAGGTCACACAAATGTCTTGGCCAACCATCTACATTTCATTGGACTGACACAGCTACGAGGCCCTGAAGGCCGCAGGTGGACTGGGAAGCAGCCTTTGACCTCCCATATACATGGTATCAACTCTCTCAACTAGGTCAAGCATCTGGATCTGGAGAAAACAAAAACGCAGCTTTTTGCTTAAATCTCAGTTCTTCCTCCTACATTTTGCCTCTATGGCTCCACGTATATTGTAGCTGGATAGAAATACCTCATTAACAACGTATGTCTTGGGAGCTATATACAACTAGGAAAAAAAAATGGAGAAATAAGAATGCAGAGATGGAATTTTCCTCTAAAATCTTGTAAAATGCAAAGACTAAGTGAGACTCCCAACCACTCGTACAAAAAGGCAACGTGTAGTGATTCAGTTCCTACACAGAACAAGTCGCCAGGGGAGTCAGGCGCAGCAGCCCTGCATTTTCCTTGGGACACTGTAAGCACTCGTGGCTCTGAAAACTTGCATAAGAATCAGGAAAGAGAAAATACAAGTAACTGCTTTATCAGGGAACAAACATTTTCCAAACCAGGACGTTAATCACAAGATGTGATTAAAACACAGGGCAGCAGTTAGATTAAGTGTAAATCACCCTCCTTTAATCATTTCGCTGAATGGATTCAAGTTTGACCTCGAAGCACTCAAGTTAGACTCTCCAAGGCAGTCAAGTTTTTATTCTCCCTACCTTTCTGCTTTACTGCAAGTCCTGGTTCAGCTTTCTCTTGCAGTTTAGCAGCACTGTCCTCTGAAATCCTATCTGCCACGCTCTTTGTTTCCACAGTTCCTGTAACAAAACAGTTTATAGTCAAATAAAACCAAAGACACAACAAAAATTGAAACTAAAACGTCATGCTAAATACCTGTTACACTTAACTATTTCTTTAAGGACTATTCTAGTTTAATAAGCCATCTTGAGTGTAAATAAATAACATTCCAAGTTCACAGACTTTTTACATGACCGCTGATTGAACTCCTCATGCTACTGCAAACTAACAGCAACTTCTTCAATTCAGAAATGATTTACAGGTATTATTTATTAGCTTGATAGCTGGTGAAAAATTACAATATTTATCTAGTAAAGTCAAGTAATTGCTAAAATATATAATTCTCTTTGTATACTACTTGGAAGGCATAATGCATTTTGGTTTGTTTCACAGGCTTTAGCTTTAATCATATTTCATACTAAAGCCATTAAGAAATTTCAAGCAAGAAAAGCTGATTTCTGGTAGCTGAACTGCACAACTTGCTGGTAATGTCATAGAAGAGCCTAGTCCACAAATGATGTTCAGTTTTGATGCCAACTAAAACAGTTTTATTTTTGGAAAACAAAAAAAAAAAAGAAAAAGAAAAAAAAAAGACCATTTCATCTACCAATTATCTTAAAATAATTCCCCCAGTTACAACAGGTTGATGCTGACAAAAGCAAAGTAACACACAGTGGAATAAAGCTGAAATATTCAGTTATACATCTGATTTCTAAATTATCTGCCCAGGGAAAAGAGACATTCAGTGTGAAGGGATGGAAAGAAGAAATAATTCAGCACCATTTGTACATCATTCCTGAAAATATACACATGCATGTGGTCAGGAAAAGTTAAACTATTCATACAGTTTGTCAAGATACATATAGAATTGGTATAATTAGTCTTCTCATCAAAAAGACACACACCCCCCACACACACACCCCTTCACTTGGAGTATATGTTCAGTTCTCACATTCCTCAAAATACAGCAGAAGCACAATAAAATCAGAAATAGGCAATACAGGTACAGAAGGAGCATGCGCGTTTAAAACTGAGGTACCCAAAGCACTGCCCCAGAGCTGAACCCAGGGCTTCCAAATCTCCTTCTCTGCAAACAGGTAACTGTAGTGGAAAGTTAAAGTGGAAAGGTAAAGAACAGATTTATAGGGACCCTATCTACAGCCAGGACACCTCAGGTAACATTTCCACCACCAGAACAAATGAGCAAACAGTTTTGATAGCATGGAAAAAGATTTACTAGATAGAGCCCTGCCTAATGCTTGGGGTAAAACATCCAACACTTACAAAACCAGTGATTAAATCACTGCATGCAGCAGAAAGCTGAAGCTTTCAGGACATACAGATCAATAGCTCAGGATCCACTCCTCTACCCACGCCACAGGAAACATCCACAAAGATACACAGTCCACTGCAGCAGAAATACTGAGTTCTGCTAGTTTAGGAGATTAACCACACCGCAGAGAAAGGTCAACCAGCACTTTCATTTACCTGTGCTAACGCCAGGGTGAATTGTCATTTAATAAAACTGAAACTACCATTTAAACATTCATCACCAACCTATACAGCAGTGCTACAAGTTATCCGTAAGGTCTAGAGCTTAGCAGAAAAGCCAAACCAACAGTGGAAAGTGAAGCATTTTACTCCATATTTTCCGTTTAGGAAGTAATTCAGCGTCTGAAAGGAAACCTGTTCAGATCTCAGTTAAGAGCAACTGCAAGTTTAAAAAAAAATTGTTCGATTTATCAATCAACTCCTAAATGAGCAAAAATGGTCTCTATTGTATGATACAAGTTTTGCTGCAAGGCACGTTGCAACTATAAAAGCAGTCATTGCCTTCGTAGTAACAAATGTAACATTAACTAAGGAAAAAGAAAAACAAACCCCAAAACATTTGCTCCAATACCATGAGGAATTTGTTCATAATAGAGGTGAGCAAATGCTGGTGTAACTTGTTTTAATTACCAGGACAGCAAATATACCTCTTGTTTAACTAGTCCTCCATTCACCACTTTTGTTTTGTTTATTATAAGTTTAGTCAGGACACTATCCTTTTTGTGTTCTCCTGTTGTGCGTTTTTTTTTATCTCCAGTTAATATCAGAAAAATATAGAAAGCTCTGGTCATCATCACCAGTAACTACAGAGAACAGTGTGCAACAGGCATCATCACAGCTCCAGAAGGTTTTTACTACCCTCTGGATGACTCACTGGAGCACCTATGAGACTTACTACTCACCTACTGGAGTCCTGCTGTGTTAGAACAAAAAGAGGGCTAATGCCCTGAAGTATTTATCTCTTAGGTAAACTGAAGTTTGAGTGCCCTGGCTTCCTGCATCATGAAGAGAGGAGTATTTTAAAATATTTACCTTAAAGGCAAAACACAGGATAAGTAGTTAACCGTATTTAATTTATCAGAAAAACTGGATCCTGATTTTAAAGGGACGATCCTATAAAATGGGGCATGTCTGGTCACCGTAGTTTAGTGCCAGTTCAGGCTATAAAATAAATATTCAAATCTTGGGAAATAAAAAAAGTTATAGCATCAGCTAAGGATCACTAAGCAGTAAAATAAGACTATGTTTAATGGAATCCAGACGGTATTTTTCAGCTGCAAAATTATTAAAACCTCACAGCACATAAGTACATGAGATGTGACATAAAACTTTCAATTTTCAAGCACCAACTTGAATTAAGCTCCTAAGTCAACATCCATTCATATCCAAAGTGCCAGATCTTTTCCAAGGCATTTAAGGTGCCTAAACATCTTTTTAATTTTTTTCCCCAAAGTCCTTTTGAAAACATGGTTATAGATTGTTCTGAAAACACTACCCAAGCTCTGATATGACTTCAGTATTTTGCCTCAGACACACGGAAACCTATGAAAACAGAAACCCAAAAAACCATGGATGCTTGGGAAGACACACAGCGACACACAATCTCTTTATATAAAATAGCAGTAGTGGCATTGGCAAATTAAGTGTATGAAGATCTTCATGCTTTATTAGTCTAAACAGCATGTCCTTAGCCAGAGTTAGCTATTTAATAGGTCTCAATTCACAGGTGTTATTGTATCTTCTGAACAGAGATGTTAAACTGAATAATACAGTGACTTCTGCATGAGAAATAAAATATCGGCTCCCAGTGAAACCAGTGAGAGAAAATTTGAATCAGAGTAAATAATCAGGTCACTGAAATAAGAGTGGGGGGCGGGGAAAGGCATTTAAAAACTGGCAGAAATTGCAGTTACACTGTCATTACATGAGGTCCAGGTACCAGCCAGTTTTATTCCTTAGCTACATCTGTCTCTAGGCTTTTTCTCTTGGCTTTCTTATACAAAGGGCTAGCAGTAGTAAGTTTAGATTCCTTTCTTCCTGATGTGAAAGTATTAAGTACTTGGGATATACTGAAGAGAATCTAGTTTCCAGTTAGTATGCAAATACAGTATTTAATACACTTACATACAAAAGCCAGTGACATTGCAATTGTTTAATTGCAATGAAGCACCTTAACAGATATAATAATTTTCATAAATAATTTATATAAACTATATTTAATAAATAATTTTAATAAAATTGTTTACTTATTTACAAAGCCTGGCACAACTGTCTACTAAAGTCAGTTAAAACCATCTCACGACTAAAATCTTCACTTAAATCTTGTCCAAAGAGACAAAGAGAAATGACTAAGGCAGGTATGAGGCAGATGAGGAGAAATATTTATTGATGATCATACCATTTGTTAAATAGCTCCAGTCACCAAAGACTCAGAAGAGGTTATCATCCAAGGGCTGGTAAAATGGCCTGTAATTGTCGTGGTTTGAGCCTGGTCGGCAGCCAACCACCACACAGCCACTCTCTCTCCCTTCTTTTCCAGCAATGAGAAAGGACAGAGAGCCAGGCTTGGGGTTCGAGATAGGACTGGGATGGGGAAAAATTCCCCTTTATGGTCACGAGCAAAAGGCAGACTCGTTAGGGGAAGAAAAAAAAGAACATACATTTATTACAGATACTAACAACACATAACAGAGTAGGACAGTGAGAAGCATTGCCACATCTTGAGAACACCTTCCCCCCACCCCTCCCTTCTTCCCGGGCTCAGCTCTGCTCCCGATATCTCTACCTCCTCCCCCAGGGGCGCAGGGGCAGGGAATGGGGGGTGCAGTCAGTGCTGCCACTTCCTTCATCTTCGGTGAGGGGAGTGTCCGAAACTTGTTCCCCCTGCTCCATCGTGGTCCCCCTCTCACAGCAGACAGTCCTTCACAAACTTTCCCCTACATGAGTCCCTCCCACGGGCCGCAGCGTTCCCCACACTGCTCCGTCATGGGTCACTAACTTCCTCCGACTGGATTCCCTCCCAGGGCTGCAGCCCTTCCCGAGCTGCTCCGGCGTGGGACTCCCCCGCATGCTGCAATCCTCCCAGCACTGAATTACAGCAGCGGGGCTGCCTTTTCCCATGAGACCCCAGCCCTCTTCGGGCACAGCACCTTGATCAACCAGGAGGAAGCCACAGGCTGTAAATCAATGTCTGCTCCACCATAGATCTTCATGGGTGGCAGGGGGAGGCCGCCCTGCTGTCTCACCACAGGATACAGGGGGGTCTCTGCTCCAGCACACCTCCCCCCCCCTTTCTTCCTCCGTTCCTCCACTGACCTTGGTGTTCATGCAGCTGCAGCAACTCCTCCTCACCAGTCCCACTGCCCGTCACCACGTCCCTTCTTAAATACGTTATCGCAGAGGCGCAGCTGATGGGCTCAGTTTCTAAACAGAAGTGAAGCTGACTTGGAGCTGGGGGATCTTTGAGAAGCTTCTCACAGGGGGCTGCCCCGATAGCCCCCTCCCCTGCCACCAAAAAAAACTACACCACTCACTCAACCCAGGACAGTAATCAATACAATCAGAGCTGCTATCAATCCACTTCCTCATGGACAAGCACAAATCTCTTATCACAACTGACAGTCTCGACAGACGTTGCACTGAAGCAAGGAGGAGATGACTACAGAGCTATCTCCTCGGCTGCTGTCAAGACTCAGGGTGGTGGCCACACCACTACCAGTGGTGACTCCTGGCCAATACAAAGAGATTGGCCTTTCACAGCTTCTCATTTCCTGCTGATAATTCCTCTGTAACAAGTAAGTATCTCTCCTTCCTTCCCCAGCACTCTCAGCAGAAATGCAGCAGGCTTTTCTTACACCTGGCTGAGCTACCGTGGAAGATGACATGGGACAGGATTCAGTACTGGTGATACCTGGATCACCTTCCCTTTTCCAACACAAACCCCAAGGTCCTAGCCTGACACCAGCCCACGTGCAATACAGCTGACCACAGCTGTAATGACGACATTGGAGAAAGTCAAAGATCTACACACATGTGCTGCTGTTTCGATACTCAGAGGAATCTTCTCTAATCATCAAATGGGCCGCAAGCCAGAAGTTAACAACTTATCTTCACCTGTTCTCCAGCTCACACCTGGAGTATGTTAAGCATCTCAAGCTATGGAAATCACTCAGAAAGGTTTGGCTAGTTTCGAATTCACCCAACCATCTTTTCACTGAAGAAACCACAGAAAGTTAACATAAATGCACATAGTTTTATGTGTTGCTTATCAAACAAATACCCATGGAAATTCCTTTTTGCACTGGCCAGTACTCAGTTAATTCCAGGGAACGTGCCTTTATTTTTTTTTTTTGGGGGGGGGGGGGGGGAAGGGGGAGGGAGGGGAGAAGGCAACCAATACATTCTTTTAATTTATAAAGCCAAAATTTCCAAAGACCAAACAGTAAGGCTTCAGATCTTTGAGAAACAACTGAAAAATTAAAAAAAACAGTGAAGTTTGGATTCCTGTATGATTTGTCCCCACAGAAAAGCATGTCTTGCCTCACAAATGTCTTTCATCTTACTAAAACAATCTTAAACAACATATCTTAAGTGTTACTAAAATAAAAATACTGTGTTGACTATTGCTCTGCTGTAAACATTTAATAAACCGTTATATGTGACTTTATGTAAAAGTAATGTGCAATAATTTCATCAACTCAGACATACTGTCCATTAATCCTCAGGGATAGGGAAAAAAAAAGCTAACGTTCTGCAAGGTGTTATTTGTCTGAACTTGCTAGATTATTAAGCAAAGAAACAGTCCTTGTGAAACTAACAGAAATAGTTGTAGACCAACTAGAAAAACCCATTCAGAGAGAACACAATAAATACCAAGAACAGACTGAATTTGTATCTGCAATTGTGCATGAGGAATGCAAGCAAACTGAACTGAGTACCACTTTCTGTGTATCAAATCCATGCAGAAAAATTGCTGGATTCATAAATGCAGACTGGGAGTATAAAACAAGCACCAAAAATAATAAACATGGATATTTAAGTATTTATGCTATTCCTATTCAATAACTCTCCAGCATATTTAATAGAAATAATATCCTCCCTCTAGTTACCTTCTCCTCCGGGTTTGGCGCGTTGCCTTGATCCTTTTGTTGAAGGCTGCCTTGATATTCCTGCAGCACTTCCACTCTAAAAAAAAAAAAAAAAAAAAGCCCATAAATTTATATAATTGTATATTAAAAAATTGTCTATTTATAAATAAGATTTACTTACATGTGTTGCTTTTCTACCTGTATGCACTATACATTAAAAATATTCACTTACAAAACTGACCCACACATATAAGGTTAAGAATGTCAAGTGTGTTTTCCTCAAAATCTGAAGGTATTTTTCCCGGATACACGATAGCTATTTTTTTTTAAATGAACCTAGATGACTAGATTTCATTATCGTAAAGACAACTTCCAAATGTGAACTAAGGGTATCCAAGACAGGGCCATCTTGTGAAACCTGCAGAGCATCCGTGATGCCACTTCTGGCCTTGGGATACAAATGCTTAGATACCAGTGAGCTACTGAAAGGACTTAGATACTTACAGTCACCTCTATATTTCAGCTACATCAGATTCACAGTTCCTCTTTAACCTCCTGGGAAGTCTTTTAAATTTAATTCCAAAAGAGAAGCAAAGACTGAAAAACTGTGTCACTAGACTTGCATAATCCTTTACTCAAAGGGCAACTTTCCTGGAAAAAGACCCTGGACAAATGAAGAAATGGGTCCCATCAGAAAGACCAACAAACAAGCAATGGATGATCTGAAGGTGCAAGTGGTACACAGGAAGGAGGATAACAGTTCAAAAGCAGAAAAGATTAAACTGGAAGAAAATTCAGGGTACTTCTCAGGAATCTGACCTTAGTCCAAAAGTGATTCAGACAGGCCAGGAAATGAAAGCAGGCAAGCACACACAAGAATTATTTTGTTTTCTCTGGATATGGCTTTCACTGCCCAGAGTCAAGAACACCTGACTGACAATACTTTCTGCAAAGGCACTATGTTACACATCTCAATGGGCACACGTCCTTGGAAATGGACAAGTTAAATCCACTTGGCTGGAGGCTGGAAAAAAAAAGATGCATAAGCAGCATCCTCTCATGAGATGAGATCAACACCAGTTGAGGTGGCCTCGCCTTCAGGACCGTGAGGTCCCCTGTGTGCAGAGGAATAACAGAGCTTACGCACAGGTAGCGCTAGAGGGGTTGAAGGCACCAACAGCACTTGCCCTACAAAAAGGCTCAAAACAACATTCTGGCAAGAGCAGGCAGAGGGGCAGGTCCGTGAGAGCTGCCACTACTATAGGTAGGGTATACTACAGATTTACTACTCACTTGACCTGAAGCACAGCTGGGGCTCAGATGCCTCCAGAGAAGGCACAAGGTGTAAAGGAGGACCCCTGCCAGCCCAGCAAAACTCCTGGGTATGGGATCAGGGTGGGAAGGAGGCAGTCCATCCCCTCAAACCAATCTTGGCTAGCAGAAGTGGCAGACTTGGTAGTGGTGGACTTGGCGGTGCGAGGTTAACGGTTAGACACGACCTTAATTAAGGGTCTTTTCCAACCTAAATGATCCTGTGACTTCTGCTTGCGTGTAGACCAGAGGATGGAGCCAGTGACAGGATCTGGCCCACTACGTACACACACAGGACTTTTATCATACATAGTAATAAACCAGTATCTTCCAACAAGCCATTCGTGCTTCTAATAACTTTCCTCTCTTTTCACCTAACTCCCTGATTCCATTAGTGACATTTGTTGCTAAAGAGGAAGCAACCACCTCTGTACACAACAGGTGAAGTACAGGTGATTTACAAAATACCATTCTGTTCCTATGCTTGCTCTCCTTATAATACATCTCTGCATCTCGTTCAAAATCCTGAAAAATGTTTAGCACCTCACAGGATTTCGTTCTCATCTGCTTTTTTTGAAGTCTGTGTAAATACAGCCCATGCAGTTTGCATCCAAGATTTATTGTCAACACTGCTGATAATGACAATACCATAAATGAGAATTGCAAATTCTTCTATTTCTATGCAAATGTTAACATTAAATGTTCCAATAACCTACAAGAGAAAATTGTCAAATTATACAATGTAAAACATTCATTTTCCATAATACCTTGCATATAGGACTTTAGACCATATGGTCATAATGGAAAATAACACTACAAGATGTTTAAAAATACAGGATACTGGTAAGTATTTTTACTCAAACTACTGTAGGTGACCATTTAAAAGAAATATCCCACCTCTACAAGCTTACAACAACATACCCACTGGCCCCAGAGAGACAGCTACATGAAGGAGGGGAAGGAAGTTTACACGTCAGGAACATGGTGATTAATTTGCTTTGAGGGTAAATGTTGCTTTTTTTATATGCTATAATGTACCACGAGCTCAAAAGTTGTTCTTGACAAAGGGGAAATGCTTAGTCACAACAGACAATCACGGTATGCAAATTGTGATAAACTGAAAAGTTGAACTATTTGGAGGTGCATTATAGGAAAGTGAGCGGTCTACACAAGAGTCACATTCAACAGTTAGTTTAGGTCCCTCAGAAACTACATCTCCTTCACCTCCATGATTGATTGTAATACAACATACACACCCAGAATTTCAGGTATCCAGTCGGCCAAAAGAAAGCCCTACAGCCTACGTTTCATAAAAAACTATCCGAATGGACAGTACATGATCCTGCTTCAACATAAACTAGTGTTGACTTTATGCTATCTTCACCGGACTATTGCAATTATTATTGGACCCATAGCCAGACCTACCAGTATTTTTGTTTCACTCATTAGGAAATAGTGACAAGTTATAAAGAAAAATAGACAGAAGTCTAAAAAGCATAGCTAATATTGAAGTGGTTAATCTTAGTTCATCTTAATTACTACCATCTTCCACAATCACAACATTATGCAAGGAGCAAAAATAAAGTTCACATACCATCACAGTCTGGCTCTACAGGCCCACAGGCCACATCTGGTACACTCAAAATTCAGCAGCTCTTTGGGTGATGTAATTATTAGCACAGGTGGGGAAGGACTTGGGAATAGGCACTGAGGCTTCTGGAGGAGTGGATTCAGTCATTTATTTATGTCAGGTAGTGACTACAAACACCACTTAACATTTTTGTAGAGCCACATGTGCACAACTGGCAACAGGTGCAAAATAAAAGCTAAAATTTAATCACTATGGTAGCACACAAAAACATAAATCCCACAATATTTATGATTTAAGTCTTTCCAAAGGGAGATAAAATAGGTCATTATTCTTCTTAAAAATTCAGAGGCTCCAAGACTTTGAAAAGCTGCCACTGGAGCCATTAAAAAAACATCTTACACTTCATCTCACACCATCCTGGAAAAAAAACATACTGAAGTAGAACCCTAGATGGATCCACTTCCCAGTTTTGAGCACTTACATTTATATTTGGAGAGGATACAGCAGCCTGCTGTAAACTGTCCCATCTGCTGCTTTGTCCTCATTATTAACTTGTAAATAGGTTGACTTTCATTTCAAAACATAAGAAAACAATGATTTCTGATGTTTCAGCAGGTCCAGAGGAGGACTATGCTTTGAAAAGACATCCTGCCAAACTGTTAATTCTTCCTTCTTTCCATGCAAGGACCAAACTCTACATTCATGAAAAGATGTCACGAACAGTTTCTGTCAGTGACTTGTATACTGATCTCGTAAATAATTCTGTACGTGCTTACATCTATCTCCTCTAGCCACGGCCACTCCGTGTACCAACAGTCAAACAAGGGAGGAGGACAACTCATTATATAAATCAGCCACTGGGATTTTTCCCCTCTAATTTATCAGATCTACTGATAGTTCACTAATAATAATCATGAATTGGGTCTGTGAACAGAAATCTAATTCAAACAACCTTCCTTGATACTTTTCTGCTCTTTAGATGCACAGTGCCAGGTGTATTTGCATGCATAGTTATTAGCATGTGTGTGTATAAGTTTTATATAAATAAAACTATATATAGTTTTCTAAATACAATTACATAATTTTGTGCAAGTCTATTCCTCAATGAATAAACACAGCTGATTTCTGATGCTTTTACTGAAAGCTATGTATCCCTCAAAGACTTTCTTTACTCTTTCCCTCAAACTCTCTATATTTTCAGTATTTATTCCTAAAATGGCTATCACGATTAACAGGCAGAATTTATTAGTGTGCAACAGCAACAAGGAAAGATCTGTACTTGCTAAGGTCAACTTGACCACTGTGGAGATAAAACTTATTAGGAAAATATTGATCAGTTATCTTTTCCTCAAATGAAGGCTCGCAAGATGGCGTTCTACTAGTGTTAGCTTCCGCTAATTAAAACCTTTCAAACACAAAAAGAACTATTAGAAAAATCCTACTTTTTAAAATGTAAGTTTTAATGAGCGGATTTCCATGGAACGATTCTCTCTGCTGCTTCTAGGGCAGTTATATCTTATTTCATTATATAGTCGAGATGAGCCTCAACAGAAATAGAATTTTATTAGATACGAGTTAGAGGCTGATTCAAGTGACCGGTTTCAGAGCAATACAGTTTGTAGGGCAAAAATAAAAGTCATTCTAGAAGTGGCCAAAAGTGACAGGATATTACAAAAAGCCTTAGCCAAGAGTTTCAGCAGCCATCTGCAAAATGGAAGAGACTTTTCCAACACGTTTGGCCTCAGGGGTAAATGACATACCTATTTTGCAGCCACTTTCATATAAACAGCACCATACACTCAGAAGCTCTATGACCTGAATCACCTTTTGTCAAAAGACAAAGTTATCTTTATTATTTAAAAGTTCAATGAGTCATGCTATGAAGGGTCCATTTTAAAAAAAGATTTTCACCTGAGATGGACTGAGAGCTAACAAAATACAACTCAACTTGATCTGATCACAAACAGGGTGGTATGCAACCACTAGCCTTGAAGCAACAAGTAGTCTTCTGATTGCCATGTGTTAGCCAAATGTCTCTTCTTAATTCCTACTTACACTTGCTTTCTTTTAGTTCCAGAAAATTACAGACACCCATGTGATGACTGTTACATGCTGAGTAACATACAGAGATTCTTTAGGACCAGAAAAATGAATTCAAAAAACCACAAGTCAACCTGTCAAAATTTAAGTAGCATTTTAAAGCTGGCCTCTAATAATTAGCAGCAAGAAAAATTAAGACTTTCATGAATATAGATACAAACTTATTAAGACTCCTAATCTCATATGAGCAGAGCCAAGAACTAGGGATAGCTTTGCTGTACATGTAGAATATGAAAAACAAAAACAAAACCACCCAATCCTAAATTAACTTGTTCTCTAAAGTAAATGCAGCATAAAAGCCATTCAGCCTGAAATTTCATGGATATCTCAAATGAACTAAAAGTTCCCATTTCCCCACTGCTTTTTCCTCCATTGTTTCCATGTTCTTATGCCATCAAGCAGCGTGTCTGAAGAAAGGACCAGATTCAAATAGAGAGGAAGCAAGATGGAAGTCAAGTGGAAGACAAACAGCTCACTGCGACGTGAAGCCACGTAAGACTAGGCTTGGAGAGAAAGAGAAGCTGTGGCTGGGAGCATGAGGATAAAGCAAGCAGGACTAGGAGCCACGGTAAGTGGGTAAAAGAGCATGACAAGAACAAACGAGAAAGGATGAAGAGGTTAATTCTTAGGGCAGAAAAGAGTGGGTGACATGTTAGGTACTGGCATATCTGCTGCTGCTTGAGAGGGGCTGCTTCAAATTGTTGCACCTGTATTATATTTACAAAAAGCTAAAGACAGATGCTGAAGACTTACTAATTGTGCAGCAGAGACTACAAAATATAATTCGATACTCTTCACGTGCATGAAGACATAAATTGTTTCCCTCCTTTTTAATACACTCGTTTCACTGCCACGTGATGTGAATAGAGTTACAGTAGTTTAAATCAGGGTAAATCCCTGGAAATAAAGGCATTACCCTGCTGTGAAACTACTGTGAGGACAGGAAGATCAATCACAGTCCATTAGATGCTCTTTCCCTTTATTTCATGGTGGAATTTTCTCTAAATCACTTTGTGCAGGTATCTTAGCTCTCCAGCTCTAAAATTCATTGGGAACATTTTCATTTCATTTTTCTCTTCCACAGTCTTAAGATGATGACCATTAGTCACGCACTGGTCCAAGGTGGGTGTTTTCATCACCTAAAAACTAAGCAGCGTCTACTGTTACGCAAGCAAGTAGAGGAAAGCATGTCATCTAAATTTAAGGTAATAAACCCACATGTCTTGGAATCACTCCCAAAAGTACTTAAGACAGGAAATGAAACTTTACTGCCCCAGTGTATTATTGTGGTGCCCAAGAGCACTGCGATAGTTTGGGATGAGGCTCAGAATTTCCATTAGAGACCCAATTTGCAGGAAGTTTAACTTGGCCATGAACATTTGCTTCAGGCTAAAATCTATTTTATAAGCTCTCCCTCCAAGTGCCAATAATTTTAAAAGTTCGGTTGGATTTCAGACAAAGAATAGCTATAAATTTGTCATCTTGTGTAGAAGACAGGATGATGTCAGTGGCCCATAGACTCTCAACAGAGACTCCTGCTAGACTTGGGATCCTGCCTATTTTTTTTCTAGCCTTAGCTGCTTTAGGTTAATTTATTGAAGGCTCACTCTTTAAACATTTAGCCATATGGCTCCTTAATTTCCCAAATTGCCTCAGGTCATTGAGAGGCAGCAGATGCAGACACAACGGTATCACAAGCAACAGCTACTGTTCAGAGGCAATCAGTGAGTTCCTATTCTGCCCTACCCTTACTCAGATGCAAAACATGGGCTCAGACACAACACTGAACACATCTGCTTTCCAAAACAGTAACTTCTATTAAAGTACACAAAAAAAAAAAAAAAAAAAAAAAAAAACACACAAACTAACAGCTTTCCAGGAAAGATCCAGTGGAATAAACAAAAAGCTTTGATTAGATAGATATTTCTCCAGAAATACCTAACGTATCAGTTCACAAAAGTAAAATCCAGGAAATTAAATAAACTGAGACTTTTTTTGGTCCAAGCTCAGAGAAATTAATAACAAAAAAAAAAAAAAAAACCACAACACAAATACAACCAATAGAAAAAACAACCAGACAAGCATGTATTTTACAGACCTAAAACTTGTCATCTACCTACCTTTCAATCCTACATTCTTTTCATGCAGACTCCCAAATCATTCTAAATGCAACACTTTCAATATTCACCTTCCCAGATCTTCTACACTACTAACCTCGTTATCTGGCTGGCACTTGCTGTCTTTTGTTGGCCTTTGCATTTTTCTAAGCATGGATTCCTCAGAACCTGTGGACTGAAAATAAATTAACTGCTTTAGATTCAGTGTGCTGAGGAGTGAGCTACTTACCTGAGTAATGTGAAAGGGGAAAGAAGCATAGAATTGAACTGAGCACATTACAACGTTCATCCATCTACCTTATCCATCTAGCTGCCCTCTTTACTTTGCCTCCCCCTGCACAGGTGACTGACTGAGCAAAATCAACAGTTAAACATCATTCTCTCTGAGTAGTACCAGGAAGACAAGGATCCTTAAGACCAGCAGACAGGTACTGACAGAAATGCTTTCTCACATCTAACAAAATTAAACTACTCCTTAACGGAAGTACCTCTGATGTCTGTCCATTAAGTCCAAATTTCTACCATGACCCAGCACGCAACAGAACAGAAAATGAGAATAGGAAATATTTAAAGGAGGAAGAGAAAAGATAAAAAAGAACAGTAAAATGAAAGGGAGCGAAGAGTTGGATTTTAAGGCAATTTAGGCCTTTACTCTGAGAAGGCCTGAAATATAGGGCAATGGTGGACGTGTTCATTCCCATAGATGCAACGTGATATGCGGAGTCCACTGCAAATAGAGCACTATTGCAAGAGGGAAATGATTTGATCTAGGTGGGCTTCGCAACTGTTCTTTCAAGGGAAGAAAAAAAAAAAAAAATCAAGCTGGAAGTGAGCAGCTTAATCTAGAAAGCCAGAAAAAAAATACAGATGTACAATTCCATCCTGTGTGTCCTGCTACAGAAGAAGTAAGCTCAGGAAAGATATTAATAACTCATTATGGCCCAAAGGAACTCTCTTCAGCCCCATCTTCCCCAAAAGCTGGCTCTGGCTGCAATGACCACATGCATTACTGGGAAGACACACAAGGATAGAAGTACACAGCTCCAATAGTTATTGTCACCTCTCTGCCAAACATAATCTGATGTGATCAGGAGAATTCAGACATGCAGGGTTCAGAAAAGAAACTGCTTATTAGATGTTCAGGAATCACAGTCAGATCTGAGTCTGATGGCTCAAGTCAACGTATATCATGACAGAGACATGAAGTTACACATACAACCTCAGTCACGCCACACCGACACTTTCACTTCACGAGAGTAATTGCTGTTAAAGAAAGTACTTAATTGTTAAATCAGAAATACCAACATTCAAGGTCATCAGAACCTACCACAGCATGCGAAACGTTATTCTCTGAAATAAAGTTTCAATTACCTTTTTCTCTGCTTTATCTTTTCCATGTTCTCTTAGATGCTCCCCATCTTTTTCTCTATCCCTCTGTCTATCCCTTTCCCGATCTTTTCCTCTATCTCTGTCTTTCTCTTGTTCTCTGTCCCTAGCCTTATCTTTGTCTCTTCCTTTCAGTCTGTCCTTTTCTCTTCCTCCTTCATTTTTTTTCTCTCTTTCCTGTCCCTTATCACGCTCAAGATCATCTTCTTGTTCTGTGCCTCCTTTCCCCTTGCTTTTTTCTGTTTCTCTTCCTTGTTTGGTTGTTCTGCTTTTGTTTCTTTCTCTTTCTTGTTTTTCTCCTTCCTTAAAAGCGTCTCTTTCAGGGTCTTTGTGCCTGTCTTCATTATCCTTCTGTTTATCACTTTCCTTTTCTCTTTCTTCATTCTCTTTCAAATCTCCTTTGGGTTTTCTGTCTCTGCTTGAGCTTCTGTCTTTAATTTCAGTGTCTTCTCTACCCTACAGAGAAAGTAAAAACTAAAAATTATTTCCAATACATGGCAATCCTACAACACAGTTACTTTACACAGACAAAAATGCAAGCCAAAAAAACCCCAAAGAACTCAAAGTGTACCCACGCAAAAGTTGCAATTGCCTACCTCTTTATGGCTTTTTTTCTCTTCTGTTTTGGATTCTCTGCTTTCTTTATCTCGAGATTTAGAGGATGGAGGTTTCCCTTTAGCATCAGCTCTTTCCCCAGCTAAGATCCTTTTTACAGCAGTATCACTGGACAGCTGCAAGGAATAGAAAAACATCATTGAAATGAGTAAGTTCTTTTATTAAATGTCTCCTTTCTCCCTAACTCTGTAATCAATATGACTTGGGTTGGGGTTTTTGTTTGTTTTTTTGATGTCGTTTTGCAAGTAAAGCTTATATTTCTGCTCTTTTGGAAACATTCTTTCACAGGAGTAATAACGCTCTTTTATGTCAAACACCTCCTTGTAATAATTTAATTATACGTACCAGAGCTAACTAAATATAGGGTGCTTTTTATGCATTATAGCACAACAGCAATTCTCACTGCAAAAATTTAAATAGTTTTCAAAATGGTAAGATAAGTGACTGTCAAATCCTTATACCGCAACTGCTAGATTGGTTCAACACTTTTAAAACCACATTATGTTGTATTTTCATCCACTCTTAGGCCACTCCACTTTCACTTAATACTTGCTTAATCAGCAGCAGTCACTAAGGAAAACTACATTGAGTGAATTTCAGTAAGCTGCAGTTACAGTTTAAAAAGCTCCTGCATCTAGTTAATTTCTTAAGACAACAAGCAATTATTAATTAGATAAGTTAGACAGCAAGTTAATGTCATGTTTTCATGTCCAAGTGCCAAAGAGTTTGACCACATTAACAAAAACAAAAGAAAATAAATCACACTGCCAGGGAATTCTCCTTCCTGAAACAGGAACAGCTTTTAGATCACTAAAATTGATACTGCCCTGGGGGTTGACTCCTGATTCTCTCCTGGTTTGTAAAAGTAAAACTATGAATTTTTGTGGGTTTTCACATTTGGACACAAACTTCTCCACATTAGCAACCTTCGCCTGAACCACATAACTCCAAGTAGCATGCTCAGCTCAGAACTAAAAGTATCAAGCTGAAAGAAATCTTTTCCACAATGCACATCAAGCTTATATTTCACAATAAATGCCAAGGGGCTAATTATCTTAGCTCAAAATGTGTAGACTATGCCCTCTGGATATTAAATCTCATCACAACATTCTATAAAGATGTTCCATCAAGCACATTTTCAAACTCGTCCAGTGTCCATGTGTGTTTATCAACTTCCCCCCCTACCTGCTCTCAAGCAATTCCTAAGGAAGAAACTCATAGCACTCAGCTAATTAAAAAAAATAACAAGTAGATTATCAGACAAAGATAATCCAAACTAAACTTGCAGACAAGCCTGTAAACACTGTAGGATTTCATGGTTAAATATACACAATTTCTTCACATTCATTAACTCAAGGGCTTTAGATAATACCTTTGTATTTCAAAAATCTTTGTAACACCCATAAGCAAAGAATTCCCATTGCTTTTAATGAAACAATTATTTTAAGAATGCAACAATTATTTTAAGAAGTGCCCCTGCAGTTACTTTTAACAGGTTATCAAATTTCTACTTTGCTGCATTTCCATATTCAGAAAAGTTTAAAAATTATATAAAAAAAAAAGGCAGCACATTGGAAAAATTGCTTTCGTTACAGAATTAGAGATCTGATTGAAATTTTAAAGGAAATAAAGTCAAAGGTGGCAGCATCAGCTCATACTATTAATGTGTCTGATGTGTCTGCATCCAAAAGTTTTAAAAGTTCTGAAGCTTCATATTCCTCCTCAAATCTAATAGATGTTATTAAATGACCAACGAGTAAGGTGAAAAGTAAAAAACCGGTATACATTAAAAGCACAAAAACATTCAGAACATATTTGCATAGGGACCTGGCTCAAGCTCTGTTAAGGATCATACACTATCTCTCTGTTGTTACTGTTATAAGGGGTGACCCAACATTTTTCTTGTGTAATTGAAAATAGCAGATAAGTGTCAATAAAGTCTGTTGCAAATAAACTCTGATAATATATCACCATGTGTATAAAATCTATATATGTGATGTCGTACCTTATTTAAGCAACATTTCCCAATTGCTTGAAGAAATTCATTGGTTTTTTCTGGTTCATGTCCAGCCACAACACGTGCTGGTTTTACTGACAGTGGCTCTCCTGTTACCATTACAACAGCATCAATTGCCTTCTGAAGGAAGCTGATTTTGGCATCTTTATCCTGGTAAAAGAGCAATTAAGAAATAATATTGAGACTCCAAAATAATTCCATGTACCACCTAAAGACTAGAAAAACTCTGATGGGCAGAACAGTTGCAGAATATATCTGTACAACAAGAGCAGCATGTGGTTTGTAAGGTCAGGAGAGAGGGCTACCCCTGAGTTATATAGCTATTTATTTCTGATTAAAAAATGAGAATTTTGGTAATGGATGAACATTGAACTGGAATGACTCAAGTGAAAGTATAACTTTTCCTTTTTAGTACGTTTATCATTTAGCTCCAGTGCATTTCAAGACTGCTGTAAGACCCTTGGTGCTCGATTTTTAACCATTACATGTTAAAGAAGATAAAAAGGTTTGCTTAAGAAATTATTGCAAGTATTACCAAAAGAATCACTAAAGAGTTATAAAAAGACTGTTACAGCAGATATTGCTCAGAAGGACAGATCTTGCCCTGAATATTTTTCGGCACAGAAGTCCCAAACTTACGGGACTAATATGAGTCTAAATTGAGGGACTTACATGCTTGTGCACACACTTTACAAACCAGACTTAACAGAGAGTAAAGAAAACATACGAAAGTTGGTGGGAAAGGGATACAGGCACATATTTTTATCTCCACAATTACCAGATGTGTTTTAGTTTTATAATTATACTTTACAAACAACTTTCCCCAAGTGCCCTTCAGTAAAGATGATGTCTTGTAGTCATTATGCAAAATCATGAGAAAAAAAAATAAGACAAAATAAACAAACCCCCCACCAAGTAAAATTTTATTGGAGGGTTCCTGGCCCAGAGAATGAAATCATGGTGTGAAGTCTCTGCAGCTGCAGAATACTTGGAGTGGAAAAAAAAGAGGTTTTTATTAATACAACATAATAAAACTCAAGAACCAGCACAGAAGTCTACTCACTCATCCTTTGCAGCCATGAGTGGAGATAAAGAAGGTATTTTATTAGTCTGTTAAAAAGTAAACCCGTGTGAGAAGAATACTTTATGCGTGCTTTAAGAGGCATCGGTTCAAAAGAATATGAACTACCACATTCAAACTGATAACTGCAAAGCGGACCACTGCCATTTCAGCTGATTCAGAAAAGGAACGGTTGTAATTAACCAGTAAAACACCTGATTTTGCACTACACTTACTTTCTGAATATCTCAGGCACACAGATCCAAAATGACCTGGATCAAATTTAACAGAGGAAAGCAACAGAAGCCAGTATTTCCTCAGCTGAGCAAGGCCAACACTCCTTACAGGCCATCTGGTAGCACTATCTATTCCTGAGGCACTAGAGCTTAACAGAGCTGTTCATATGGTATCTCAAGGACATGATATCACATTCATATCAAGTGCATCTCATCGTGTGCATGATAGTTATACGCGTGGGAAGACAGTCTCCAGAGTCAGGGTACTTCCTGTCTTCAGCTCCTCCAAACGGATTAAAAAAACAACCACCGCATAGCTGGGATTTTCAGATTGTCTCCATTAACATCAGGAGCACTTCACCCTCACCAGTGCCCCCTGCATTCAAAAAATAAAGAGGAAGGAAACACTGCAACCTCCCTCTATCAAAATGGTTGTCCGTCCGTCCTTCCAAAGGCATATACAGTCTATCAATATAGGGAAGAAGACAGGACACTATTCTAAACCGAAGATGTTTTCAAATAAAGATCCAAAATTTCCTCCTACATGCTTATCATTTTCAGCAGTTACATTATCAGTGTGTTCCATCCATGTAAGAAATCCTTATGAACCCAATGAGAAATTTACAGCTCCCACCTGCGTCAGTAAATAAAATCCTATCAAAATAGAAACAAACATCTGAAACAGTGCTGAGAGCTTAAGAAAGTATTTTTTATTGTGTAGATTTCCAAAAGAGGTATCTGCCCTATTTCAAGTGGTAGAACTTTATATATATATATATAAAGACCTTCTTTGTGTCTGTATATATATGAAGCTGGTGTGAAAGATTAAAAGAACAAGCCTGATATCCAATCTTTCCATTTATAAGAGAACAACTTTTTACTAAACCGAACAAGATGAACCTTTCTGATAAACATGCAGACAGCTGAAAAAAGAGGTGCCTTCTGTTTCAGAGAAGTCCCAACAATTAAGGAATCCTCATGCTTTAAATTCCCCTTACCTCTCTCTCCAATTGACTGCTGTGACTATACATCCCTGAAACAAACTGGAACTCGCTAAGGTCCACGTGCCTGCTCTGCAGGGCAGATTGGGCTCCCGGGGTGCTTCCAGTCTGTCTCCCACATCTTTCTGTGGAGGAGGAGGGGACCAGCTATCCAGGCAGAATGCACTATCCCAACAGTGGAGACATAAAACGTAGCGCAGAAGAAATGGTGGGTACTTCAGGTCCCCACTATGTCCAGGTGAGAGAGGTGAGTTGAAACTAGAAACGAAGACAGTTGGCTGCACATAATGTGTGCACAATGCTGCGTAGCATGTAAGGGGATGTCCAGAGAAGGAGCCGGCCCCAGCTGCCACAGGGGACGGAGCACGAGCTGTGGGCTTTCCTAATTTCAGCCCATGCACCTAGTGATCTGCAACAGCACAGCATGGCCAGCTTGCAAAAAGCACCTGTCAATTTTTCCCAGCCCACAGCAAGCAGACTGCGGACAACAGATAGCACTGGGACTATTTCACAGTGGGTACAAACCTTTTCTTTTTTCTGAAAGCATCCTGCCTGTGCCAAGTCTGTGCATCTACTGCCAGATGATCACACCAGATGAGTACCATTCCCTAGCGTTACACAAAGCTGATCACCCTCGCCCAGAAATATACACAGTTACTCACAACATGGACTCCGGCTGCTGCGCTCAGACTCTAGCTCTCTGTGGGTAGTTTTGGTCTCTGCATAAAGATTACTCTCCTGATTTTCTACAACTCCAACAGAAATCACAGGAGGAAGCATCCTGTGAGAGCCAAGTCTTTTTCCTGACCAGTGTTTTGAAAAGAGGAACACAAGCTAGAGATGCTTTCCTCCACACTACATCATTTTGATCTCCTCTGCCTGAACTCTTGAAAACCATGATCTCATAGACTGTGAAAGAAATTCTCAGAGAGGTAATCAGGATTGGTGCAACTTCACAGCTATCACAGTATGTAGATACAAAGGCCTACTCACGAGTTGCTAGGAAATCTGCTTCTTTGATCCACAAATAAAATGCACAGTGCTCTCCCAAGAAGAGGCAGCATGTGCTAAGCTGCTCTTCCTCACAGAACCTACTGACAAGCTTCAACAGGGACAGTACCAACAAAGACAACAATCCATTGTATAAATAACTTTAGTTATCCCGACAACAATAAGAACAGTCACAGGAATAAATGTTTATATCAGACCGATAATTAATTGCAAGAAGTGCATAAAACATCCATGCAGTTGGCTGGAGGGATGACAAGCCAGGCTCACAGACCTCATATCTTCAGTTGCTATGTTAATCACCAAGGGATGTAGCTGTCTAACTAGCAACATACAAACACTGCATTATTTGTCATGAATAAGCGCCCGAAGTTTCCAATCAAGCCAGCAGTTGAAGAAGTCAGCATCAGCTCAGCAAAGAGGCAGATAATAGAAGAGCAGCAAATGGAGACTAAAATCACCCCTGTAACTTAAGAGAACCAGTCTTCAGTAATAACATTAACGTCCTCTTTCAGTAATTAGTCGTTTATATACTGTAATAAACTTATTGTGGAATGCATATACTATACAAATGCCTCAGCAAGTCCTGGGATAGTAAGCAAGAATATATACTGTATATATGTATACATTGTATATACAGATATATGTGTATATAAACACATATATAAAGCAGTAAGTATAAACCCATATATTCCATTGAGAGACCACAAGACTCTTTAAAAAGCCGTATGCGGATTTCTAGCATTTGTGATTTATTATCAATGCCTAACTACTGCAAGGAAATCTTGCTACATAACAGTTCTTTTCATCTGTAATACAAGAGTATTTTGGAAACCTCTATCTGGTCATAAGATTAACCCTCACTGTTTTAAAATCTGTACAGAAATAGTTCTTTACACACAACAGCTCGTTTGTGTCACATCTACAACTGTAATCTGTATGTGTTCACCTCATGCTTTGCACAATATAACCAACAGGCAACAGCTTTTACAATTTCTTCACAAACCTAAAAACAGGTGCTTGACATCAAAGACAGAAAAGACCAAAAGTACCTTGTGGCAAGGTTCAAAGAACACTACTATTAAAGCTAAATGAACAAGGAAGTTTCATACCCACCTTAACATTATCTGATTTCAATTCAAAATCCGTGTAAAGTCCTTTCATAAAACCTGTCACTCTGATTACCTTCGAAACAAAAGAAAAGGAGTAAGTTAAGAACACTTGAAGGCCTCTGTTCAATAAAGCTTGTGTGGCAATAGGAAATATGTTGGCCTTATTTGCTTTCAGAGATGATACCTTGTTTAGAACTACTTCTAGAGCAGGTTCAGAGGTCTGCTGTGTCTCTGAACGTGCTCTGGAACAAGGCTTAATCCTTGCTTATGGCTCAGGCCTCCCTTCCTATTTAATTCCATCTTTAACATTGATAATTGGTGAATCTGGGAGACTGACAATGTAAACGCCAGCATATGTATTTTAGACACAGCTCTGTATTATTCCCTTATTGGCTTCTTTACAAGTGACTATATATAAAATGTAAAAATTAAGACTGGTTTTGTTTTTCTTTTTTAAACAGGAGGTGGAAGAACAACCTACTAGCTGGTTTCATGAAAGATCAAATGCACAGCAGAAAGAGGAAAAGAGTCAGCCCCCTCGTCTGGTCTTAACCATGACCACCAGCAACCCTAACACCCCTGAAGATTTACTCACCACCCTAACACCCCTGAAGATTTACTCACCACCCTAACACCCCTGAAGATTTACTTGCTACTCGGAGGGTGTCCCCCCCCCCCGCAGCAGTGACCTGCATGCGCCACCCGGCCTTGCGCAGACCCCAATTTGGTGCTGAGATCCCCCCCTCCCAAGCGAGGGGAGCGCAGAGCCCCGGGTGTCCCCCCGGCTGAGCCCCCCCCCCCAGCCCCGCTCCTGGGGGACCCCCCCCACCCCCCGGCTGAGCCCCCACACAGCCCCATTCCTGGGGATCCCCCCTCACTCCCGGCTGAGCCCCCCCCCCAGCCTCACTCCTGGGGGTCCCCCCTCACCCTCAACCCCCCACCCCGCGGCTGAGCCCCCCCGCCCGCCAGGGGGCGGCCGAGCCCGCCAGGGAAGGCCCCCGTTGCCTAGCAACGGCGGCGCAGGGCCCGCAGGCCGCTTCCCGGCCCACCTCGGTGATCACGTCGTGCAGGTAGCGGAACGGCGGCTTACTCAGCAGCCGGTCGGTCAGCGGCGGCTTGCGGATCACTCGGCCTAACGACTCCTGAGTCCGACGCACCACCGCCTCGTTCATAACGGCGGCGGCGGGACGGCGCCGCCGCCGCCGCCACCGCCGGCACCGAGCATTCCCGGCCTGCCCCGCGGCGCGGGGCGCCTCCTCTGCGCAAGCGCGGAGCCCGGGGCAGGCGGTTGCTAGGCACGACGCGGCCCTAGCAACCGGCCCGCTGGCCTGGTTAGGCCCTGCCCGCCTCTTGTCCCAAGGAACTAGTCACACCCCGGCCCCTTGTTTGAATAATCAGGAGATAAACAGCGCTCAGAAACTTCAGCCGTATCTTCTGGTGGTTTCTTTTTTAATCGTCCTTGAGGTAAAGAAGTAGAACGTAAGAGTGATGGATGAGGGAGAAGGAGGATTGCCGGATCGTGCGTCACGCTCCCTAGCAAGGCCATTAAAGAACACAGGACCCCCAGCACCGTCCTCGTCTCCTGCAGGCCTTTTGCCACCAGGCGGCACACTACACCCTCCCTGCAACCAGCTTTGTCCTCGCCCCATCAACAAGCAAAAAACTTGGCTGTGCCCCAGACTACTACGTTGCTGCCAATCTCCCTGACCAGGTTTGGGAACCGGAGAAGGAAAATACTGATTTTCTGCTCGGCAGGTCGTGACCACTAGTGTTTGCAAGCTGAACTTCCAACAGGACTGCACAGAGGCTTACAGCTCCAGCCCGCCTGCCTGGCTAAACAACCTTAGAAGAATCAATCTGATTTGAGAACAAAAAGAGAGGTGTTACAAACCAAATCTATCTGGTATAAATTCAGGCAAGGAAAGAGCTTACTTTTTCAGCAGAGGAAGAGAAGTGGATGGCTTCCACACTGACTGGGTAATTACACCTGGGCTCCTGAGAGCAGGTGGTTGCAGGGAAGCAATTTCAGTCTTTCCCCAGCCGGACATGCTGGTGGGCTGACAAGGTTCCCAGACAGGCTGTGACTCCAGGATCTGCTGAGCCTGGGAAGAAGGGAAGGTGTTGACAGCTTCTACAGCCAAGGGCATCAGAAAAAATCTGAGAGGAAGTGAGAAGACTGGGAAGAAGCTGCTCTGGGGAAGAGGGTTGTTTATTTTGGAATTGTGTGGTTTATCTGGATTTCTGCCACTGGCTCTCTATGAAGAGTCTGAGATGCCTGAGAAGGAATCTCAGGGGTTTTGTTAAATTTGGCCTTTGGCATGCTTATTTTGCTGAAGAGGTAATACCCAGAGGAAGCTCAGCTCAATTTAACTGAAGAACCAAAAGCTAGCAACCCACAAAGTCTCCACAAATCCCTATAGACCTAAAGGGAAGCATTGGGATTGAAAGAAGTACCCTAAAACCATAAACCAGATAGCTTTAAATTTAGTCTGGATGCCTAGTCTTTTTGAGGACCTTGCACTAGAATTGTTCATAGACATTGGGTAGGCTGAGACCAACCCTCCTGAAGATGTCAGTAGGAAATTCAGTTGGCCACACAACATCAGGAAGAGATAAAGCAGCGTACCAAACGGCTCAAGAAAAGATTCACAGATCTCCAACATGTGCCAAAAGCCATCCTAACACCAAAAGGATGGCACAGGAACTTGCTGTTTTGAGCACTTCACCACCATCGCAAGCAGGAATAGATGTCAATGCACACTTCCTTTTCCTCCAAGCTTTGCTGCGTCCCAGAGGAAGGGACTCTGACCTTTCCAGCCACTTGTTCGTCTTAATACAGCAGAACTTTCCAGAAGTAGGCTGGAAAGCAGCAAGGCAGCACCAGGGTGGCCAAATATTCAAGGCCCAGCAGCGGGAATGTAAAGCTCCCTACCTCTGCTTCTTTTTACATACCACAAACAGCAGGATACCATCCCCAGTCTCAAATAACCTTATGAACTCGGTAGCTTACGTACGCACACATATATACGTGCAGTTTCCAACCCCTATCAGCTGAGCTACCAAATGCTGCTGTAAAATATAGATGCAGCTTGACAACCGAAAGCACCCACTGTCTGTCTTAGTCAAAGAGACATCTAGTTCAGAGCTGACGGTACCGGTATTGGGATACTGGTAACATAGAAGGACACACTGACTGCAATATCTTTGAACAAGGTATTTGTTGCTGACTGAGATAAATATTAGCAGGTTTTCATGCTTCACTGGGTTTCGCAGTTTCAAGACTTTTAAAAAAGGGAAACCAAACACTTTGTAATTTTGCAGAATTCTATATCAAGTGGGGATTGCTCCAAAGATCTCCACAGCATAGGATTTGGGAAGTTTACATTAAAATCAGTTCCTCAGGCAGAAAGAAACATTCACCCAATACCCCTTACCCTAACATCAAGAACAGCAACCAAACCAAGTCCATGGAAAGAGCCCAAGACATAGAAACAGCGGCATTTTCTTGGGAGATGGCCTTCCACTCTCATCGTGCTCTTGAACTCTCTAATCCCCCAGCCTCCTTTAAACAGCTGCGGGTTTGTTTGCCTTTTAAATTACTACCACCCCTTACAGACATGTTTTGCTTTTTGAGCTGCTAGTCAATGTGGAATTTGGAATTTTGTCCAACAGTCCCACACATTTTGGATTATTATCAACCATCAAAATTACTTCCAGCCCATCAGGTAAACATATCAAATGCATAGTTCAAAACACTGTGAAGACAGCATGCTTCTGAAGATCAGCAGGAAACTGATGAAACACAAACTACTGTCGTGCTGCACATCTTTGCTCCTTGGCGATTTGAAGTAGTTGTATGTTGATGCTGCACAGGCCTGAAATACTTAGTTGGCAGGTTCTGCAAGGTGCCTTGAAAAACATAGATTTAAAATAGCCTCTAGATGCCACAGAGTTCTGTAGAAGTCCATACTGTCTACATCTCTGGATGTGCTTTATTCTGTTAAGGATCTCTCTCCTATCCTGTTGCTGCCAACTCCAGAACTGGTACCAGCTTTGCCACACAGCATCTCCCCATGAGAAGAGTGGCTGCCAAAGTTACAAAACTACAAGGAGTGTGTATTGCACTCCCTGAGAGCAGCTTATATTCTTTTACAAGAATGCCTATTTACATATCTTTAATCTTTACCATAAATATGGTCTTTGGATTCCAAAATGATTCACAAAATTGGTATCCACTCTAAAGTCCTGAGCTTGGTTCTCCTGACAATGGCAAGAGTTTGCTTACCAGACAAGCCATGGGGGCTCATATCTGTACACCCACTTAGGTTGGGAACAATCGTGCTCCACCAGCAGCCCAGGTTTCTTTGACAAATAAACTCAAATGCATCTACACTCTGTGCTACACTTGCAATTTTTTAACCTTGGCATGGAAAAACTAAGGGTTGTGACTGTGCCCGCTCTTCCCTGCTGCTTTAATAGCACAACTCCACTGCAGTGGAAAACTTTTTATTTAGCATGGACATACCAGAGACACTTGGATGTGGCATCATCTTGCAAATGTTTCAGAAAGCACACTCCAAGGATGGGACTTCACAGCGAGCAGAGCTCCCACCTGGGACTGCTTACGCAGTTCCCTTCTCCTAAAAGGTAGTTGCATGAGCCCAACACCTGCAATATGGAAACCAGTGAGATTTTCCATGTGTTCTGTGTCATATTAATTAGCCGTCCTCTCACCAGTAAGCCATGAAGAAATTGGTGACTATAGCTCTGGGGCTGATGATTTCTCATTTTCATTCACTATTTAATTCTAATTGCAAGGCAAGTCAATGATGGGGAACCTACAAAGTTTGGAAAGTCCAACAAAGCTGGCATTTGACACCAAGGCTTTTCCCCATTGCTAAAACAGCACTTGCATTAAGAAAAGTCATTTTATTCCATAAAACTTTGGACTTGCAGATTGCAAAATCCAGGTTCAGACACCAATTGCTTGAACCTCCTCCTCTCCTTTCCCCTGTGTGCTGGATAGAGATCTCCAGAACATATTCCCACAGCTCCAGGGCAGCTGGGCTCCAGCTCACCAGTGCAATGCCCTGGCAGATGCTAGTGACTGCTTGGCTGCAGTCTCTTACTGTAACGAAGTAGGCAGACATTTTAAAGTGCTCAGCATCTCTTGTGAAAGAGACTTCACACTTCACACGTCACTTCAAAATCTGAACCACATCCAACAGGATAAAGTCTCTGGCAGAGGGAACTTCTTTCTACCAGCCTACCTGGTGACAAGTAATACACAGGTGTAGGCACCTTCCACAACTTTTTAGTTTCTTGAATACGGGATGAATCTCAGCAAACTTTTCTTCTGCCAGCTGAGGTTCTGGCCTCTGACATCCCTCTTTCGGGACTTTGCATGGCTCCTGGTATTTGTTTCATTTCCTGGCTGCTTGCCAAGAGACTTATTTGTAGGAGGTGCAGCTCTGCAGATGCTCTGTTGCCCTGCCTTTGCCATCCAGCAGCAATCCAGCTTGTGAGGCACGACCCAGAGCTACGGACAGAGCCCACTGGCTGATCCTGCTGCCTGGATCAGGGTGGAGCAGGCTTGCTGTGGCCTTGCCATCCTCAAAGCAACAAAAAGATGCTGTGTCCCAGGAGCACTGCCTTACGGAAAGCAAAGGAGAAATGAAGTGACTTGCCTTTGCGAGTTATTTTTTCAGATATGAAAGCAATCAGTTGATAAACACATCTTAAATACATTTTGTGCAGAGATAATGGCTAGACAAACAGAGCTGTGTGGTTTCCTAGATAGATTATTTCCTGCTGCTTTCAATCATTTCAGTACAGATTCTATACAAAACTTTAAAAAATATTTTGGTTTTCTTATCTTTACCTGCTCAAGTTATGTAATGGAAAGACCGTTTAGGACCCTAGCGTAAATTTGGTTTGGCCAGTTGAATTTGGTGTATTGGATAAGACCCAAACCACAATAAGCAGCCTGGAAGCTGCAACATGTTTACCTCAAAGAGTGTTAATGGAAAGGCTTGTTTGGTTATTCTGTTAAATCATATAAAAAGAATTTTTGCCATTAATGGGTGTATGGTGCACAATCAGCTTTCTTTTATCAGGAGAAACAGTTCCCTCTGGGTCTACTGAAGCCATGTAATATATTGTGCCCACAGTTACGGCGTGGATCTGTTCAATCTGCCCTGCCATAACTGAAATTGAAAGCAGTAACTTTCATGAAAGATGGGTCTCTACAAAGTGCCACTTAATTCTCTGGATCCACTTGCCTTTTTTTTTTTTTAATTTTGTCTGTGTGCTGGTTTCCTTTCACCAACCTCTGTTAAAGCTGTCCAGGCTGGCTTTTATTTCTCTTGTAATCAGAAAAGCTTCCCATTGAGAGCACAGCAGCATACTTGCATTTTAATAGTCTAGTTTTGCAAATAAACAGAGCTTTTGAATTTTACTGAAATGACCATCCATCTTCCCCTGCACAACTCAACTTCCCCATGCAATTTATATCCGGATTTCATGCAGTACCATTCTGGTTCAATAAATGTGTGATGTTTGCACATTTCAGCAACTCTCCATCCATTGTAATCCTCGGCCTCGAGCTAGCAGTGTGCTGGAAGCCACTGGCAGTGCTCCTGAGCTTGCTTTGTGACACTCCAGGTCTGGATGCGGCCTCTTCACCTTGCAGGTGAACTGGAGAGAGATTAAACACCACTGGTGATGTAGGAGGACATGTATATACATGAGCCTCCACCCCTGGGAGCTGGTTCACTGGCTCAATGAAGAGGTATGAAGAGGTGAGGAAAGAAGGTGAGTCAAAGGAAAGAAGGGGTTTCTCCTTTCCCGTGAGCTGTGCTGGCTCCAATCCTTCCTTTCACTCTGAGGACTCCAAAGATGAAGATGCCTCCCTTCCGCGATCACAGCCATTGCCAGCCCCAAGGTCTAGCTGGGAAACAGCCCAGGATTGTTGTCCCTTGCCCTTCAGGCAACAAAAGCAAGCACTCAAGTTGAAACTCCAGGTCCTGCTGGACCTTAAATACAGGCAAATGCTGTTACTTCAAAAAGTTCCAAGGCAAGGCATTGACACAAAGCAGCATTAGAACAAGCATTCCTCTGGTTGAGCAACCAAGCCTTGGAAACACAGGGGACCCTATTTCCAGCTCTTCTACAACCCTGCCATGACCTCCTGAGCCCACAAGATGCACTAAAGCCCATCCTACGGGACACCAGAAGGGGGTCCTCACAAGGAGCCTTTCTTAGCAGAACAGAGCAGATAGAAACAAAGACCACAATAATACTGTGTACAGAAGCAGAGCTAGGATTTCCTAATAGGCCAGTGGTTGGTTCCACAATGGAAATTAGGGTCTTTTTTACTTGATACCGCAGAAGCTTTCCATGGATAGCTGGTGTTTAATTTCCTTAAAATTTATGATGGGAGAAGACCGTCTCCTTAGGCCATTACACAAGTCCTGTTTATCCCTTAGTTATGCATTTTATCCTTGCATGGCCCTCTCATTATGCTGCTGTTCCCTGTTCCTGGGACATGGTTCGGTTCACACCACATTGTTTACATTGTGATTTTTTTTTTTTTTTTTCTTACAGAAATGTGCTAAACCTCTTCTAAGTGCCATGAATTCTGCACCACTCTTGGTGTGAAGGGCATCCAGAGAGGCATATGCATCTCCTCTGTATGTCTCAGTTTCACTCTGGGAGACTTCACTGTACCAGGAGACCCACAGTCCACCCCCAAGGTGCTAGTTGTGTCAAGCATGAACTCTGCATGAATGCTTTCATAAATCAATATACTTTGATTAAAAACATGCATATGGCCAGGCTGACTGAAGAAAGCTTTTGTAAAAAGGTTGTTCTGCACCTTGGCGGGAGCAGGATATCCTGGAATTTCAGCTGACGCCCACACCCAGCTATTGTGCAAACACAGAGGTATAAAGAGACCTCAGCTTGCCTGGGCCAGAGGAGAGAGGCTGCGGCGAGGACACCCCTGTCGAGGCCTCAGCCGGAGCTGCCAGGTGAGGGACCAGTTCCAAGTGGCTCTTTAGGAGACCCCCTTGCCTCTGAGGAGGACCGGGTGTTTCTTTTCTGCCAGGGTACCTGCTCTTTGTGGGTGGGCTTTTTTTTTAAATGTGGTTGCTGGTTATCACACTGCTGAACTGTACCCAAGTGAGGAGAACTGCTTGGCCAAAACGACTACCATGCATCGAGATCTCACCTGGTGAAAAGGGGCGGCTGGTGGGACAAAGTACCCCCTGCCACATGGCTGCTTCAGCCTGCATTCTCCAGGTCACCCACCAGGCTCCGACTGCATTCAGGCCCTCAGATAGAGATGACCTGAGCTGCCTTGCTTCTCTGCCTCCACATCAAACCGAAGTGGACCTCTGGCTTACCCGTGCTTGGCTGAAAATACACACTTTGTAGTGGATTGAGCAGCTTATCTCGGTATCTCGATGAATGGTAGGAAACATGCAAACAAATGTTGAAATTCAGCTGCAGGGCAAGCTGTGGAGATAAGTGCAGACAGATACAGCTGTTTTTTCTTGAGATCAGCCAGCGAGACAAACTCTCAGAATTGCTCCAGAGGCTCCCCAAGCTTCTGCTCAAGCGTCAGCCTTGAAGTCAGCCCATTTTTATCAGGGAGATGAATGGCCCTCTCTTCCCTTTGCCTGAAGCTTTTGGGTATTTGTCAAGTTCCGTCTTCCTGAGTTGACCCTTTCTCTCATAGTTTTTGCCAGCCAGAAGCATGCACGCCTTTCCGTTACCGTGCTCCCTCCTTCTCTGCAATGGCATGATGGTGGCTGCACAGAAGCAGCTCCCCAGTGAAAAGGCAGAAAGCCCGACACAGACACGGACCCCGCAGACTCTCTCTCGAGGCAAGTGGCTGGGATGTTTGAGGCAGTCCTGAAGCACCCCTGTTTCCCTCTGGCACGGTGGCCAGTGTGCACCTCCCCCCATATACCCGGGCGGGCAAACGTCTGAGAGCAGCGGCAGGGAGATTCCTGTTCCCATGTTCCCATTCCGAAGCAGAAGCCCAGACCTGCCTTTCCCAGCTGAGCTGCTGCTGCTCAGCTTTGCAGAGGCTGAGCTCAACAGGCAGCCCCAGGCTCAGGTCCAAGCTCGGCTCCATCAAGTAAGATCCAGGCAACCTCACACCAAAAAACAGGCTTACATCTCTACCCTCCCTAGCCCCCAGCCTGTCGAGCAATCCCTTGTTCCATTACTGCAGGAAGCCATATGCAAGCAGCCAGCCTGGTTCAGCTCTTTGGGAGGGTGGACAGGTTCAGGAAGGAACTCTGGGCTCCAGCTTTCGAGCCGTTGGAAATACCTGTCTGTAAATCTAATCCACCAGCTGAGCCCTAGCAAGGCTGGGGTTTCCCCCTACTCCCTTATCAGCTGTTTCTTTGCACCTTTCTGCTCAGGGCTCTCCCGGTGCCCACAGACGACCTTGAGGGTCTGGACACCCTGAGGGAAGATGCCTAGTTTGTGTCACCTGATTACACGTGTGGCTCCAGCTCTCAGTTCAGCAGAACATCCTCATCCCTACTGACCAGAAAATTAACGAAGGGTGCTCTCAACAGGCTGGGGAGATGACATTGAATGGGTGCAGACATACGAAGAAGGTTTAGCACGATCAAAATACAGGTAATCCTCGATTTTTGTTATGCCAGTTCCTACGTTTAACTGCACTGAACAAAGCTGTGCTCTGTACCAGGATGCTCAGACTGTGCCTTGTGTCTCGCAAGCAAGATACAAGTATTTTGCTGTATGGTATGGAGGCTGAACAAGCTTTTGGTGAGAACACACGGTTTGGGAGATGAGCAAACGTCCTTGCAGTGCCTCCAGTCTTTCCTTCTCAATGATAGGCCCCTCTGTACGTGGCCGTGGCCACAACACCTCCCTACTAGCCCGGGTGCTTTTGCTCCTCACAATGTAAACACATCCCTGGAGCAACTCAGTGCCTTAACGCTTTGCAAGTGCAGTCTGTAAAAGGTCCGAGTTGCCTCCCCACTCCTTTCCTGCAATGTCGTTTCAGCAAGAAGCCGCTGATGGTTATTCATCACTTGGAAGGGTGTCCTTACAGCCAAGGTGAGCAAAGCAAACCCTTCCAAACAACCTGGCGGATCCGAGTCTTCCTGTCAGTGCTCATTCCTTACAAAGCATTTGAGCATTCGGTGTGAAGCCTTTCCAGCACATGCAAGGAAAGCTGGAGAGACACAAAACTCACTGGGGACCCTTGAGAAGAGTTGGGGAATAAAACAGTTGTAAAGTTTTTCTGGGCAGTAATGTGCTCTAGATCAAAACTTCCATGGCAGAGGCACACTGCTATGAAACAGGCAGGTAGACACCAAGCTTTCCTTTATCCTCTTTCCCACCCCTGATCTCCTGTCAGTTCTCCTTCCTGCATATTCCCAACTCCAGTCCTGGGCGCCAGCAAGCATGGAAATCATCAGCTCGTGTGATTAAAGCTCGGGGAAGTTGCAGCCTTCCTGAAAGAGGCCCTGAAAGTAGACAGTGTCAAGCCAGGGAGGTTAGGCATCCCGCTGCCTGCATTGCATTGCTTTGCGTGGCTTTGACATCACAGGCATCCCGCAAGCAGCGGGAGTCAGACATCAGGACAATTATAGCCTCATGTACACTGATTCACAGGGACTACAACACACCTTTAACAGCGTATTTTCATCTGCGGAGAAAAACCTTAGAAGTGCGATAGTTTACAGCATTTAGAAAGCTCAAATCATCTTCCAGTCTGCTGCCACCTGTTTTATACACTTCCCGCTTATTCTTTCGAGGCCTCCTGCCAAAGCGTGTGTCAGACCACTCACTATCACTTGATAACCTCCTAGGTTACCGAGAACAAAGCGAGGTTGATCTGTTTGGGGAAGTCTGGCCCCACCATTTCTTACAAAACTTCTCTATTTGCTACCCTAAAGGCATGCAACATAAATTGTGCAGATGACTCCTACGCTCTGCAGGGCAGGGCCACAGCTAGCCTGATAAAGCCAAGCCACATGAATTCACGACCCGTTCAGCCACTGGGAACAAAATATGTACACCAGCATTTCAGTTTCTCAAGGACTAAATGTCTTTTGCATTTTACTTTGTGAGAACCACGTCCTCCAAACTTTGTGTGCCATGTGCACGTCGGAAAGTAGTGCCGGTCATTTACTGGTGCATTTAGAATCAGAGTAAGATGATGCAAAGCCATGAAAAACAGTGATCCAGAATATTTTTTTCCACCCAAATAATCTGTTTCTTTTAGCTTTAAGAGAAGCATTTGCTTCTAGCCCACAGATCCAGCAGATGGCCCAGGAGGACTTTATCATGCTCAATCTGGTGGTAAGTCTGTATTTTAAGATGTTAATTGAAATGTTTACTGGAGAGTGGAATAAGTCATATTAAAAGCAGAAACTGATTCACCTCAGACATCTTTGAAACGGTATTTGAAATTCCCTTTTGTCTTCCACTTTCTCTGGGGACTTACAAGGTTTGCAAAACACCACCACAGTTCCTCTTTGGAGAGGGGGCAGGGAGACATTTCCATACCAATAAGTATGTGTGTATGGAAGTACCATTTTGTATACTCCACCCACAGGTAGTATTCTCATACAGGACAAAAATACCCAGCCATCAGACTTTCTGAAGTCTCGTGCCCGGGGCTTCTGTCCTCATCCCCAAGCACCTAGCAGGGGCCAGCTTGGACAGAACAGGGAAAGCCCGTATTTGGTCACACCAGCCCCGTGAGTTGGTGATAGACGAGGCAAGCTCAGCTCTTCAGCCCATTTCTAGCGCGGGGACGGCGACCTGTCACTGAGAGGCCGCCTAACTCCCGCCAGCATTCCAGCAGCCACGACAACACGGCGCCCAAGGGCCACTACATCCCTCGGACCCTCTCCGTGGGTGAGTCTCTGGGGTCAGGGGGATAGCAGGGTGGCTTTTTTTTCTATATAGTCCCCACTGAATTCCCGTTGCTCCAAGTAACAGCCCACGTTCTTTTGAGCGGTGAAGCTGGAAGAATAACCCAGGCTTTCAAAGGGAACAGCCCAAGCAGAAAAAATCCACAAATTGGACCTTATTTCAGAGTACTCGTTTAGCAATCAGGCCTAAAGTCAGGCATCCAAAACCACTATACCATCTTTTTAAAGGCAGGACTGCGACATTCTACTAGTGGAAACAAACATCACTTCTCTTAACAACTAACATACATCCCCTAAGAGTCTGGTCCTGCCTACGTGACACCGAGCCACAACATCTTGTCCTGAATGCTCCAAACCTGTCCTCAGATAAATGACAAACGCTTTGTCCAAGGGCAGAGCAAAGGCCCATCGCTGACCGAGACCCACAACTGCACAAAAGGCAAACTTGCCATCAAACTGCTGGGTGTGAGGGGGACGAGGGGCAATCATCTCGGACCACCAGACGAGGCTTGTACATAGAGGATCTGCTTGTGATGGGTTTCAGAAGTAGAACTTCTTTCATTAACTTACAGCTGCCAAGAGCGCGATGCTTCAAGATGTACCTTTCTGGCCAGAAAAAGGCCAATCAACAGCATTTGAAAAGGCTTTTACTTCACAAAATTATTCATCACCACCCCACTTCACAAAGCTGGAGCTGCTAATATCTTGTACTTCCCCCCCCCCCCCCCCCTCCAAGATCCTTCAATGACCGTTCGAGCTGATCTAACTGGCAAATATGGGAACAGGGTGTACACTTACAAACCAGAAGATACTTTGATCTGTGAGTAAAATGAGCCCTTTACTGATCCCCTTTTAGCCATCTCAAGTTTGTATAAGACAAATGTGGTTCAAGGAAAAGAGTGTAAGAGAATCTTGAGAAACGATGAATCTGTTTCTGCAGTAAAATCTGCTCAAAGCCCTTTATAAAGATGACAAGTAAATTTAGTGTAAGCGCCTTCTGGGGAAAAAAAATCCATTGCTGACTATTTCTGAAAAACTGGGCAGTAAAGTACAGGGAGAGCTGTCCTCCATGTTTGAACCCTGCTGGTGGAGTTTCCAAACACCATGTAAGTTTGGCCCCGAAACCCCACCACTTTGGTTCAAAGCAGATACAGATTTCAGTGCACTGCTGCTCTGCTTCACAACCCAAACCGCTGAAGCTATTTCAATAGCTCTTGCCCTAGGGGGTAACCAATGTTTAAAAATACATATTCTGCAAGGAGTGGGATTAATTCCTACGGGTTGGTGTCTCTGCACTCCCCTCTCCTGGCTGCCCGCTGTAATAACACTTAGAAAACTATTTTTCTGAGGTCTCGATCCCCAGATCACAGGAAGCTGGGATGAGCCAGATTGAGAAGCTAAGGGTTACAGAACAAACACCTTCCTCAGGCAAGCGGGCTAACAACAGTACTGCGATTTGGGTTCACAGTCCTCTTTCCTAGCTTTTCCACTTCAGCAGCACACGCTTTTGCCCGACTCTTAAGAGCTTTGAACCTCATGGGATGCCTGGAGAACACAAAGAGCAGCAGTGCCACCCATGCTCTCCAGCAGATGAACGGGTGTATTCACATGGCACCCTGGCGCTGGAGCTCCGAGCAAAGCCTGGCATTGTAGATACTTCTGCTACCAAGGCAAGTTAGCAAAACAGTCCAAGAGGAAAGAAAATTTCTCCTCCCAAACCAGTGGCTTAATAGCTCCTAGAGGCCAATCGCTAATTGCGGTCAAACACTGTTGCTGAGACAAAATAATCAGTCATTAAAATAAAAAATAATAATAATAATAATAAAAATTAAAGGCTCTTTAAAAGTCGAGCTAGCCAGAGCGGCTTTCATTTCTGACCCTGAGCTGTGTAGATGCAAGAATCTTCCCTGTCATCTTCCGTACCTTCCGTGCTTCCTCCACAGTGATTGAAAACGTGAGACGAGCGCAGATGCTCCCGCACAGCGAGCTCTGAGCCGGGGCAGCGGCCCCGGGAGACGCAGCACCGCAGAGGAGCCACCGTCGCCACAACTCCCCACACCGGGCCGTGGGGACCCAGAATGAGGCACTGACCACTGCTTTTTAAGTAGCAGTTTATCTTAATGACTTCACGAAAGAAAATGCTTCTTTATTAATGATAATCGTAGTGTTTACAAACTTTTCTTTACTCCAATTGGCATAATTCTGGAAAGGATACTTAGATAAATACATTTTCTAAGTTTATCTTGTTTGTGTGCCTAGGTACCGTGTACTTGGTCATTTTTCCACGAAACAATTTGTCTGGGGGTTTTTTAATTCTTTTTTAAAGCCGTAAGTCTTTTAGTCTGAAAGCCTTTCAGTATAATAAGAAAGAAAAGCATGCAATTGTAGTCTATATGAAGAGGTTTTCTATTTGTATTGCTTTGTGAATTGCCACGCTTCTTAATGTGAATTTCAGAAAATTGTTTTACTATTTGTTAAAACTTTTGCTGCATAATTCAACTAACAAAAATAAAGGATCAGCCCATTTCCTTTCCAGATTTCCCTCCCTTGTTCTCCATGTTGTTTTATGGGCACGGCCATAATAAAAAAAATTGATCCTCTGCAGAATTGAGCAAGTCCTTCTTACCACAACCTGGCCGTTAACCAAGTGCATTCGGCCACCAGCCGTGCACAGAGACAAGGATATGAAAAAAATCAAGAATTTGTAAATCACTGCAAGCAAAATCTGACTGGGGAATCTCTGAACAGTCCTACACGCCACCTCGAAGGAAGATATGCCCCACAGGTACATTACAGCTACAGGCGTAGTCGTTCTGCAGTAATACTACTCAGTTTATTAGCTAAATGAGACGAAGAGGTGGCTGTACCTACTTATGATGCAAAAAACCACCCAAAACCCATCACAGCCTGTCCTTGTCCTGAGCATCCAGTGGGAACAAAACGAAGGAGTATCCTTTGCTCTGTGAGCAGAAGGGCTGGTGGGTGGGAGGAGGGTTCAGCTTCCTTGGGCATTAAGAACAGCCGGGAGCTGCTCCGTAAGCACGGGCAGGGCCTTGCAGTCACAACGTGGCTCTGGCCAGCGATGGCAGCGGAATTACACAGAGGTCTCAGCAGCTTCTGCGTGGAACAGAAGAGTGCACGTGTTCAGAGGCGATCGGCAGTTCCCTGCCATCACCGGGGAAAAAGGAAACTGGAGAGGAATTCAAAGGCAAAGGCCTGCGGCACATTGAGCCCCCGGGGAGAAGCCGCAGATAAAAGGGCGAATAAAGAGAGGGATGAGCCACAGGGGAGAAGAACAAGGCTGGGGGTTACCCAGCAGAGGTGGGAGGGCTGGTAGGAGCTCAGAGCAGAGGCAGGAGGGCTGGTAGGAGCTCAGAGCAGAGGCAGGAGGGCTGGTAGGAGCTCAGAGCAGAGGCAGGAGGGCTGGTAGGAGCTCAGAGCAGAGGCAGGAGGGCTGGTAGGAGCTCAGAGCAGGAGGCAGGAGGGCTGGTAGGAGCTCAGGGCAGAGGCAGGAGGGCGGGTAGGAGCTCAGAGCAGAGGCAGGAGGGCTGGTAGGAGCTCAGGGCAGAGGCAGGAGGGCGGGTAGGAGCTCAGGGCAGAGGCAGGAGGGCGGGTAGGAGCTCAGAGCAGGAGGCAGGAGGGCTGGTAGGAGCTCAGGGCAGAGGCAGGAGGGCGGGTAGGAGCTCAGAGCAGAGGCAGGAGGGCGGGTAGGAGCTCAGAGCAGAGGCGGGAGGGCTGGTAGGAGCTCAGAGCAGAGGCAGGAGGGCGGGTAGGAGCTCAGGGCAGGAGGCAGGAGGGCTGGTAGGAGCTCAGAGCAGAGGCAGGAGGTAGGGCCACATGCCACGGGGCGGTCGGAGGGGAGCGAGGAGGCACCTCGCAGCCCAGCAATTTTAGCAAAAGCAGGTGTTTAAGCCCTGCTGATCCCCATCCCAACACAACCACCAGGATCAAAATCTGTTTGGGCTGAGCTAAAGTTCATGGGAACGCTCTGTAATGCAGAAAGTTCTAAATCTGTTAACCACAAAAAGCTGGTACGCCCTTAGCAAGAAACCCACAAACTAGCAAGTGGATCGATGCTCTTACAAGGCCCGAACGCCGAGATCAAACAGGAGCAGCTTGCAAACTCCCCTCAATAAACACAGCTGATGGGTCTCCACTGCCTGGCTGTAATAAAGATCCAGGGAAGGAGCTGTATCATTACCCAGTTCCATCCCCTGCACCATCGCTCTTCCTTCTTGGGGTTTGGACCTGCAGAACACGACCAGTGCCCGCTGAGGGAGAATTAAAGCGGCTGAGAAGGACTTTGCTTTTTAAACTGGCCACTTCCTCCTGCTCCGTGATCGCTGAAGCAAACTGGAATGGGTTAAGAGGGAAAGAAAAAGAAAACACAGTGTTTTCTCACAGTAAGATTCCCAGAGCTGAACGCTTGCTCTTTTACAAGGACTGCCCCAGGAGCAGATACAGAAGACAACCGTTCCTCGGCAATGTTTCTTACTCTATGCACAGCTACGCTCCTCTGGGTGATTTATACTTGAAAAATAGACCAGATTAATGCACAAATATGGAGTCGAAATAACGGGCAGTTAATACTAGACCGTGCTTTCTGAAAAAGAGGAAAAACACAAGCCAAAAATCACTTTAACTTGCATCAAAATCCCAGTCCTCCAACCGAAGCCAGGTCCTTGCACGGTGCAACCCCGGCCACGTTGGGAAACTTCTCGCAGCGATCGGAATGCTGCTGTCTTGGGAACCGATTTGGAAATCAAAGCTTAATGAAAGTTGTTCCCCATCCAGTGTTAGAAACCAATTCATGCTGTTCTCAGTCAACGTATCAGTGAGACATACATAGACAAATCAACTAGACATATATAAATGACTTTTTATTTTGTGAAGAACGCTTGAAAAATAAAGATGAAAGCTTTTTCAGGCTTTGGAATATAACCATCATAAACCGTGGAATCACAAAGACTCTGTTTTATAAAGGTGTTCCCTCTCCCCACCCCCGTTTTTAATGAAGTCTCTCATTGTGGAATGACCCACAAGAGTTTTAAGGAAAAAAATAGGCATTTTGAGCCAACGTTAGGAATATTCCAAGATTGGTTCAGTGCAGGCGCTGCTACATTACACTTTAACAAAGGCACATACTAAAATCCCCAAGTTAGTACTTGGAATCCATATTTCAGTTTCTCCAAACTTCATGTTTTCAGGAAGAGACTAGTGTCATTAAAGGTAGGTGGGAAGGCTGAGCTCAGTACAGCTGACCAGCAAGGAACTGGAGGAATTAAAGTGACAGCAAAGTAAGTGCAATGCAGTGGAACAATCTGCAAACACAAACTTTTCTTGCTTACCTTGGGAATCGGCACGTGCGATCGTTCCGGGCTGGCAAGAACACTTACTGATATGGAAGAAGGTGATGCCAAATAAGGAGGGGAAAGCAACTGGCTGCCCTCACCTCAAGCACAAAATCTACCCATAAAACCAGGATTTCAAGATTCAAGTAAAGCCTACCTACAACTGAAACAGTGAGGAAATTAAAATACCCCCTTCTTGAATGAATCAGCCTAAGAAAGCAGAGAAGCACCTGCTGCATTTTAAAGATATGCACAGAAATAAATAATAACCATATGCTTCAAGGTGCTTTTGATTTTTTTTTTTTCTGATAGCTGTGCGTCAGATTTGTCTTGAAGCTGTCTGAAATACCAATATACCGTTAGCCTATGACAGATCTTACATTAGCCAACATTTTAGTAGTCTGCTGTACTGGCATCTTCTTCTAGAAAACCTTCTACACATACAGGAAACAAGTTAAACATTTACAGTAGTCCCCCCAAGTGACTTGGATTTTGTCCCCTCATTATCACAGATTTAATTAAGGATACTTCAGGCTGTGTTCAAAAGCCGGTTTTGAACAACTGCTTTGCTCATTTCAGAACAGGCTTCTGGCTATTTGTGCAGTTCACTGGGGCTCTGTAGTGTGCTGGATAGCAGACTTCACATGGTAACAGCGATCCATTCGCACAGGTAAAAGCCGCAAAAGCCAAACGAATTTGATGCCACCAGCACATCACTGCTGCACAGAAAAGCCAGTGTGTTATCTTCCACCAGTCCATTTTCACCTTATTCAAAACGTGTTTAGGACCTGATTATAAACAATTAACTCCATTAAGAGTTCGGGTTAATTTGTCACTGCTAGCTGTGCTCAGAGAAAATTCTGAACCTGATGGGAAATTAAGTTATGAACAGTCATGTAACAGCGGGGGAAGCATAGTTTAAGTACTGTAAGAGTTCGAAAAGTTTTGATAAAGATGCTGAAATGTCAGCTTCTCATAATCCCCGATTCCAGCCTCAGGGGTAAGAAAAATATGGTCTCTCATCAGCTACTTATGCGCATTCTCAATCTTGAGATTCAACCTCCCGAGCATTTGGTAAACATTGTACTTAAGAACCTTTGATACTGAGTTCACCTGGCAGTCAGCTGCATACCTCCCCTTCTGCTACAGAGGCTGTGAATCGGCTTTCTGACACCAAGAGAAACATTTTCTTTATCTCAAAGGTAACAAAGAATAGTTGAACAACTGGAAAGGTAAGAAATGAGGGAAGGTCTTCTGAATAAGGGTACCCAAAATAAATACAAAAGCCTTTTTCCTGAGTACAATAAAACCCACTTAAGACTAAACATCAGATCTGCCAATTTTTTCTATCCCTTTTGTCTGTTAATGAACCTTATGGACAACAAGAAAGCCCTGGGAACATTAAAATATACGGTTACTGCACTCTTGTTCCATATCACAAAATGTCTCCAGGTTTCAGAGCTTGACAGCTTCTGAACTTATTCTTTTTTAAGCCAATCTAGTACACTTTGTCCAGAGATTTCCACATTTCCTTCATTCCAGAAATCTGACTCCAGCTACTACAGACTTCGGTTTTTATATAAAGACAAAAGCCAGTTCTGGCATCGTTAGTAACTTCAGTGATCAGAGATGGAAAAAAAATTCTAAAGAGATGATTATGACTGCATGAAAAAACTCAGCAAACTCTGTAGTGATGGTGCAAGACATTAGCATCTGACCAAAAAAAATAAAAATAAAAATAAAAATAAAAATAAAGCATTTAGGGTGATTACAAAACTGTCACCATAAGGTTATACAATATATTAATCCATTTTCTCCTGGATAAAGTGCATTTACCTAGCCTGAGAGTAAGTACCACATTGATAAAGGGATGCTAAAGCACTTCCCAAGAGAGATTAGAAGAAAATCAGAGTTATCCTGAATCCTGTAACCAGTTTGTCTCGGTGATTCTTGAAGACACTTCGGGAAAGACCCTCTGCTGGTCCAGTTGAGGTACTCTATGCCAATTTAGTACGTCGATAGTATGGTCTGGTCAGCAAATCATATCCTGGTGCTATCTGAAAACACCCACATTGATAGAAAGAGCCACTTCTGGTTTACGGTGCTTAATATTCGGCTTTTCCTCACAGAAAACATGGTCCTGTAAGCGTTCGGCTTGCCGACTAGTAAAGTAAAAAAAAAAAAAAAAAAAGGAAAATTAAGATGCTTAATATTAGTGTTGAGCTTTAGCACCAAAAGCAGCACAAGCCTGGACTGGAACCTGATTTCCACTTAGTTGTAGGAATGACACTGCAAGCTCACACTTGCAACCTGTGCAGGGCCAGTGCAGCCAAGGAGCTCATTTTTTATCTCCAGAGGCAGGGACAAATGCTGCAAGAGGTGGGGAAAAAAACAAAAAACCAAAAACAACACAAAAAAACACACAAACAAAAAAACCACAACACAAAAAACAAACCACCCACAACGAGGCTCAGTGTAAGAACATAGCACTTAAAGCCAGGAGTTTAAATTACCTGAGCACTTCCTTCAGGACTACAGGAACTGTGTGCTTTGAGAGCACTCAGCTAGCACCGTCCCAAAAAATTATCCAGGTATCAAGCTTGTCTGAAAAGCCACGGTTTGCATATTTTAAAGAAAAATTAATGTAAACACTCAATACCTTTTCTTTTTTTCTAACGCAAGCTGCCTTTGTTTCTCTTTTCCAACGTCATCTCTCACTGTGCTGAAGTCCTTAGTGTCATCAAGGAGAAGGTTCTGTTGTGAAAAAGGATTTATTTGGTAGATGAAAACTGTAAGGTCAGACTATTTCCCACGTGTTGCTCAGTTTACACAATTAATTTTCAGAGCATTTCCTCTAACTAGTTTTACAGCAATTAACTTGAAGTTAACTAAGTGGGAAAGATTCAAAAAGGCAAAGAAGTTTTTTCAATTCCTCTCTCTAGTTTTTGCATTTAGCAGTGAATTTGCCTTATTCAGAGATTTCTCTCCACAGTGTAATGCAACAGGATAGGACATCAGACTATTTTCCTACTGCTTTAAAACCCATCGAGTATGCTCTTCCAGAGGTCTCCTAAATAAGCCTTATTGCTAATTCAGAGCTCAACATGCTGCTGTGTAATTCTTTTTTAAATAATTAAATAGATCTGTACTAATTGTTTGGAAAATGTGATGGGTTTAAATTTACAATACTGTTCTTGGATTTTACTCAGTTGGAAAAAAACAAACCAAACCAAAACAATAGTCAATAAAATGAGGGCACAAAAAAAGACTTGGTTTATCCTGGATAGTGTTCAAGCCCAGAGCAGAAAGTGACTGCTTGCACTGGCTGAGCACTGCACAAGAGCCTTTAAGCTATTTCCCTCTAGTGCCAGTACTGAGATACAAAGAGAAAAAGCATGAAACTTCCAGTCAGGTTGGTTAAGAAGAGGAGAAAAAGAAGAAAAAGCACCAGTGGCAACAAATTTCCTATCCACACAATGTGTTGTCCAGATTCCCAAACCAGTACTTTCATAGAGATGTAGCAGGATGCAAGAAAATCAAGAAGAAATTAAGATACTGCAAAGGGGACAGTGCCTGAACCTAATCTTCGTGCAACAATTAAAGCCAAGTTAATTCACCTTCACCCCGATGATATCTCCATCTTTCAGGTGATAGGGTGCTGACTGTAAACTCTCCTGTTTTTTCTTCCGTTTCCTCTTTGAAATTTGCTGGGTCTGAATAAAATCAAAGCAGAAGATTCATACATGGCAGATTTCAGAAATTTGCTTAAATACGTACGCTCAAGAACTGCAGCACAAACCAACACACACTCTTCTCAAAACAACACTTCGATTCTGTCATTCCAGATCTTACCCAGCTAGATATTGGCAGCCACTCAAATTTTTCAGGGAAGTATTTGGCTATTTCAATTTTATCTACAGGGAGAAAATAGTGAGAAGCCACTCGTTGCCTCAGTGCCCAGGCTGTGCATTCTTTGGAGATATCCCACACCAAATCCATGGAGTCATAGTAGTCCCTCTGCCCTGGTATGCCCATCTGGACTCGAAGCAGCAGTTCATGGGGGCTGTCATCAGGCAGAGAAAAAAGACCGTTCTTGTGAGTCATACTTTCAGAATCCCGAATTCCCAGTCTTCACTCCCTCCTGCCCTCCCTTATTTTTGTTTGTGGAAAGCAAAAAATAAGCCCCAAAATCTTCTCACATACTGACATCTGTAATCCTGACAGAGAGCACTTAAGTGAAAAGCTGCTCAATCAAGTCTCATCTCAAATGCACTGCTGTAAGAAATTAGTATCTTGAGATCTTACCCCAAATTCTCTTCTTTTTGCAAAGGTTCTATGCAGATTTCCACTCTGGCACCCAGCTTATAGTCACTGAAAACAAAACAAAGGTTCTATACATTTCCAGTCATATATTCCAAGTTCCTGAGTAGAAAAAAAATCACTCTCTTAGTCAAGTAGACATGTGCTTATCTGAAAAACCAAATCAAGAAGCTATTGGAACGAAAATGCAAAACCCAGAAAAGCACAAAAATGGCATTTAAAAATACCTCATATAAAGCTCAGCAAAATAAACATGATATGATCTACTTAGGCTCACACCTCACCCTTCCACAGCTCTCTAGTTCAAAAACATGCTTGGCAAAAAACTGAAGAAACCAGAAATGAGCTTTCTGCTGACGTTTGACTGAACTTATTTATTTCTCCAGCAACCCACCTCACAATCCAGTCAACAGTCAGTCTGTTGCAATGCTACTTGTGCGTTTAATAAGAAACCTACCTGAGGTGCTGCTTGTTGTTTCGTAAAAGCTTGCCTGGGCGCTTACTGTCCACTGTCCATGCTCTGAGAAACGAGGGCAGGGGGACGACCTGCTCCTGGAAGCAGGGTAAAGTCATAGCCTGAAAAAAAGTCAACGGTTTTTCAGTACTTTTAGCAGCCAGACTCCTTGGAAAAAAAGAAAACTAACTGATTAATTCTCAAGGCAATGCTGAAGCAATCGGAAATAGGGAAAGGTATTTAGATTTATACCACACAGCTGTTGCTTGTGACTTACAGGTAGTGGCTAGGATCAACATACTCGATTTTCAACCTCAACGCAAGTCGGATTTCACTCCCTCCCAACATTTCTCAACTTCACTTACATTTCAAAAGTACCAAATTTCTTTTTTTAACCAAAATTCAAACAACTGGGAGGGAATGAGGCTGACAATCGTTGCCCCAGTCTCTAGCCAAGTGCTGAGCAAGCTCCTTTAAGCCCTTATAAGGACACAACACTTTTTCCCATGCTAAGACAATTCTCCTTGTTCACAAGGTGCAAATGGTCAGTTTTTCATAGCAATAGTTTGGCAGAAACTGAAACTGAAGTCATACCCAAAAGACTAAGTGTTGGTATTGATCAGAATCAGGTGAGATATCCTTCTCTGTGCAGTTTAAGTAGAATAATCAACTGGCTAAACAACAAAGAGCTTTATGATAGGATTGTTTTATGTCTTTTTTGGGGTTTTGGGGTTGGATTTTTTGGTTGGGTTTTTGTTCGTTTGGGGTTTGGTGTTTTTTTTTTGTTTTTTTTTTTTGGCATTTGGTTTGGGGCTTTTTAGTGTATTAAAACATACTTTTATGGTTAAAAAAAGTGTAAAAAGGCACCTTAGTTTCTGGCCAAAGAAACTAAGCTATACCTTCCTGAATGACAAACATGACTTTCTGTGCATCAAAGGAATTCTTTATTCATTAGAGTCAACATACAAAAAAATAAAAAAAAAACAAAACAAAAAAAAAAACAACGTAGGAAACTGATACAGGAACAATGTGGAAATGGAAAGTGGCTTTTTAGGAAGTGCTTGTATGTGTGTGCTTCTCATGAAGCATTTCTACATTGTGAAATAAAGATAGGGCTGCAAGCCAAAGTTCCAGATGAAGTGCAACAAGGCTTTTGCAGGTCAGGACACATGACAGGTAGAATGGCAACTGCAGGGCACATACTAAGGAAGTATCTGAGCTACATGCTCCAACTGCCTCTTGGTACTTACCACTGAACATGGCATATAAGCAAATGCCATATCAGAACATACTGGAGACAAGGGAAAAGGAAATAAAAAATAGGTATTAATAGAGCTCAGTTAAGCACAGTGTTGCTGTACATTTCCAATACAGGAGAACTTCTAACCTGAATCTTCAGCTCTTCCAAAGAAGCTTCTCCTGCTATTTCTATACTGCCAGCATAACAAAGATCCATGTCTCTGTGGATGTGTTCTGGTGAATCTTTAGATGGGGGGAAGAGGGGAGGCAGAAGAAACAAACAACAGAAGAGTCAATATGACTTTATTGTCCTAAGAGGTAACTGCCACTTCAAGGTGAGATTTCACTTAAGAGAAGGGACCTGACCTCAATTTTTTTGGAGGGCAGTTCAAGAAACATAATATACAGTTCATAAAATACATTGTTAGTTGTCAAACAGGAAAAGTTCCAACTGATTACATACTGCAAATTTTGAAACTAAGACCAGTTATTCACATTTGTAAATAATATTAATTATTGGTTACGACTGACATAGAGAGCATGTTGCAAGGAAAGTGAAATCTGCTCTTATCTGTGCTACTGTAATCATCATGGGAAAAAATAAAACTCAGAAAAGGTTTGAGAGAAAGGAGAAAAATGCAAATAAACCTTCTAAAAGCAGAGAGGTCCTGCTCTGCAGCACAACTCAATAGCAAAGGAAGAATATAATTTGTCCTGTAGAAAGGAAAATCAGTTTGTTTCCCATTTGCCAATTCACAGTTGCCCCCACTTCATTTTCTTCTTGCTTCTCAACCCTCACTTGATTTTCCTACCCTAGCTGGTGATTTGACCTAAGAACAAACGCAGGTTTGTTACATACCGTATGTAATGTATTTTATGCTATATAAGATTTACTCATCAATCTTTTTACAGCTTCTCAAAAAGCAACATAGCTTGAAGTGAATTTAAATGAGATATTAGGAGTCTGGCGTTTGAAGCCAATAACCTCTAGGCTCATTGAGCAGATGTTTTACAGTTACTGCCGCTACCTTCACCTACGGAGAAGCCCTTTTACTTACTGACAAGTAAAGAGCCCCTGCTTCACAATTTAGTGGAGGTCCTACCCTTGACCAAATATAGCTAAGGAATATCATAACAGTACCATCCAGCATTCAGGGCCTTGTAAAAAATTGCATCAGTCTCCTAAGTGGCCACTTTCACCATAAACCTTCTGAAACTTGTACAGTCGCTCACAGGTTTCAGAAGGATTTTAAGGCTTTGGATTAAAATTTTGCTTTTGACACAAAGCCTGCAGCGCAGTCAGGCCTTTCAAAACCCGATCGAGCTCACCTCCTGCAGGAGACACCTGCAAAGCAGCCATCTTGCAGGTCATCCCATTCACTTGGTCTTGTGCATTCTCTCCGTATTTCTTATGACTGGAAGACTTGAACCACCAGATGGGTATTTTCAGGAAGCCCTGAAAAGTGAACAAAAAGTACGAGGTAGCTTATGTGTTTCAATGCAGACAATGAAAAATTTCACTTTCATCTCACAAAGAAGGAAAAGACTTGTTCAATTCTGAGCTTTTGTAAAGGTAACGGCATTCATCTAGGATCACACATCATCAACTCTCACTTCTTACTTTTACAGGGACAAGAGTGAAAAAAATCCAGCCTCATGCAGCTTAACCTCACCATCCTGGCTCAGCTGTCTCTGCATCTAACGTTACAGATGCCACTGAGTGACACTGCTGTCTGAAGATCTGGACACAGATACACCACCCTGCCAAAAGAAGCTGGGTTCATCTAAGGTCATCAACTACAATGCTGCTCTGCTGCTTCAGAAACTCTCACCTGCTCTGCATGGCCAGGAAGAGACACTAAGTTGAGACCTCTCTCCTTTCCTGAGCAGGAGAGGTTTGCTTTTCTTTCAGATGCAGCTCTGAGCTGGGATGTTAACACCCACTGCACTGCTGCCGTAAGCTCTTACATTTGTTCTCAGAAGAAAAATGTGGGATATTAAAAAAGATCCGTTTTTCCCTTATGGACCTTTCTTCACCATGGACTTCCTAAGATCCATGTAGCATTGGATCCAATCCCACTGGTGTTGCAAAGTCTTTTAGCCTTCCGTTTCAACTTGCAATGCCCTGGAGTTCAGGGGATAGAGCAGGGGTACAGACCCATGTTTTCCCATACCACTTGGATTTGCTCATTAAGACAGAAACTCTACTTCTTTCTCTCCTTCCCCTCCACAGCCATAGCTGGGGTCACAGTCTGATGAAAATGTGCCAGGGTGTGAAGACAGCCACAGATTTTGTCTGTACAGGGCAAAAATCTGCGCTTTACATAATCTATACAGGGTGCAAAGATCAGATGCTTTATGAACAACATTTGCAAAGAACTCCAGTATTTGCTGGATAAATGGGAAATCTATGTGCAGAAAAGCTTTGGCGTGAAAATCACAAAAGCATGATCTATGTGAAAACACAAGTTCACAGGGAAGGGGTTAATGGAAATGAAGACAGGCACACCACAGCTCTCAAACTAGACAGGACTGGAGCTAGTCCTATAATGTGCCTACGGGAATAATCAGCATCGGTGGCCTCCCGTAACTCCCCCTACAACCAGCCCTAGAAGATACCTCTTGGCAGCTTGCAACAGTTCAAAGTTTGTCCTAGGAACATGACCGATGCTATTTTTGAAGATGTTCACTTGCAAAGAATCCCTCTGGCAGGCTCCTTGCGTCACGCTGGCACCGCAGCCCCGAGGATGCCAGGCTCCCTCCTCCCCTCTCCCTCGGGGTTCGGCGCAGGAGAGGTGGCACCTCGCCACGCTCCGAGGGCAGGGCCGGGGAAGCAGGGCCCACGCAACACTTGGCAATCATCAAGTCTTTTAGGGAGCGCTGGGAGAAGCTCGCACAGGGTGGCTGAGCTTCCCTTTCCCACTTGCGGGATGCCTGGATGCTCTGCCCCATCTCGACTGCTGCTGGGCACGGGAGGCTGCACCACTTACAGGGAGTTGAGGTCACTGAGGACCCCTGACCCTCCTGGAACACTGCTGTCACCATCTCAACCAGGGAAACCCAAGGATGGAATGAGGAGGGGACTAGAGCCCAGGGTAACCAAGGAGACGTGGAAGGCAGTCCCTAGGCCCAAGGGCCATCAGAATGGTACTGGGGAGTGAACCCCAGGAAACGCGCCCTTAGCCCCCCCAACCCTCCTCCTTCTCCCACACTAAGGCATCTTTCAGGCCACAAGCCCTCCCCCAACTCCCCAAACCGCCATATTTGGCCACAGGAACGTCACAGTGGTGTGTTGTCACAAACAGCCTCACTGCCTTCCGTCCCGGGCCCTATAAATGCAGGGACCCCGGCAGTTGGCCAACAGTTCGTTGAGCTTCAAGGACCTCTCGTGCCAAGAATGCTTCGTACCAAGAGGTCGCGTAGTGGCAAGGCGGGTGGGTGCCCACCTTTGAGTCGGAGAGAAGAGAGATGGCTGCAGGAACCATGGAGGAAGAAGAGGAGGTTTCAGACAGGAGGCCCCATCAGCTGCGTGGTAGCAATGGCTGTGGCTCATGCGGCTGATGGTGTGGAGCCCATGGAGGTGGATCCACCCACAGACCGAGAAGAGCCGATGGAAGTGCAGCCACCCCCAGCACGGCTCCCCTGGCACCGCTACACCGTGCCAGGGCTCCGCTCCAGGACACCACGCCGACACCAGCGCAGGAGAACCCAGCCAGCACCCTACCCTCGGCCCAGCCACCCCGTGGGCTCACCCATCCCACCTCCCGGCAACCAGCAGTGATTTTTCTGATTGCTGCGGGCAGCGTGAGCCCTTCTCTCCCACTCCCCTACCCTCTCCCCGCCTGAAGGGGTGCCGTCTCCTCTGCCCTGAGCCCCAAGGGACCAGACGACCTGGCTGCTGCCCAGCTGCTGTGCCGAGGCGAGAGGAGTTGTCCCCCAGAGGGCCACCGAGGTCCCTGGGGCCTGGAGGTGGGGTTCCTTCACCTCGAGGACAAGGGTGGTTGAAGATGAAGCCAGACCCTCCACAGCGGTGCATGAGGAACAGCAACAGATCAGGCAAAGAAGTTAGAGAGACAGTTCCTGCCCTGGAGAAGCAGGAGACCACAGGTCTGCTAGGAAGAAGTGCTGGCCTTCAGCATTAAGGTCCCTTTCCAGCTGCCCCATTAGGAGTTCAAGACTGAGTACTGCCCGATTTTTAAAATCCCAGTAAAAAGAATAGGAAAGATGCTTTCTGCCGCTCTTATTTGGTACTCGGGCAACTGCACCTGGACTCCGCCGTCCCCTCCTGGTCTCCCCAGTCCAGGAAAGAAGACACTGGTGGGTGGGGGGTGGGCCCGGCCCAGGGCCCCGGGGGTGGCGAGGGGCCGGGCACGCGGCGCACGAGGGCGGGCTGGGGGAGCTGCCTCTGGTCACGGGGGCGGCGAGACCCTGGGGCGGGGGGGGCCCAGAGAAGCTGTGGCTGCCCCATCCCTGCAAGAGTTCAAGGTCGGGTTGGACGGGGCTTCGAGCACCCTGGTCTAGTGAAAGATCGGAACGAGCTGATCCCTAAAGGCCCCTTCCAACCCCAACCGTCCTGTCGTGCTGCTTGAGGCTTGCTAGCAAGGAATCCTTCCGTTTGGGTAACCACCGCTGACAGCAGGGTCTCCCAGCAGGGCCTGCCATTTTCAAAGGCCATCCTCAGCGCAAAGCTGAGCTGAAGGCAAACACTTCAGCTCCCCTATTTTCATCATTCTCTGAGGAAGCAGCAGCGTAAGAGCGGTGCCTTTGCAAGAGCTTCGTATGCTAGAAATACTGATTTCCTCCAGATCTGTTAACCTTAACACACTTCTAGGCAAAGAAGACGCAATGGGCAAACCTTATAGTACAGAAGTCGAAAGAAGAATGTAATATTGAGAATATTATAAATACTGATTTAAATCAAAAAACAGCCATGAAACTACAAAAAGCATTCATTATTCACCCTGGCTGACCAGAATTTTTCAACTGAAATATTTTTAAAGTAAGCAAGGGAAAAAAGTAGAAACAACGATCTTATTCAAGTCTCTAGACACTGCCAACTGACTAAAGAACACAAAGGCTCTTGTTTTACCTTTGGTGGAAGCTTTCCCTCAGTTATAACCAAAGTATCTCCTCTGCAAACATTAAGTTCCTTCAGAGTGGCGTTCTGTAGGAAGAGAAAGCACAGGGCACTTTAAATCTCTATGTTTGTGCGCTTTGTTTCCTAAAGTATATGCTGGTGGGGGTTTTTTAAGCTGTCCAAGGTGTTTTGCTTTTCCACCGGAGAGCACACCAATGTCCATTTAACACCCTCTCTTGGAGACAGCTTTGCAGCAGCACGCAAGTATTGCCCTGACAGGAGGGGGCTCTGCAGGAGCCCTTCCAGAGCACCCTGGCCGGCTGTGGATTTCCTCTGCGCCCCCGCAGCTGGCCAGCTGACACCTCACTGCCTGTCTGGATGTGTCTTTAAGGCATCGTGAGCCTAGACTTTAGGAAAAACTGCGTGGATATGGCTCAATCCTCGTCTCTGGAAGTAAGAGGCAGGCGCACAAATTTACATTTTAACCACAGGTATCCCAACGCTGTCTTCACAAGGCCCTGGGAAACCAAAACAGTGTCTGTACCAGCGTAGCGCACACAAAACACCACGGGTGCGCTGTAATGCAGCTCTCTTTGGGGAAAGTCTCTACAGAAAAACAGAGTAAATAAACTACCGCATGATTCAAGTCAAAAATAGGATCCTCTTACTTCCTGACTTAATGCTTCCCCTGCTTCATAGCACCAGTCAATCCTCCTCAAATGCCAGTTGTCACCTAGCAAAACACAGAAACATACATATGGAAAACTAAGTAGCCAGCAATGCTGTTTCAAAAAAACATCACAAAACTCTTAATAAGTGTTAAGGGGTTCTTTTGCTTGTTTTCTGTTTGTTTTTTAAACACAACTCTGAAGAATGAAGTACCACCTTCATGTCCTTCACCAGACCCTAGACACATTTTGCTGTTCAGAAAGGGTCTTCTCTTATTTGCATAAATGTCTCTTCCTCACCTACCCAATTAATTTCCCTGGTTTAAGAGGAAAGTGAAGGAATTGCCATGTCAATTTACCACTTAAATCAATGACAGGCTCATTAAAATGAAAACTGTATTCTAAGGAAAAATCCAACTTCCCCTCCCCCAAATGTCTAGCAGGAGACTTTACACCGGAGAAAACAAAAAGATGGTGTAGTCCAGGAACTGCAATACTTGAGATTTAGTACCTATATATAAAGCACATCAGGTACGGAAGGAACAAATACAACTGAACTTTTTAATTTGACCAAAACAAGTGATGAAAATGCACTTTATCCTTTGCAAGGTACAAAATTTGACTTTCATAACTAAAAACCCAAGCCCAGAAGAAATCTCATCAATAAATTCTGTGGGGAGAAAAACCCCACGTTGCAGTCTTTTTAAACAAGGACATCAAAATCCACTGAAGTCTGACATTTCTTTGAACGAGAGCAGCCAGACCACGAATCTCTACACAAGCCCAAATTCAATTGTTCAAAAATGGCAATATAAAATAAAGCAATAAAAACAGAACCATTGTTTCTTGGCAATAAACCTACACTACAGGGAAATGAAAAAGGTTAAGTTTATTTCAAGACATTATTAACTACTTCAACTCACACATACATGTACACGAGAGCACAATGTTTAATTTTCATTTGAGCTACTCAGTGTATATTGTGACAATAATGTCTTTCAGGTGAACTTTTATGTTTTTTTGAGCGTGGCTGAATTTGCAGCCATCACTACTTTGTAACACAAAGTCAGTATTCAATGGATGTTCAGAACAAAAGCTGGAAAACAATGTCACTCCAAGTCACTCATCTCCTCCTTTCTCCCCATCAGCACCAACAGAAAGAGATGTTCAGCCAGGAAATTCATGTCATGCTGGTGCTGTCTACCCTCTCTATCTTAATCCTCATGTAAAAGCTTAGTAACAACTAACTGCTACCACTCAGATCCCCACAAAATGGCCAAACTGTGATCTCATTTTAAATAACTCAGTTTTGCAAAGTGACCAAGAATTATTTTTTTACAGTTAATCACATGCGATGGTTCCCATTAGGACACAAAATCTTGTCAAAGCAGCCAAACAACTCCACCTGCACATGCAGCCAAGCAAATATTCTAGGAGCTGTGGATTTTGCAATATTTTGATTAAATAAAAAGCCTGAAAAGGGATTTTCAAAAGCAACTGCACAGCCAGCTTTTATCAGAGCAAGACTGCAAGTTTACAGTTCTCTCCTCTCCTCACATTACAGTGACACGTAGATCATTGTGACAAACTTACGACTTATATGCTTTAGGGTAGCAAGAGCTGTCTTAGAAATCTGGAAATCCCTTTTAAAAAAATCATTAAATAACAATACAATATAACTAACCTGATAATCCAGATTTTTCCAGCATTAAATTTAGACACTGAAAAAAGAAACATACGGTGAGACTTGTCTCAATGCATAGGTTGGGAAATACAAAGTTTTCAGCAAATTACACTAAGATTTCCTAACATAAAAACTGTCGTTGATTTCTGACCAATTCAAAAAAACCAATATAATTATACAGACATGGTGTATTTGAGCTATATATTAATACCTTTCAGGTATGAGGTTGTTTTCAGGCAAAAAATTTACTACATCAGGTGAGTCAGCTTTTACAAACTGTTAAAAAAATAAAAAATAATCTGGGCTGTCAGTTTGTTGCTTTACTTGAACAAATTCTGTCCCAGAGTTTGAAGATGCACCTTTTAGAAATCGAACCTGCAAACTTAACACTTTCCAGCCACTACCCGTCGGTGTTGGCACTCTGTGCCAGACGCCTGGACCGGCAGTACCACCAACTGCATCCTCCGCTCTGTGCCCAGCTCCTCCTGACTCCTCTCACTCCAACTCTGAGCATTCAGAGTTGGATGAACTACAAGAGAACCGTGGCAGGCTGTGCCATGACTGCCTATCTTGCTGGGGACTGCTGTACAGAAAAGGAGTGGCTAGCCATGCACGAAGCAGTCGGGCTATGTTCATTCTTGGGAAAAAGCAAGAATGTCTCTTTACTACTTGGTGAAAGATCGAGGCATTCTTCCCCGCTGACTTTTTGGAGTCAAAACACTCCCTTTGCCTCGGTGACTCCTGGTGACCTGAAGTGACGCAGGGGTATAAGGCAAAGTTCTCCAGGAGAAGAAGACCTGCCCCAGGCATGACAAAAGCTTTTAAAAGCAGCTAGACTTACCTCTTCGACAGAGGCAGTCTCTTCCACAACTATCTCCATCTCGGGGCTTGCATTTTGGTCACTCCCAACAATAAAATATAAGAAGAGCTAAAAAAGCAAGCATAAGCTATCAGAATACATATGTAAGTATGGAAATACTGTGAAATAACACCCCTTAAGCACAAAAGTACTAGCTATTGCAAGCTTGCCATCTAACAGCACTGAAACTACTTTAGGCTAAAGCAGACAATACAAGCAGGACAAACAGAGGAGCAGATGCAATGAAGTTATGGCCATCTGTAGAGCTTCATTAACCACCTTACATGTCTGCTGCTAATGAGAAATAAAACCTGCTAGCACTCTGATCCTTAGAAACATACAACTATTTTTTTCCTCTTGCATATTTACAACTTGTAGATATCCAGAGCAATAGCCCCCCTCTTCTTTATGCTCTCTGCAAAAGTATATGCACATCAGAGCACAGAAGTTGGACGACCACAAACAGACAAATGATAAATGATTTACCATTAGTCATATGAGCTATATTAACTGGTCATGTATATGCTTTTGGCCCTCTGCAACTGAGATAGAACAGTGTGAGCCTTCATGCGGATATGTACAATTCTCAGTGTCACCAAGCATGGTTTTTCCATGCCATTTACAACTATTACAAGAGTAAAAAGAGGACTAAAGGAAATACTGGGAAATGTAAACAAAGCATAGAAGCAGCATGAGATTCTCTTCAGTTTCAGCACTACTATACCTGAGTGGAAGTTGGAGCTTTCCCACGACACAGCCCTAGCAAGCTTCCCATTTTTAGTTCTGCTTCCTTGACAGTGTAATCCTCAGGCACTTCAGGGAGGACAAAAACATGAAGAACATCATAAGCTTCTGCTTCCTGAAAATATCCCTTCTATTATGCTGCTCTTTAGAGTAAGATAAAAATGTTCAGTGACATTTAGAGAACTTCACTTCCACAGTGTTGACATCAGATCTTAAGCCTCCTATGATGAGAGAAAAAGCAGTATTTGTATAAGGCTCCTCCCCACCACCCCATGTATACGGGGCGACAGAAGAATTTTGGTTGGAAGGGATCTTTGTGGGTTGGCTGGTCCAAACCTCTGCTCAAAGCAGAACCAGCTCTGAAGAAAGGCAAATTCAATCTGGGTTCTTCCCAGGCAAGCTGTGAATACCCATCCCTGGAGGTATCTCCCAGGACTCCCTGTCTATTGTTTGACCACTCCCAGTGCGAAATTCCTTTCCTCCCGACCATACCAGCTGGAATTCCCCTGCTGAAACTTGTGTCTGCTGCCTTTGATCTTTTCCAGGTGCTTCTCCGAGAAGAATCTGGCTCTCCCTTCTCTATAGGTCTGTGTTAAGGAGTTGAAGGTGGCAGTTACCTCTCCGCCCCTCAAGCCTCTACCTCTTCAGGCTGGAAAAACCCAGCTTCCCTCCTCTCTCATATGTTCCAGCTCCCAGACCATCCTTCCTGGGTGCTCTCCTCTGCACTTGCTCTAGTCTGCAAGGGCTCCTTTCTCATGCTGGGGAGCCCCCAAAATGGACACAATGCTCCAGCTGTTGTCTGACAAGCGTCAAACAGAGGGGAAGTAATCTCTCCTTGACTTCTTGGCTGTGTTTTACTAAGGCAATATATTAGCAAAATAGCAAAGACACAGCAAACGTTTCCCAGCAAGCACAAAGCTGAGCCCCACTCAGTTTCTCACCACTGCCCCAACAACAGCAAAAGTAAAGCTGGGGGGTGCTTTTCTGCTGAACACTGCCCATCAGGAACCCAGTTATCTAGCGACACGTGGTACTGCATGCTTATCTACATCGAAGAGAGGCTATGGCATAAACACTTCCCTCCACTCATAGAAGCAGAAATCCACACGTTATTCAGCATGCTTCACACATCAGACACAAGCTGCTTTCTCACAGTAAAGAGGAACCTAACAAGTGCTTCCACCATCACCACAGGACTCAAGTTTGCTGCTCAAATGGCTCTGAAATCCAGTCTTGTTCATCAATACTCTAACAAATACATGTAGTCCATTTTGTTTCAGGAAACAGAAGTTAGAAAGACATGGAGCTATGACTCTCCTTCCTGAAACATCTAGGACGCTGCTCTGTAAATGCATTAAATATGATTCAAACTAGATCCTTCAGAGACTTTTCAATTTATAAAATAAGTATGGGAAACAGAACTTTCTGTTAATTCCCACAGTCTTGAAGCACATGGCCAGTGGTCAAAAAACAACAGTAGGTATGCTAATCAGGTTAACTCATTATGGATGGAAGTAATAAACTCAAGCTGAACATTTAAATTAAACCTCTAGCTTTGTATTGGTACTGTTAATAAACAGTAAAACTGGAAAATAAACACCACACAACTGTTTCAGTTAAGCCTGGAAATTAGTGGAGTTACATGTGTGTGCTTCTCTCAGGAAAGGACAAAGGGAAGCTTAAACTCTCCCAATTGAACCTCTTACAGAGTTTGATTAAATAAATAAATTTACCTGGAGAAAGAAGTTTCCCATTTCCGCTAACAGGTCTAAGACAGCTGTCACTTGCTGTAACAAAAAGGGCAGGAAAGAGATAGATGTATTAAGGAATTCAAATAAGAAGAAATTTGGCTCAGAAGCTTAGACAGGTAACATATTTATGATTAATGACAACCACAGGTTTACCTTAGAAGCCTCCCTCTGGAGGTATTACATCAAAAGTACAATTAGAGAGAGATTCCTAGAGACTGTGTGAACAGTCTTAGTTTTTATCCTTCCAGTGAAAGATTACTTTCTCTTTGAAGCCAGCTGTTAGCCACAGTAAAATACTACAGAACTCACCAAGTGCTTCCAAAGTTAAAGGCATCAACAAAAGCTTTAAAAAAATAAAACTGGAGTGTCTTAAAGCGAATAAAATAATAAAAAAAAAATCTTCAATTCTTAGTGTAATACTTTAGTAAAATGACGATTATTCCTATTCAAACAGCTTCTCAAAAATAAGAGCTTCATAAAATATATTTTAATCGAGACTTACACTGATTTTTTTTTTAAAGCTAGGAAAAAATAATAATTGTATTCAAAATTAGATAAATTTTAAGCCTTTTGCACCCTCTTTCTTCCCCAAAACTCCTAACAGCAATGGATCTTCTGTTTTGAATACACTGATACAAAAAGCAGGAAGCCAGCCAGCAAATTCTAACATCAGATCTAAAAGTACAGCAGCTGAAGACTTACCTAGTTCCTCCTCTAGCTGAAGCTCCCGTATTGCTTTCATTTTGATATCTGACATCACCTAGAAGAAAGCGGTATTAACACCTCTAATACAGAATGCCAGTAAGACACCTGCTGTTCAAATGCCAGTCCGCAAAAGGCAACCTTCACTTGAAAGGCAGCCTAGTTATTCCTGTTAACCCTACACACAGCTGAGAAAACATTTCTTTAATATTATCATATCAAATATATAGAATAAATGGATTGATATCACAACGCATTTGTGGAAATTTTCCTCGAAAACAGTATTCCAAAGAAAAGACTGTGATATTTAACTTCTGGATTTATCAAAAGACTAATATTTCAGAAATAGCAATTTTGTGACCGAAACTAGCTACTACTACATATTTTCAGTAAGAGGAAATAATTTAAAAGACAGAAGAGGAACCAGAGAAGCCCACCCCTTGGGGAAAACCTGCATTTTTTCTTATCCTATGTTGAAAGCGAGAAATAATACTTTCCTTCTCTTTTAGCTTTTGTCTACTGACATAGTCTCACCAAACATACATTTACAGGATGGTCGAAAAAGAAAACTGTTTCACACTAAAACACACTGATGTAGACAGTGCTGGTTTACATTACCCACATTACAGTTTTATTACACAGCAGTCGAAGTATTCCAGTAATGGTAACTCCAAGTTGCACACTATTTTCACCACAGAAAAACTTCAGCCCTGAGGCTAAATTCACTCCTTATTAATTGGCCCAAGGGCACTGGCCAAGCTCTTCAGGGAAACAACCTGTGTTATATCCCTGAACAATCAGACTCCTTACCGTTTCGACTGTGGCAGTAATTTTAACATGTTGCTCTTCATCTTCTGTTCTGCAGAAGTTTTTAACTTGGAGCCAGCTAATGTCGTGTGTAAAAGCAGTCAAATTGCCACTCGACACGTTCACAAAGCTGTAAAAATTGGCAGTGCAATGGTGGTCAAAGACAGAAAAACTACACGCTGTCTGGGCTAAATTGCTACATACCAAAGCCCTCAAATAAACAGGTAATTCCTGGGTCATTAATAATGATGACATATCACAGAATAAGAGTCAGAGGCCTCAGGCAGCACCCAAACACCTCTGGGCTGGTTACTGAATAAACCATGAACTATGTTTTGGTAACTGGCTTTCAAGGGGACTTGAGCTTCTGAAGGCACTTCAGAGTCTAAGTCACTTTCTGAGGCTGGATTTAAGGTTTCTGGAAAAAATACTGTAAAAGCATACCTAGTCATAACTAAAATTTGAGATTTTATCTGTCTCTCTGCTACTGTATATAAACACAGAAACAGTTCTTGGTGAAGAGCCCTCTCACTGCTTGATTTAATCTCAATTTTTCAGTACTGTTTCAACTAGGAAGTCAGAATTTATGTAACAAGCACATATGCATGTGTCTGAAAATGGGAACCTAACCTCAGGGCTATACACTGAGAAATTAAATGAGACCAGAAATTTTCCTCTGGCAACTTCAGATTCAACTGGGAGATTCAGCAAAGCTGCATACTCTTCTGATACTCCTCTGTTCTCTCATCCCATCAAGTCCCTCAGAAATTCAGGTTATGACAAAGATGTGCCAGCACAGTAGGCACAAGTCATCCTCACTAGGTGTTTTCCTTTACAAGTGTAAGTCCAAGGATGTGACCGCATCTGCACCTCAAGAGCAGAGAATCATCCAATAGTTGATAAGTACCTGATCTCCAAAATTTAAGATTATCTTGAATTAAAAAGCTCAAAGTGACAATTAGTTAGGAGAATATATATAGCTAGCATAATTTTAACTAAACAGATTTTGTCAAAATTGCTTTTTTGTCTAATTATACTTGTAATCAAAACGGTTACCTCTGGTCATGGCTGTCTAAGACTAGTACTGAGCACCCATCTGTCAGGCCAACGCTTTTGACTGTTTCCTTCATATCTTCTTCAAGAAAAACCTCCCAGTTCTTGGCTTCTTTATCTGGTCCTGAGCCATTCTTTAGAATAATTCCTCCTAACGGTGCTAAGGCTCTGCGCAGATCACCCAGTTTTGTGCTGCATGAAAAGACGTGCTGCGATTCTGTGAAATGCTGACCCTTCCCTCCTTCATTATACTCTGCTAAACGAAGAATGTTTACGACCACAGGTTCATGATCAGGGCCTGTCATCACCTTTGTACCACCGACCTGAAGTAAGGAATGCAAGACTTATGCAGTGGTGATCAAGAAAATACAGAAAAGACTGGACAGCAATAAATGACAACAATAAAATTGAGACAAAAAGAGGGACACTCCTTCCTCATTAGAAATAAACCACCTTGGACAAAATGCGTACTTGAACAAACAATTAGAGTAACTCAAAGGTGTTAGGAAGAGAAAGCATAATGCTAAGGTCTGTTTCAAGTCTGCTTGTATAGTAAATATATAGATGTATAGTAAAATATTTTGGTAACAGTAGCAGGAAAACCAGAGGACGCTTGGTCACCGTCAGATAAAGAATAGAAGAATTTAATCCCTTGGGATATTAAAGAACTACCCAAAAGTGTGACTGAGGCAGATCAAGAGAGTTAAGATTTTAAAATTTGGCCTTTCTGATATTCAACCTAGGCAAAGAACATAGTTCCTTGCCAAAGACAATTTAATCATACAGGAAGCTAGAGCAGTGAAGACCATACCAAAAAGTACAACCAGACAAGAACGACACTGTTACTAGATGTTTGCTTTAGGTTTTGAGTTGGGTTTGGTTTTCTTTTTCGATAAATCAGAAAGAAAATAAATACTTTTACAACAAAAATATTTTAAAAGTAGTATTTTATTCCATTAGAGAGATGGAATAAAATGCTGTGTTACATAACCAGAAGCAAGCATCTGAAAGTTCAGCAGAACCCTTAATATTAAAAGGAAGATGCAACACTAGAAAAGGAGCACAGTATTTCAGGGAGACCATACCCAAAAGTAGTTATTGACAGGTCTAATTTTATATGTGAAATGATGCACTACAGGGCATAAATTTTTGTTATTGCATTACTACCAACCGATCTTCCAAGAGACACCAGATGTTTTCAGAACATACTCCAATGGAACTGGCATTGCATATCTACAGGCATCTGTCAATCTGACCATACTGCATTCTGCATAGTTTAATTCTATTTATAATTTTATCAAGCAGCACATTGTACAACATTCAAGACACACTGACAAGCTGTAAAAACATAGTATCCTAGACGAGGCTGAAGAGGTGTCCCCAAAGCCAATGTTAGTATGTCAGCAGCACATCTGCAGAACAGACTGACATTACCTAAAACGTGTCTGGAAATTGTGTCTTATCCCTCCAGAACTGACAAGGAGAGAAGGTATTTGGTTCTTTTACCTCTTTCCCATTCCACACGAAGACATCTGCTCCATCAGTCAGCCCAATTCCATCCAGTGTCAGCTCATCTCCTAAAAAGGAGCAAATCATCAAGTTCTTGCCCCCCACAAAACAGACAAGCAGGGTCAGCTGATAAATTCAAATATGCTGGCATGTTCTACTCTGGCTCAAGTGTATCATCACAAAAGCTGCTGTGTGGTGAGCATTTACGGTGCGTAAGTTAGAGTTCACTCATGTAACAAGAGGAACACAAGTGGGTACATGCCCCTACAGCACTCTCACCAAGTAAAGAAGACTGCAGCATGAAGGTTTCAATTCAATTTCCCTTGCAAACTGAGGCTCAAGTCAGGACTCGGCAAAGCTCCTTGGTCAGGACTATCTACAGGAGATTCAACAATGAATCAATATACTTAAAATAAAAAGGCTGGATTTAATAAACCAGTTACATAATGTACATTCCAAGCCCATTCTTTGAAGTACTAATGCCCATATTGCAGTTTCTTTTACCTTCCTACCATAAAGTCAGATTCAGATTATTTTAAAGTCATTGTAATTTAAAGACCTGTATTAGCATGTGGAGTAATATTTACAGCAGCTATGAGTGCATCTGTATTTTAATGTCAACACCATGGAAAGCTGAGTTATGTTCTGGTAAAACCCTCATTTTCTGAAACAGACCACAAAGACTATAAAATTTTAAAATGGCTAAATAGGCTTTTGAAGACTAACACTTAGTATTGAGTAACAATGCAAAACTGGAGACAGAACTCATGATTTTAAAATACTAATGTACTCTGAATAAATTAGCATACTATTTATGTAAACATTTTCCTTTACAAAATTCCTACTTCAGCTTAGGTCTAATCTACATTTCTCTTTGATGTCAACCTGGCTCCTCTCTTCTATCCTCAACTCTACCTACCGGTAACTACTATGAAAGCAAACATCCATAAGCAAATCAAGGTCAAAATACAGACTGATACATTTTCGTCAGCAGATTTGTTTAACGTGCATAATACCTGCAAAACTTACTGCACTTCGCATCAAAAATTACATACAGAAGTCTCAAAACCCTTCATTTCGCTAACAAGAATGTACTAAATAACTTAGCAGCACTGGACTCAAACATAAGTTTGAGTCTAAAGAGTGTTCAGTAATACTGTCTCCAAGATGTTTTACGTATGAAATCCTTGATGTCTGCAGTAAATGCAACAGATAAATAACATGGAAGCCTTGTATGTAGTAGTCTTACCATCAAGTATCTGGTAAAGATGCAGCCCTGCTGGTAAAGGCTTGGCAACACTGAGAATCATGTCTCCTTCCCAAGATTCCAACATCTAATTGGGAAGAATAAAAAAAAAAAAAAAAAAAAATATAAAACACCAGCAAGCAATAACTCGCATCACTCAAAATTAAAACTTGGCTGAAAGCTATAACAGCATGGCTACCAAGCTCACTTTGACACTTAAGTCACAGCTGTTGACTTCAACAAGCCTAGTAACACAAAAAACAGTCAAGCATTTAGGACTTGGCCTTTCCAGCTAGTTACCAGATAGATGAAAATAAAGTTTCAATGGGCCACTAACCAAAGGCTGTGAGGTACAGGGAAAGCATACAGTGTTTCCTGATGCTAAGTTAGCTTTGATTTAGATATCTATGAAGAAGCATCTTACAAACTGTCACATTCCTTTAACATAGCAGAGAATAAATGCAAAGATACCACATTAAATAGTTAAGCTAAATATTTCTTTTAACTCATTTTCTTTTTTCTTAAACTACTCTGACTATTTCCTGTTAAGGCCAGCTAGCTCCTTGAAAAGTCAAAGACAAATCTGTTCACCAGCTGAAATGTTAAGAATAAGCCTTGAGTTCTGCCAAGTGTCAATCCATGCCCATGTACATGTGCCCAAATATAAATAATTAGCTTAGGAGAGGTTTAAAGTCTACATAGTTAAAGTTTCAGCAATTTCATGGCTTCTTCTGATAACAGACCTCAAACCGGTGCTTCCGTATGTGTAAACCCACACAGTTTTTAGCACCCTAAAACTACATTTACTTTCAAAAATTTGTCACTGAGATAAAAATTGCAGCATAAATACATCTGTAAATGTTGTCGTGGCTCAAGTAAAAACGAAGTGTTTGAGTTCATTTATTATAGCAAATACCTGGAACACTGATTGTCGAAGGTCTGCTAGCGTTTTTCTTCTATCAATAGTCAAATCCACAACACTCTCTTTCCAAGTAAGAGAAGGATGCAAAGCCCCATTGTGAAATTTGTAACATGAGCTCAAATGGAGATGTACATCAATGCCATTGTTTGCCGAGTCACATTCCGCTCTTTGAAAGAATAACACAATAATAAACCGGTGAATTTAACACCCGCAAACGCCTAGCGTATCTCAGAGATGCTTCTGCTGTGCAGTTGTGCTGGAACTGATACCCTCATGGCTACGTTCACTGTCACATTCCCCCCTCCATCAAGGGGGTATGCAAAGAGGTGTTCCAAGATGACAGTGATTTATATGTTGTACAATACAGAGCTAGCGTAGACATCCGCCACGTAAGCACTCTAATAGTACCTTCTGCACGCTTCTATACCTTGCTTCTACCTTTCTACACAGAATGACAAACTTCATCTTTAGGAATATGGACACTGTAGGTTTTTTCAGGTTGTGTTCCAGATCAGTACTCTGTTGAAATGCAGAGACAGAAAAACTGCAGGGAAACTGAGTCAGGACAGATACAGCTGTGCCTTTCTCCTTTATACCTGTACCCAGTTCTATTAGCTAAATGTAGCAGCAAATATGACACTTAAAAATTAATGGAGGGAAATTTACACAGTATAGAGATATCAAGCAAGACTTGTGTCTCTTGTATGCGTCTATATTTTTAATAGCTTAACTGTGATTCAGGCATATCATCAGTTCCTTGTGTTCCTCAACAGAAAGAAAAGTTTCAACCAGCCTGAATACCACTAGCTCTTTCCTCTACATTTCTGGCAACGGGTATCGTTTACCTGCTGTTTCACAGTGAAGCAAGTCATTCCCCCCTTCTCTCAATGGAGAACTCCCCCTACAAACATAATTGAGATCACGTATTCCATTCTCCTTCCAGAATTGCATTGATTTTCCCAAAAAACTGGTATAATCTTAAACTGTAAGTTTCCCTTGAAATTCTGTAGAATGCCTAGCAGGGAGGCAGGGAACCAGTACAAGGCAGAATCTGAACACACAAGTTGTATTCCTCAGTTAACCCCTATGACACTGAATCATTTTAGTATCTGGCTCTACTCAAGGCGTTTCTTTCATCTTAAATCACTTTGGAGATGTGCAGATTAAGAATGCTGTTTAAGAGATTGGTACAGTTACATTAATATACCTCTTTTTTTGCAGCTCAGTATTAGCAGCATTCATTTCATTCAGAAGGTGTTCAGGAATTTGGTACCTTGGATTTCCTCGCGCTGCAACAAATAATATAGGCTAGTTTGGCCTCAGCTGCTTAAAATGTGTTTTGGCAAACAAGAAAAGTGATCAAGATGAGACATTACAGTACGGTAATCATTGAAAATTCAGAGCAATACTGTTGCATCCTTTTGTAATAGAGAAAATTAAACTGCAAGATGATACAAAGAACAAACAAGTGCTTTTACTTCATCCCATCAATCTTCCCTACGGGAAACTGATACACAAATGCTGTTAGCAATAACTTGATTTGTCTCAGGAGATGTTCTGCTAGTATTTGTGAAGCATACTAGAAGAAAGTTAGTGTCAGCTATAGCCAACTAACTGGTCACTACTTCCTCTGAGGTAACCTCAGTGTACCTTCAGTTAATGCTTCTTCCAAATGATGACTAAAAGTAAAACTCTACCTTCAGTTCTTGGAAGGACAGAAATGTCCAACAGCCTTTGCTCTCCAGAAAACAAACTGCCAATGAAGCCCCCAGAATATCAAGATGAGCTTTGTGTACCTTCAGGCGGTCTTTTTAACTGAGATTTCCGATAAAACAGCATGTAGGCACTCTCTTTACCCTGAAATTGTTTCTCAATATCCTTCTCCTTGATTGGCTGGACTTTTGAATCATTCAGATCAAACCAATGGCAACCAGCAGAACTGTCCCGTAGCCCTGTTGGGTTTTTTTCTGAATTCCACTGGACATCATTCTTCTGAGGAAGGCTTTGGAGATCATGTCCTTGAGAATCTGACTTAAACGGGAGCTTGTGTTTTTCCTTCAGACCAACCTTATTTTCATCAGGACTGAACTGAAATATCTGTGGATGATTCTGCAAATACTGAAAGGAAAGCAAGGACAAGATGAAGTAGATACAGGCTTTTAAATATAGCAGACTGCATTAGCTACTTCACCTGAATCATTTTCAGATTGATACACAAACCTCATTCCTTCAGACTTGGTTTTATGATGTTTCCTCATGTATTTCCTCAGTTTAGATAGAAAAATGTAATTTTCCTATCACCACTTATCTGCCTAACCTTGTGTATGCTGTTGTTGGCTTGATTTCTTATGTAACAAGAAATTGAAAAAGAATTGGTTTTGACATTCATGCATCTCTAACAAACAGATCAGACCAACTCCTGAATTTCAAGGATTGCCTGAGACACTAGAGTCCTTTTAAAATATTTCTCACAAGTGCATACTCTCTGTCCCTGGGAAGGCAGCATAGGGAGTGATGCTTTACAGGCAATCCAAAAGCTTCTGCTTTATCAGACACACAGAGTACCATCCCAACTAGTTTAGCCCTCTAACACCAGTACTTTCTGCTCCCTGGTCTCTGCAGAATTGATCCCTCCTGTATTTACCAGCCAGGGATCTTGAACTCAACTCTGGTCTGCTGAGTTGTACCTTACCCAAATTAACACAGTCCACTGTGGTACTTCAAGAACTTAAAACCTAGTCGTTTTGTTTTGCCCAGCTTACCCACGCTGTTCTCTACTCTCCTTTTAGTAGTATGCAAATCCTTCAAACAAGCCTGGTGTCCAGATGACACAAAACAGAATCATGGCTCTTGAGGGATGAGGCAGTGCAGGGTGTGCACACCAACCATCCTTCCACCCCCTCACAAAACTGAAAAAGAAACATCCAACCCCTCAAAAAAAAAAAAAAAAAAAACCAAAAACCACAAAAACAACAAAAACCAAAACCAAGCCCCCAAAATCTGAATTTCAGTTTCAATCATAATCAAAACTTCACTTGATACTTCAAAAATTGTAAAATAATTTAGTTATTTCAGTAAGGCAAGTCCTGCATTGATCAATGTGCTTTTGGTATAGATCCAGGACTTTTGAAAAGTCAGCTTTAGTTCAGTCAACACTCAAACCTTGAAATGTCAGAGTCAGAAAAGCACCTACCTCTGCGTAAGAGTCACATTCAGATTTCACAACTACTTTAAATAATTATTGTGAAAACTGCATTGTTGGTTCTATGCAAAAAACAGTCAAACACGAATTTTCCACCTGTCTGTAACACAAATGCTAAAGTACTTTCCTTAAAACATTAGAAAATACAATAATCAACTTGACAAACAAGATTTTACTGGAAGTGTTAATTTTATGGACATGCCCTGATCAACCAAAAAGTGGCATACTTTTTCAAACCCTCATTTTTGTTATAACTGTGAAGAGGTACTGTATTTCTTCAACTCTCATCAGTGCTTATATGATCAAGCAGTAGTAGTAGTGTTGTTGCAGTTTCATCCACAGACACAAGTGAAACAAGATTCAGCAGGTAAGGTTAATTCTTTTATAGGCCAGCCATATAGATGCAACATAAAAAAAAAAATACACAAGCTTTCAGGCAGACGATCCCTTGAGAACCTTGTTTGTGTTCCCCAGTCTACTAATTTTATCTCATAAACCTCTCTTACACATGCTCTGTCTTGCTAGTCCAAGGATCAGTATTTTCAATTACCATCCTACTGACTGTTCAATAGGAATATAAATGTAAAGTTATCTTTACAGTAAAAAACCAAAATTAACATACATGCATATTACCTTTCGCAATGCTCCATATTGTTTTCGGTATTTCTTATTCCAAGACACCCCTTTTTTCTCCAACAATTTCTGCCCTAGCTGATCCACAGGAATTTGTTTAGATTCTTCCTAAAGAGAAATTAAAAACTAGGATAACGAAGGCTATAAACGTCAAGGGATCAACACAAAGAAGCCAATTCTGAAGTGCTTAAATCATTCCCGTTTATTAATAAGCTAATGTAACGTCACATTTTGCAACAGGTTAGATAAGCAACTTAAGAAATACCCAAAGGGCCGTTTTCTGTATGAAGAGGCACTATTAAAGTCAGGTTAAGTTACAAGTTTTATCAGCTTCACAGTAAGTTCAGAAGAGTTCCATACACTTAAGCCTGCCCATTCTTGCATACACTAACCCCTTCCTCTGGGTTCATCAAAATCAAAGCAAGAAACTCCTTACATACCATACCTCTGATAAAATCCCTTTCAGCACCACCAATGGATTTTCTACTACTTTGGCATTTTCAGTATCTCTTAAAGCCTCATCTTCAATCAGCCTATCCTCTTCTTCCTGTGTAAGAAAAATAAGAGACTCACAATACTGCAGTTTCACACACAACTAGCAGTTTCCTGTTATAGTCTGTACTAACATTAGCATGCACAATTTAGAAGTGTGAAGGAAGTTCTGATAAACTGCCTCTGTCACCTGCTACGGCCTGTACATTGCCATACAGAATATCCACTATCAGGTTTTTTTAACAGAAAAGGCATTTGTGTTGTTTACAGCCAGCCAGGGTCATCCACTAAAATGACTGTGCTAGTCTCGAGCAAAGATATTAATTCCTTTGGGAAAGAAAAAGTAAGCCCAGTAACATCAGATAACACAGCAGATTGGAAAGTTAAAATTTGCTACAAAATTTTGATAGCAATCACAAACTGTGGAAAACTAGCCTTCTCAGTGAGGTAAGAGACCAAATGCCTCACTAAAATATTCATTAGTTTGGATATACATGTCATCTACTAGGCTCTTGATACTTTTCTGAAAAAATGAGATCAAGCAAGGAAGAAAAACCTTTAGGACTTACTTGTAATTGCCAGTTTCCTAATTCATCCACATCTCTGATATAAACATGATAGTGTCCTCCATAGCAGCCACCTTTATGTATAATAACAGAGAAGAGCTCATACATGTACTCTGAATCATCCATTTCAGTCTTTAAAAAGAAAAACAACAATAGTAACAATAATATATATCAGTAAGTCTTTCACACAAGGACAGTTTTACACCATCAGCATAGCTTCAGATATTTCTCAGTGTGCATTCGCACATGCAGAGACTGAAATGGCTTTTCAGTGCTGGGGAACACAACTATGGACCGACACAAACCACAGGCGAAGGCACAGGCTTATTAAGCAAGTTTTTAAGCATGTTTCTGAACAATATTGAAAATTCAAAATTTAAAATAATGAAATATCGATGCAGATAATAGAACAGTTCAACCTGTTTGTTCAACCAGGCTTATTTTGTTTAAAAGACTAGAGAAAAAACAAACAACATATCTATATACACAAACCAACTGAAAAAAAAGGCTTCCTCAAATGCAAACACTGAGAAATTTCCAAGCTTGTATTTCAATATTTCAGTAAGAAACATGTCTTTTTTAATAGCAGTGCCTCTAGTGAGTATATTCTTTATATATTTTAAGGATCAAAAATCAGCATCAAGCACTAGTATAGCTCAGTTTATAATCAAAATACATATACATGAATGCAAAGAGATTCCCAAGAAAAGTGAAATAACTACAGGCACATAAAACATATATAGCTAAATTTATACATAAAGTTATCAGACAATAACAATATAAAAATAGATTTCCATTTCCAGATGATAATCTTCCTCTCAGCCAAATGGCAGATTAAGTTTTATGTCATTATTACACCCTTTCCTCTTGTATAGCTACAGATATTCTCCACCCACTTAGACAGTAGTCTTTCAGAAACAAATTGGAATTCTAAAAATTTGGAACTGGGAACAGAGGAGAACCCCATAAAGTTTCTTGAATACCTTGCCCTGGCAAAATGCAAAATAAAACTTCTACTTGAGACATTGGTTCTCTGCTGAGTATATAGAAACTTTAAAAAAATGTAACAGTACAAACCTGTTCACAAAAAGGCCTCAGATTTATCTGGATAGGGAATGTATAGCAGCTCGTTTCCTTGTATCGTTCACACTTCTCAAAGTCAAAGTTAAATCTCAGGAGAGAAATGGTGAGAAAGGGTGGCAACTTCCGTAGTTTAGCAGACTGTAAAATGATTTAAAAAAAAAAAAAGTTGTAAGCACAAAGTTATATAGAATAGTGTTTCTACCTTGCTATGGCCAACTCTTTAGTTTCCAACAAAGCTTCATTACAACCAGGCAGACACGATCAGTGTCTTCATTTTTGAAATTTCTACCCTAATTCTCAATTTCCCTACCAACTAGACATCCTAAAAGTAATCAAGATCTTTCCACTCTGTTAAGCCCTACGTCTTCATTGAACAGTGATCACCAGTCCCATATTTTATCCTGCTACAGAAAACAAAGGAGGACATTGGCTGAAATTCTAGTCAGTAATCACATTCCCATAGCCCTCATGTTCTTTGTGAGAGGATTTTCTTGCATTTTATACTAAGAAGCAACCACTTCCAACCCCTGGATCCGTGCTTACATGTGAAGTCAGACTGTACAGCATCTTCCCAGCAACTCTGCTCTCAGCCCCTTGCAGAACACTTGCCACCACCAGACTCACCCAGGCCCTGAGAGCCCAGAGGAAAAAGCACTCTCAAAAGCAATACGTAGTAACTTTGCCATTCTCAGATGAACAGTGTGGTGCTCAGCACCTGGCACAGGCCTTGAAACCACCCAGAAAAAAAATAAAATAGCTGTAAATGAAGCTCAAACTACAAATGTAGCCTACTTGCTTGTTTCTGCTCCAAGGAAAGGACCTCAACTGAGGCTGGGGCTATTACTCTGCTGACCCCTCCTAGTCATCTCCTCCAGCATTTGTACATCACCTGAGATTTATTTCAATGACCTTTGAGGAGTCTGTCAGTCCTCGGGGGTTGTGTAGCGCCAAGAATGGGTCAGGACTCATAGAGGCACAGTACTTTCAAATGCAGAAGTCAGAACTGGTCCTATCTGTAACATAACTAGCTCTGGCAGGTGTATATTGTCCATAAAAAGTGATTACTCCCACATGTATTTTGTAGCCTGCTGCTGAGTGACTGCTGGGCTGCCTCGGAATACAACAGAAACGGTCTGAAAAATGTCACCAAAATATATCACAGTAGCATTTTGCTTAAGATCTGCCAGGCTGCTTAAAGAAAAGGGCCTTGACCAAGATCTGTGGGCTACAGTAAATGAGCACAGTGTTGTGCCTGAGCAGCAGGGGTAGGTTTATCCTAGAAGACCCTACAGCCAGCCACAGAACCACCAAGCAAGGGTTAAAGTCTCCCTCATTTATACAAGAGAGGACCTTTAAGACAGGAAAGCTAACAATCCATCTTATTAAGGGAGAATACTAATCAAGATCAAACAACTTGGTGTGAAGCAGAATGAAGCCTCTTACAGCAACTCTGAATTTAAACATCGATACACTGGACACCCTTCTGAGTCTTTCCAATGTCTCCATGCAACTCTCCATTTGCAGAGCCGTAACAGAAACTCCTAGGATGTGTTGGGGTGTTTTGGTAGCAGGGGGGAGTGTGAGAAGCTTCTCAAAGCTTCCCCAGCTCCAACTCAGACCCATCTCTGCACCGAGGCCAAGCCAATTAGCAAGTGACTGTACCTTTGCGATAACATTTTTAAGAAGGAACCTAGGAGGAAGAGTTGGTGTTGTGAAGAATTGTGAGGGAAACACCTCTGCAAACACTGAGGTCAGTGAAAGAAAAGGAAGACGAGGAGGTGGGGAAATATGCCAGAACGGAGACCCTCCCCTACAGCCCGTGGTGAGAGGGCAGGCTGTGCCCTGCCACCCATGGAGGAGGTCACCAGCAGAGCAGATGCCAACCTGCAGTCTGCAGAAGACCCCATGCCCGAGCAGGTAGCTGCACCCAAAGGAAGCCAGGACTCTGAGGGAAGCCCCCGCTGTTGTAGTTTGGCACTCGGAGGACTGCAACATGCAGGAGGGCCCTACGCTGGAGCAGCCTGGGAAAAGAGCTGCAGTCTGTGGGAAGGACTCATGTAGAAGTTCATGGAAGACTGTCTCCCATGAGGGACACCACGCTGGATCAGGGGAAGAATATGAGTCGTCCTCCCTCTGAGGAGAAAGGCAGCAGAGGCAACGGGTGATGAACTGACCACAACCCACATCCCCTGCCCCACTGTGCTGCTCGGGCTGGGGGGAGGAGGGAGAGAAGCCAAGAGCAAAGCTGAGGCCAGGAAGATGGGAGGGGTGGAAGGAAGGTGTTTTTAAGATGTGGTTATACTTCTCCCTGTTTTACTGCACTTGTTAAGTGTTGTTAGTGTTTGAATTAAATTGATGTTCTTTTTCTTCCCCTAATGAGTCTGTCTTTTGCCTGTGACCATAACGGGTGAGTCATCCCTCCCTGTCCTTATCTTGATTACTGATCTTTTTGCTTTATTTTCTCCTTCCCATTCCTGAGGAGGAAGGCGCAGGCAAGTGGCTGCATGGTGCTCAGTTACCCTCTGGGCTCAAACCACAACACAGGAGCACACATATGGTTAAGGACCCCCCCCGAATTAGGTATTCCATTTCCATCAGCTGTGAAGACTACACTGCAGAGCTTAGGGGGACAAAGGATTTTTCATGTTCTTCCAGGTTTAGGGTGAAAATCAGACTGTACCACCACTAGAATTTGATAAAAGTTCCATAACATGAGATTCTTCAACTACTAATGTCTCTATAGGCCAAGACAAAACGGAGGGAAGAATAACATCCAATGACCCACAGAGTACTGAAGGGAGGGAGGAATGGAGTGTGTAGGTATGGGCCATCTTGTCTTTGAAATAGGCTGGGTGTGTGCAAGGTGGTCACATCATTAGGCAGCCGCCTTCCTAATGCTGCCACAGAGCCTGGAGTGGCTCAGCTGGCACCTCCCTTGCTGCCAGCAGAGACTCACTAATCTGCTGTGATCACACACATTGTGCCGGCAGGGCCACAGAGCCACGGGCAGCAGTCGTGCTGGCACAACACCCCTCTTTCCCATTCCTGCTGCAACCATCCAGCACAGCCCCTTTCTTTCGAGGTTGTCTCCATGCACGCTCCAGCATCCCCCATCTATGTGACTCCTTACCCAAATTCAGAGTTCCCACTGTCTTCCTGCACCGCTGCCCCCATGTGAGAGGTGAGCAACTATTATCTTGAACTCAGCAAAGTTTAACTCAAACAAGCCACATGAGGCACTGGCAAATGCTCCTGAACTCCCAAATCACTGATTAACTTCACTTGTCCTCAGCTTGCCTTTGCACCCACTCCCTCCCACAGTAAGGCTGCTGCAAGGTTTGGACTACACTCATCCTGTTGCAGAAGAGAGTCACTGCAGTAATCTAAAGAGTTTTGCTGTTGTGAAGATGGCAGAATATATCAGAGTGCACTAATAGTTGTCTATGTCTTTTTCCCCTTTATAAAAAACAGTGGGAATAACAGGAAAAAAGGAGCAACTTTTTAAAAAAAACTTTACAACATGAAAGAGGAAAACCAAACAGCACTTTGTGTGATTCTGGAAAAATGCAATTCAGAGACCTACAGCTCTCAAAGCTCTCACCGGGCTACCCTTCCCTGGCTAAGGGGATGGATGAGAAGAAAAATAAAAAGTCTTTAATTTGATTATTTGAATAATTTCTGTGTTAGAGAAACCAGTCCAAACTGCCATAAACCAACAAACAGGGACAAACTGTCAGCACAAGGATGCTGCAGACTGCACTGACATACAGTGACCAGTGTTGCCAGCACCACCACCATTTAACAAAGCACTCAGGATCACATACACAACTCCTCTGGAGAATACCAATGTGGACTAGTGTCAAGCATCTGCAGCTTTCCCAAAGTGCCCAGAAGTGAAGGCAGGGAACCAGGCCAGACAAAGGAGTACTCCAGATGTGCCTGAGCTCCTGGGGACCACGTTCAATAACCATCACAGGCTTAATGTCAACAGTTCTCTGTTGAACACTGAGGAATTCCAATGACTCAGTACAGGAAAAGGGTCACCGCATTTGGCTTTACAAGTAATTTTAAAAAAAAAAACAACTCAAAACCGACAGTTCTCACCCACAGCTGAGCACAGATCAAAGCAGCAAATCGTTTACTAGAAAATTATGACAAAGCAGCACAACTTAATAGATAAGCCCATTGGCTTCTTTCAAAAGCATCTTCAAGCTACAGCCTGAAGGGGAAGTCTCCTCCAGTCTGTACTCTGATCACAGGAACATGACTTTGAGGCTTTGCTGTCTGCCTGCTGCCTGGATTTTTATCCTCCTCCTTCCCCTTCCTGGACTCTCAGATGGAGGGGAACTCCTGGTGATGTCCATGGATGGAAATCACTGGCTTAGCATGTGGCAAGCAGCTGAAAAGCTCACCCAGAGAGGGCACAAAGAAATGGTAGTTATACCAGAAGCAAGCTGGCAGACAGAAATGATACAGGCATACACAGTGAAAACACACCATGTGTCTTACACAACTGAAGAGCTGGATGGTTCCTTGTGTGAATAAATTCATATTCACCCGAAGGCTCTAGCACTACAGAACATATTGAAAACACCTACTAAGGTGTTAATTTATCACTGCAAGAATGTGTTCAGCATGAGGGAAACAACGCGATACCTGGATCAACGGTTTCCATTTCCCTCTGCAGAGCAACAGGTGTTCATTATTCTTGTCTCCCATTTGGGTTCTTCCTGAGAGAATTCCCATGCTTTTCTTAATTACATGGATCTGCTTATTTTTTCTTCATGTTCTAGCTTATCTTTTAGCCAATCATCTGAAATGCCCAAAGTCAGGTGCCCATAGAGGTGTGTGAGTGAGGTAATACTCTTGAAACTACACACCATCCCATTCACCATTGGCTAGATTAAAGACTGCAACAACACTGAAGTCAAGAAACGAGTCACACAAGCTTTTCTTGACACAGCTGCTGAGGTTTAAAAAACAGGTCAGATTCTGTCATCCTTTTGTTAAACCATCTGATTAAAGATGTTTTTATCTTGGAGTTAGAGAGCAGACACAGCAATGTAAACAAAGTTCCTGTCAGCAAACTGAACACTGAGAATCACCAAAACATTACCTTTGAAGCTTCAACAAGTTTATCACAGGCTCCACAACGATACAAGTTCTCATTTTCAAAGTACTCTTCTTCTACATACATGTTCCACAGGGCCTCCTCCAAGCCAGCAACACCTTTTACTGCCACTGTTAGGTCTAAGAAATCTTCCTATGACGAAGTACAATGAAAGAGTAAGGTAGTAAGTGGTGTAAGTTCATAGTACATTAGAAAGATATTCAACCCATTCACTACAGCAGATGTAAGCATCCATTTTGCTTTCATTGCTGATGGGGGAAAAGCCCCCATATAGCCACAGAATATAATTAAAAAAAAAACAGAACAACTTTTTTTAAAATCACAGAGAGCAGAAGAGACTGTAAATACATATTTTACTGTTGTTAACCCACTGTTTAGCTCTACTAGCTACATCTACTAAAGGCAATGCTTGCCAACTCAGAAGATGCAATAACACTTGTTTTTTCACCTCTGAGTCACAGCCTGATGTAGGTGGTTTAGAAAATGCCAGCCAAGACTTAACAAGAGTCATGCATAACTTTCATGTTTTCAAGTCTACAGCACCCTAACCATTACACACTAACTAGATTCAACAAGGCCACCAGTGCCACTGAAGAAAGACGTCATTATTTTGGGAGTTTAAAAAAACAAAACCAAACCAAACCAAACAAACAACATTTAAAGTATCTTTATCAGACTGTAGAGAAACTTATCCTGGAAAATTGTCTGGCTTTACCTGTCTCTCACTGATATTCTTGCATTCTTTACAAACAATCTGGTTGACAACAATCCCATGGTACAATCGATTAATAAGGTCATGACCCGAAGTCCCCACAAGGGAAGTTTCCAAAGCACTGAACAGAATCCGATTTAATTCTTGCACATCATGCTGCCTCATTTCCTGCATGATAAAAAAAATAAACTTGAAAAAATAAAACAGTGCCATCTGCTTTGCTTATTGCTTAAAAACAACATACATTAAGTGTGACAAAGGCAGCTGCCTCAATGACTACCCATATATTTACTACCTTGAGTAGTAAATTACTACCTTTATTATTATGTGTTATTCTTAATGTAGTTATGCTCTCCAAGTAGCTACAAGTACATAACTATAAGCCACACACGACACTTTCACTTGGGTAGGTTTAGACTAAACTCTAAGATGAGCTATGTCATGCAATTTAGGTAAGAATCTAAGTATTTGAGGGCAAGAACCCTAATTACTGTTAGAAAAACATTCCTGTATAAACAAAGCAAAAGCTACTGAAATAGTATCTAACAGAGTAATTTTCTTCTGTTGCTTGCTGTACACAGCTGACATGTCTTTCATGTGGAGATAAAACATTATACAACAACAGCTGACCCAATTCAATACTATCTCCACAGCTTTAGGTATTTTAAGATATTTCTTAAATGTCAGACTTCAAAAAAAAATCCTCTCCATTCAGGAGAAAGTTTAGCAGTGATGGTGTTACTGGTGTTGATTTGTACCTCATGGCTATTCCACCCGAAGCTTTCAGTAAGGTCTGTTGTAGATGCAGCTTGCTGGTCCAAGAGCAGAAGTTGAGCAAATAACCGTTGAAGTTGTAATGGAATTATTCGAACCTAGGAAAAAAAAATATATATATACACCCAACAGATCAGAAATAGTTTTCAAACCAATCTTTTAAATAAAAAGAAAAATAATTTAATAAAAAACTTGTAATAAACCACCACTGTCTATGCCTTTCATAGCATGGGTTACTCAGTTCACACCAGAATACCCGTCAGACTTGGTTCCCAAAAATCTATAGTGCCTTACCTCGCTCTGCCAAATACATTCGCGGAACATACGTTCTATGATAAAGGAAAACTGTATGAATTAAAATTAAGCCATCACCACAGTAAAAAAGGACCATTTTTGCTGATATTTTTCACAGTACTAAACTCTAAGAACTCAGCTACAAGACATCATGACATACAGATTTAACACGTGCTACTCCTTGCTCAGTGAAGGGTTTGGTGGTGGGGTGGAATGAGATGTGAAGGAGAATGGTCAATGTCAACAGGCTTGATCAGCTACCTATATTTATCTTTGACTTACAAAGAAAAAAATTTTCCAAGCAACCAGTTGTGTCACTTCAGCCTGAGAACTAAAGAATGAAATCCTGTAGTCTACTTTAATAAGCACTTTTTAAACAAAGATTAAATTCCAGTCTTGTTCATGGGTGAGCTGTTAAACCTTCAGAGAGCCTCAGTGCAGTCATCTAGGCTGCACACATTTACTTTTTAAATCTGGTGACAAGTCAGTCAAAGCACTGCAGCTTCAATTACAGAAGAGAAAAAAAAAAATCTGTACAGAATTTGGGACTGTTCCTGCACCTCCTGAAAACAAAATGATCTCTGGCATCAATTTCAGCAAAAACAGGCTCAATACCTTACTTCTGAAACAAAAGCTTCTGGGCACCGAAAACTTACAACTGTGAAAAATCAAGTATCTGCCAAGTGTCTTTCAGTATGAAAAAGTTAGGCTTTCATTCATTCTCATAAGAAGTTTCACATGAATTGAAACAATATTCCTCTCAATCAACATTCAGCAGTTAATAATGACAAGGAAATTTTAAATACCTTTGCATCTGGTTTACTGGTATTCTCCAGAGTCCCAAGTTCTTCAGGTCCTAAAGAGAACAGCGCCTCTG